>NW_024037064.1:9877081-10223752 GCF_015706575.1 Patiria miniata | reverse complement strand
CCCCCCCCCCCCCCCCCCCCCCCCCCCCCCACAGACTAACATTGTTGAAGTAAATTCAGATCTTTTAACCACAATTTCAAATTACAAGGCACTTCCAGTTTCAACAGGAAGGAAGGGTCACGTGATTTTGCACATATGTAATATTAAAAATTAAGACTCTAGATTATTCTATCCATTTCCGTAAAAAGCAAATTCAGATCTCTCACAGCTGAGCTTGTTAAACATTAGGCCTTAATCTATCTGTGGTTGCTGGTAATCTGATCCCTTTTACAACAGCTGTGGCTGCTGAATGACTGTTTTGACTTGACAAAGTACCGGTACTGTTTTAATTTGGTGGCTGGCATTTTCTGAATCATGATCCCTGTCAAAACAGCTGTGGGTCCTCTGAGAATTATCTGAGGCCCCCCCCCCCCCCTCAAAAAAAAACCCCCCAAAACCCCCAAACAACCCCCCCCCCCCCCCACACACACACAAAAACACCAAGGAAGTATTGTAATCCACAAGTAACTTTTCTCCTTTAAAATTATCTGAGCCCACCCCCCCCACAAATCACCCTTAAAAAAAAAAACCAGCACCTATATCCTTTGAATTATCTGAGCCACCCCCACCCCCCCCCCAAAAAGAAACAACCCCCCCCCCCCTAAAAAAAGACACCAAGGAAATAATCCATAATGTATTTACTATGAGTATAACTTAATTGTGGAACCTCTCGTTACTGTCCCATCTGTCAAAAACCAGTCGACTGATATTGACCCGCCAATTTTGTGACTGTTTGTGACTACTTGAAGAGCAGGAGGATTGATCTTTAATTGCATGTAATTTGATACATGTCATCATGCAGTCTTCGGGACACAACTTTAGTAATGATGTATGACAATAAAGATCTAGTAAATGCCAAAAGCAAACAAAAGAGAAGAAGAAATGAATGCCATTACGAATTGAAAAACACTGTACAAAATCTTGTGTGGTTTGGAATTTCCTCGTTTTTTCTAAATTGCCAGTTGCATGCATGTAAGTTCAAGAGCCGGGGTCTTGCCTAATTAATCAGCGAATCCATTCTATTACATGGACTAGGATTTAGCTGGGTTGGGGACCTATTTTTCACTTCTATTTTTTGTACAAATTCATTGGAATAAGATGAAGATAAATTCTGCAAATGTTTCGGAAAAAAAAAGCACTAGACCGCCGGACTTGTATTGTTTCAAAGCCGCAAGACCAAACAACAAAATAACTGGTCCATTGGGAAAATCGACCACACTTAATAAGTGTGGTCTAATACTCCCCATAGTACTAGGGTAAGGAGTAATGGACCACAAACACGCCTACATGTACATGTATAAAAACTCAGCTGGCACTGCGTAGTACAAATCAGAGAGTGAAATCTTAACCATAATCACTTTAATGTACATGGCTATACATCTCCCAAAACAACCCTTTTTGTTGTTGCCTTCTTCTCTCTTCATAGATGCATTCGACTAGGCCCAGACTATCCAAGTTCTGGTACTACGCCCGTGTGGAGTTAGTCCCCCCAATGCCGTCTGAGATCCCCGCCATTCAGAAGGGCCTCGGCGAAGTCGTAGCCAGTGCACGCACAGGGAAATGGATGAACATGACTACCAGGGTAGGTATTACTAGTGTAATGTCACAATATTGGAAACCAAAAGTGGGACATGAGAGATATGAAGCAAGATGAAAGCTGCATGCTGTTATAGTTTTCTCTTACATTGTCAGGAAAAACTAGCTGGAGTTACCCAGCCCTGAGTTTTATCATTGGGTTGTCACCTAGATGACAACCCAATGATAAAACTCAGGGCTGGGTAACTCCAGCTAGGAAAAACATTCCTTTACATATAAGAGGGAAAATATCGAAACGATAATTAATAGGTCAATATTGTTCACTGCAAGGCACATTATATGTATTTGGACAGTTAACCCTATTTTTAACCCTGTTAAGGGCAAAGGGGTGGGGGGCAGAATCCGCCCCCCCCCCCCTCAACTTTTTCACGCGATACCCTTGCAAAAATTGTTGTCCTGACTCCAGCTTTCCTGATTGTTTAGCCTCGAGTACGTCTTACGCATCTTTTGATGCCAATAACATAACATTCCGACCATGGGTTATCTAGTGTACACAAAGCAGAATACCATTGGTGCAATAATTAATTAGCCGATAATTCCAAAAAACCCCTAAACTACAGTCATGGAATTTTTAGGGTATGTTCATATTTAGTTGTTCTATGCATGCACCGGCCACGATTAATAATTTTTGGCACCCCCCCCCCCCCCATCTGCACGCACCCTTGTACTGATGAGGCAGCTAGTAGTATGGTGGGGCTGCATTTGGTGCTGTGGTGCGGGTTCACTGTAATATAATAAATATTATAATACTTAACTTTTGTAACAATTACAGGAAACCTTAAAACTGTTCAGATTCATCAACCAAAATAAATGTGTTTGAGCTTCACTTGACATAATTGCATTCATTATGCTCATGTAAGTTATCGCCCCAAAACCTTTGAAAACTTCACTTACAAAAGGTGCAAATAATCTCAAATCACTCAGAATACAGTTAATTGAATAAAACAATATAAAGTTACCGATTGTGTTGGAATCCGAATCTACAACATTTGGGACTGAGGAACCTTGATAATTTCACATGATTTGGGGAGATAAATTTGGTACATGTCAGTTATTTATGAATCATCAGAATCATTAAGTGTTTCAACTTTGACCTCACAAATGTACGATATCAAAAAAGGGCGCTATAACGAAAGTACACAAGAACCCAAACAATGTTACCGCAACAAACTTATTTCCCAATCAAAGGTATATGCGTGATCTCAAATTACAAAGTAAGAAAACACTTGAAATAACAACTGTGATTAAACCCAAATCAAATTTCACAACTTGCCGCTACATATAGCCGAATAACAGTGTTTGATATAGTGACTGTCCACTGTGCATATGTTTGTATGTAATTGGCAACTTCTTTCTTATAGTAATTAAAGGTATAGTCCATCATTTGTAATTTGTGCATTTTGTTCGTTTGAAGCAACAAAAGTGTTAAAAACCGAAAGAAGAGTGCTGAACAACTAACCTGATGAAGTTTCAGCTCAGCTTCAGCTATATATTTTGAGATGAACAGCATTCTATTTCTAGGATCTCGATTTCAAATCAAAAGTTGCTGTTGAATCATGTTTTGAATTGGGCCTGAATTCAGCGTCCGAGACACGTTCTCACTAGCCGATTGTAGCTACGCAATGTCGCACACCGTATCCGACGGATTATAGCAGCCCGCGCGCGTGTGCGTGTGCCAACGCTGGCGCGCGCTGCGCCGAATAAAAAAAACGAACTTCTAACGGAAATTTCCAATGGTGCGTCTTAAGACGCACCGTTGGAAAGGCCTTCTTTCGTTGATTTCTTCAAAATTACAGCTTGCCAGAGAGAATAATTTTACAGGGAGTTTAGTTCCCTTACTATCTTTCAACCAAGTGTGTTTGTCAACAATAATTACGCCAGTAACTTTTCGGAGAAGTTGCAAATGATGGACTATAGCTTTAAGTTTCCTATAGGTACATTATTATAGGGTGTGCATTTACGGGTAGTCAGGGTAGTACAAGAATCAGGTACCCTATTGAAAAAAAAAAACATGGGTTCCCGTTTAAAGAAATCCAACCCCAAAATTAACTCTCAGAAGTTGCTGTTCGCATGGTCGTCTGCTCAATAATACTACCTATCAGTGCGTCAATATAGCCAGATACAAGTGTGTACAGAGAGCTTTTTAGCTTTACAGTGTAAATTTGCATTTTCACAAGCATCAAAAAGGTGAATGTGTTTCATTTTCACTGTAGCCTGGTTTTCAATTAAAAATTCCCAATAAATGACATTCAAAATCTTTCTTTTTCATTGTCTGAGACATTGATAAGTTAGTATATGTTAAGTAAACTATGGGTACTCGATTCCATAATTTGGAACCATTCCTGACATCAGCTGTCGGGTACTTGGGTACCCTGTTCCAAAGCAAAGCCTGATACATTATCCATGGACAGTCAAAAATTGTATGTAATTTACAACCTTACCGGATTCAGGATGGAATATTGACTCTACAATTTTTATGTTTATATTGTCCGGCCACGTGGTAAAACAACACCCGGGGCCATCTATCGCCAGATCCTAGTATGACCATAGTACGTCCTTCAGAGGGGTGTCAGTCTTGTGATCATACTGGAGGGGCGGGTTGAAAATGGCGGGAAAAACCCTGTGTGCTTGTGCACATTTACATAGGCTTGTGTACAAATGCACTATAAACATTGGGATTATTTCGATCACCCTGTGACCAAAATGGAATGTCAAATGGGGGTTATGTCTGTGGTTTTAACACAGCGTTTGGGGCCTGAGAGATACTCCAGACATGCCAGAGGTTAATCTGGGGTGAATGGGCTGGTTGTCAGGGTCGGGTGGCTCAAATTACATGGTGAAGAGGCGATATTCCATACAGTCACTGGATAGTAAACATTAAAGGTGCTCGCTCCAGCATGGGAGGAAGGAACTTGAGGAGTAAGCGAATAAACCAAAAATAGTGTTTGTATCTATTTTTGGCTGGTTACATGTATCATATGGGAAAAAAAGTTTTTACATGTCATGCATCATGTATGTGAGCTTAATACCAAAAAGACATTTTAAATTCTAATCAGGCCCATTGCAATGGTAACAAAAAAAAGTAAAGGTAAAGGGGACGAACCTGTGTTCACAGGAACAGAGTGCCCATCTCGATTGTTAGCAAGTGGGCCAGACTCATATGCTGCTGTGGGGGGATCGCCACACCTCCTCCACAGCGAGTCTGTTACCTTCCCATGTGTTTAGAGGAGTAATTGAGGTAAAGTGCCTTACTTAAGGGCAAAACACACATGGCCACGGTGGGGCTCGAACCCACAACCTTACGATCATGAATCCTGTGCTCTACCGATAGACCACACTGTGCCCATGGTAACAGCCGTGTGTTTTTTGCCAATTGGGCCAATTAAACTAAAACAATTTTAGCTGTTTTTGTAAAAAAGCCTCCCAGCCACAATGTGAAACATTGTTACAAAAGTACATGTAGCTACTGCTATATATCTCTATATCTAGGCCTATATATCTCTCTCTTGCGAGCTCTAACTTTATTCCCCTGGTTATTTCCTACAGACACCTGTCAGCCGGTTTGGTGAGCAACATGAGCCAATGTGTGGCATGCATCATAACATGGCCATGGGAGATGGGGGAGCAGTGACAGCTCATGGAATGGCAGGAATGGTCTGGAACCCTGTAGCTGCTATGCAACTTCATGGCACCGATCCAAAGGTGGGTCCTGTCTCAAAGCTTAATTATGTCCATATCAATATTTTTGGGCTATACGTGTTTTGTGAGGCATTCTGGTAAAATGAGACAGAATTGGGCACAGGTTATAGTGAAGGTAAAATGCCAAAAAAAATTGATTCGGGGGATTTTGGTTTTGGGTGATTTTCAGATGTTTTGATATTCGTAAGTAAGTGAAAACATGTCTAAAATTCATGGAATACAAGAGTTTTTAAGGAAAGATAATTGCCATCTTTCATTTCCGTGAATAAAAAATTTGAAACCTTTAATACAGCTAGGTCCTTTCTCGGCATTTTGCTTTTGTGATATGTCGATAAAAAGCGAAGTTTAAAGTGAATCATAACTTGTCAACAGAATGTCTTATTGAAGTTAAACAGTATTGTAAGGAGAATTTTATTCTGTTTCCTAATACCTGCAAATCCTCATTTCAACTGGGGGGGGGGGGGGGGGGGGCTTGAGGTTACAATGGAGGGGTGCCCAAACATTTCTTCCTTCCATGCTGAAAGGTAGACAAGTTTTTTTCACCGGACACCTGTCCTCCATAAAATTAACAGTTGGCCTATCGTAGTGCTACCCTGTTTAGAACGCAGCATCAAAACCGCTATAACTGTAAATTTTATTGTGAATTCCGCTTTTCACTGAACAAATTTTAAGCGTGGAAACTGAATTACAGTTGATTTAAAAAAAAGAAGAAGTTAAGCTTAGGAAACTTTTGAGGATAGTTATCGGCAGAAACCCCAAAAGAAAACAAAAAATCAGCCTACCTCGTTAAAATAAAGCCAGCCATGCCACAACAATCAACGAATACAATTGTCTTAACAGATATTCTACTACTATTGTTGTTTTTTATGTATTTTCTTTTTAGTTCAAACTTGAATGCTGTCAATCACATCAAACCAACCTGCGTATCATACATGTACATGTACATCAAATAACGGGCATGGGAAAGTAGTATTTAAGCAGCATTGAAGCATTTTATGTAAAATCAAACAGGCTCACAGGCGTCACTAGGATATTTTCCAGGGGGGGGGGCAAAGTAAAAAACTTGGGTATCTATAAAAGCAGGTCTATATTAGTTTGGGTCAAAGTTCTCCTTTTCCCCCCCCCCCCCATTCCCTCCCCAAGCCCACCCCATTCCCTCCCCAAGCCCCCCCCCCCCCCTTCCCCGGCCGCGCCAGTGGACAGGTCTATAATCAAAGTTGAAAAGCAGCACAGGATTAGAACCAAAAACTGTTATTACAAGAGGCTTAAAACAATGTCATGCCTGAAGCCTGATAAACTGAAGCATTTTATAGCTGAATTTAATGTTTGCACCACCAAAACAGTAGTGTTCCAAAGTTTCTATATCATTAAACAGGGAAAAAAAATAATAACAAAAATAATATAAATGAAAGATAAGCAAGGAAAGAATTTAAAAGGCATACATAGCCTTCGCCTCAGTGCTTTGGTTGTAATTAATATGGGGAAGTTGTATGTGTAAAATCAGAAAGGCCGCCTATTGTTATAAGTTTGGGGAACGGCAGGAAATAATAGTAATAATCTCTACGCGAATCTTGAATTGAGGGACCAAGCCCGTTTCCCTCAGACTTGTGTTCCTGCTGGGATCGATCATCAGACATACGAGACACGTTTCTACGGAAGCGTTTAAGGGACATAATACAAACTAAAAAAAAAGCAAATCATAATCATGACTTATATATCATAATTATGACATATTATTAAGTCATTGTTATGACTTATACATGTATATAATAATAATGACTTAGTATTAAGTCATAATTATGAAATATCCAAAGTCGTAATTACGACTTAACACTAAGTTGTAATTATAAGATATAAGTCAAAATTATGACTTAATAATAAGTCATTATTATTAGATATCAATCATAACTATGACTTAATAATAAGTCGTAATTATGAGATATAAGTCATAATTATGACTTAATACTAAGTCATTATTATAAGATATAAGTCATAACTATGACTTAATAATAGGTCATAATTGTGACTTATTTTTATATTTTATATTTTTTTTTAGTTTGTATTATGGCCTTTTAATGCTTCCGTACTTT
Source organism: Patiria miniata (assembly GCF_015706575.1). Lineage (NCBI taxonomy): Eukaryota > Metazoa > Echinodermata > Asteroidea > Valvatida > Asterinidae > Patiria > Patiria miniata. The sequence continues at coordinate 10,216,328 of NW_024037064.1, read as the reverse complement.
TCAGACGCCGTGAACCCAATATGATTATTAGGCCTCTGGTCGACCCGCACGTGCCGATAGCTTTTGGTTTAACTATCAGTTAACGAGCTTTATGTAGGCTAGGCATACTCGGGAAGGATCAAAGTTTGGCTAGGAAGATGGAGGCAGTAATGTGGGGTGCGTGCCAAATGCACTCGGCGCCAGGGTGACCGTTTAGCTGATTTTAGGCTAACTTTGACAGAATTTTTGTTTAAAAAACAAGTTTGACAGAAAATTTGACAGAATAGATTTTTTGGCAGATTTCTGGCAGAATTCTGCAAAAAAAAAAAGGTTATTTGACAGAAAAACAGCAAATTTGACCAAAAAATGGTACATTTGTTTAAAAAAGCTTCAATTCTTTAAAACAAACCCTTGCATAAGGGACAGGTTGGCTGGTCTAGGTGCTGAGGTTCACTGGGAAACGGACTTCGTCGTGGCCTAAAACTACAGCTGTACACATATATTTCTCATTAAGTTTGATTTTGGTTTTTCTACATTCAATTTCATTGTAGACGGCTCATTCATATCCAGGAATGCTCATCTTCGTTCAGCAACCACTGTGCTCGGTCTGGTCACCATGGCAACTGACCGGTCTCAGGGCCCCGCCTCCAGCAGCCATTGGTCAATATCGTCGCGTACCAATTCCAATCAGCAATGAGCGTAGTCGAGGGCGACGCAAGACACCTGTCAGCTTTGTTGTTGTACCTGTCAGTGATCCGGGTTACCCTGTTGGTTCACCAGGGAGTAGCATCTGGGCTTATACACCAAGTAAGCACAGTTTTACAATTAAATGTACATCGCACGCTTTCAATTCAATTTTATGATTTATTTAGTCTTATCATGTAAAAACATGAAACTTGTCTCCTCATTCTGCACACATATAGTCGTATACACATTTTCATCAGATGCATAAAAACTGACTATATCTGGAGCATCAAGATAAGAGCAATGTGAAATAGTCCCAGATTTTCTTGGCTCAGTATACTGGTACTTAAAGATCCTAATTGAAGGAATTATAGCCAAAGCATCCTTCTTGATTAAAACATGCTGTAAAAATCAACTCAGGGATATGATTACATTTACATTTAGGCCAGAAAAATGAATTTAAAAAGAAACTACTGAGATTTCTAAACCCAAATGACATACAGCACATGCGGATTAGCAAAATATTAGTTGTCATCCATCCAAGAGAATGTTTTCCTTAAAAAACTTCTTTGTCTTCTGAATTCCCTCCCCCCCCCCCCCAAGGAAGCAGCGGTGACAGGATCCTAAGTAGCAACTAAGAGAACATACCAGGCTAACTTCCTCCATCTAGACACTGTCAAGAGAGGATGGCTTCCAAATACCTGGTAAGCATCTCACCCATCCCCCCCCCCCTTCATCCATTGCAATCAGCATGAGTTCAGGACTTGGAAACAGTTTAAAAAAAACATCACATTTTGGGTCCAGAGTATACACGTCCGTTCAGTCCTATTCAATTGATTTAGTCCATTAATTGGTGTTACAGGTAATCCTATACAACAGCACTGCCCAGCTCACAAGTGACAGTGAGTCGATCCGTGAGGTACAAAGAGTAGGCTGGCCCTCTGGGACCAGCAAAAACTGAACAGCGATCATTGAGAAAATCAAATAAAGAAATGAAACCTCATGTACCTTGATGTACCTTAATTGTGTATCTCAAGACATTACTGAAATGTCATCATGCTTGCGAGCTCTAACTTTATGCCCCTGGTTATTTCCTACAGACACCTGTTAGCCGGTTTGGTGAGCAACATGAGCCAATGTCTGGCATGCATCATAACATGGCCATGGGAGATGGGGGAGGGGTGACAGCTTATGGAATGGCAGGAACGGTCTGGAACCCTGTAGCCACCATGCAACTTCATGGCACCAATCCAAAGGTGGGTCCTGTCTCAAAGCTTAAGTCCGTGTCAATATTATCAGGCTATATATGTGAGGCATTCTGGCAAAATGAGACGCAACTGAGCACAGGCCGTAGTGGAGGGAAAATGCAAGAAACAAATTATAGGGGTAATTGTTTGTGTTCTTTGCCGATTTTCAGATATAAGTAAGCAATTAAACAGGTAGTCAAAAAATCATGGAATACAATAGTTTTTAAGATAAGATAAATGGCATAGTTCATTTTCGCGAATACAAAACTCGAAAATTTACAGCTAGGCCTTTTTCAGGATGTTGCTTTGTTTACATGTCAATAAAAGCAAAGTTTAAAGTGAGCCATAACTTGTCAATGGAATATCTTACTGAAGTTAAACAGTATGGCCAAAAAAAAAAAGTCTCCGGTTTCTGGTTTGCGCGCGCGTCGCCGTAGCCATGCGCGTCGGCAAAATGAAAAAGTTTTTTTTTCAATACAAGATGATGTCTCAAAACCGCCAAACTCACTGGTTGACTGGAATCCTGCTGCTGCACAATTTTAACGTGTTTTTAGATGGGGTTATGATCGAGAATAAGCTTTATGTGGCCTCTCTGGACTCCCATATATTTGCACTAAGTTTAGTCGGGCACCATTTGCAGTCATCAGCCGACATTTGAAGCCAAAAAAAAAAAAAAAAAACAGGTAAAAAAAAAAAAAAACCACTTTTGGGGCAAGCTCCATACCAGAAACCGGAGACTTTTTTTTTTTGGCCTATTGTAAGGAGAACTTTATTGTTTTTCGTAGTACCTGCAAATCCTCATTTCAGCTTCTGCCCAGTTCTGTCTCATTTTGCCAGAACGCATCACATAATATTTTCATCAGTAACACGTGTCTATCACCTGCTTTCACAATAGGTGTATTATTGCCAGCTGCAGCAATTGGGAGACAGTTTTAAAACCTGGCATATCTAAGCACAAATTCCCTGAATGTTTACCACAAAATCCTTCTTCAAGGTTCAATGTATTTCTGATGTAGTGAATGCCCAAGTTTTGAAGTTGTTAAACATTAAAGGTCTAATAAAGTACCTGCTCAGAATTATACAAATATTGAGTGGCTCGGAGTGGAATGGGAGGAATATTATCGCCTGGTAAAATCTGGACGATAGCAGAGTGAAATGGGAAAAAATCAAGATTTTACCGAGCGATAATACTTCTTCCTTTTCACAATTTAAAGCCACTCAATATATGACATATACTGGTAGATCCTCGTCATTTGATTTACTGTTAAAAATTGGTGGGAAATGTATTCTCTTCCAAACCACCCCTTCACAAAATGTTTGAACCCAACTCTGAAGCTACTGGCTCTTAGGAACAATACACGCTTATCGTAAGGCTCATCGCGCACACCAGCATGCATTTGCAAGCAAAATTTGCGCAATGGAACAAGAATGATCCTAACTGTTCAATAGTATTCCCATTCCCCATGGGCGAATGGGACTTTTTGAGCCCCGGCGTTAATGGGAGCAATAATGAATGTCATGTCATGTCACATCATGTGATCCAACCAATCAAATGACAAGGATCTGTATGTCAGTTATATAAACTAAAATATTTCCAGAGAAACAGAATGAAGTGATAAGGTGTGTTGATTCAAAGCAAAAGAATGAAATATTCCCATCAATATCATTGTTTTGTTTGTTTTTAGTTTGCAGGGATCGGGGGCCCTAATAGTTGGACACAAACTACACGTTCTGAAACAGTATTTTCACATCATTGCATGTAGTTGGTATCGATCAGTACTACACCCCCAGTCACCCAACAAAACAATCCCCATTTTTTTACTTAAATTTTTTTTTTTATTAATTTGCAATTTTGTCTTCTATTTTCCCAGGTTTGGGGAGCACACTTCTCCATCCATACTTATAGAGGGCGCTGTTCATCACAGCCTGCAGCATCCTCAAGAGATAGTTAAGTTAATTATTTTTCTCAAATGTCCAGCAGCCATAGAGGGCACTATAATGCTACCTGGTTTGTTCACAGACATATAAACGCATAGACTGCCAGTCTGGCACTTGAAAGTGTGATTTGGTTAAGTACAGTTGTATATGGCAAATCGTTTGTTGACAGCATGCATAACTGTAACGCGGTGATGGTTCAATTAAAGCCCCAAACGCTTAGTATAATGGTATATACATTGAAATACAATTTATACATTATTTTGATAAAGGCTGTTTAACTCAGAACTTAGTTGTATGAAAATGTTGGGTACCGTGTTTAGTTCACAAGGGATTTGTTTACAATCAAAAACTAACTTCATAATTGTTTGTTCCACGTTTGACTGGAATTCTTCAATTGTGTGCAAAAACCCTACATACTAAGAGGTGAATTTGTCCACTGATTTTAGTCGGGTGCTTGGTATAAAATCACTAAATGCTACTGTAGTTCTGAATAGGACCTAGCGGTCTATGCGTGTATTTGTCTGTGGGTTTGTTGCCTTACTTGCCCAAAAAATTTGTTAATGGTATAATCACGAGAAAAGAATAATTTAACAAAATAATTAAGCCTTGGTTAAAATAAAAAGGAACAATTCTGTGAAATGGAAGATGATTGTAAACAGCAATTCGTTCTTTTATTTGACTTCATTTATGTTGAGCCAAAAAAAGCTCCAGTTTCTGGTCTGCACGCGCATCGCCATAGCCATGCGCATTGGCAAAATTAGAAGTTTTTTTTTTTCAAAGATGATGTCTCAAAATCGCCAAACTCACTGGTTTGACTGGAGTCCTGCTGCTGCACAATTTTAACATGTTTTTAGATGGGGTTACGATGGAGTGTAAGCTTTAAGTGGCCTCTCTGGGCTCCCATACCTTTTGCACTGAATTTAGTCGGTCACCATTTGCCAGTCATCAGCAGATATTTGAATCGTAAAAAAAAAAAAAAAAAAAAAACGCGTCGCCGCACCACTTTTAGGGCAAGCTCCATACCAGAAACCGAAGACTTTTTTGGGGGGCCTTACTGTAAACAAATTGAATTTGCTTTTTTGCTTGATTTTGTATGTTAAAAGATGATAAACTACCCTGGTTGACAATATGTTTTGTTGACATGTACATTACAACATCAAGGGTGACCTTTGACCTCTGTTGTCTCAATCATAGTAGTGTATCATTTAGAATTTCATTTCCATAGAGCAGTAGTGAATTATGAGAGCGTTTACTCCTCATTCCCTTGCACACTTCAAAGTTGTCTGAGCTCAACACAGTATGAAGAATGTACATGTAGCGAGATCAATGTGAAAGTCCTGTCGCCAGTATGAAATCAATATTTTTGGGTTTTGTGCACTTCTGTACATGTAGCTAAAATATATTTCTGATGCAGGCATGTGGTCTAAATCCCAAGTGAAAAAAAATCCCAAAAAAGTGATAAACAGTGAGAAAAATCCCAAATCTGTGCAACGCAAAGCACTGACGAATGAAATTAAAGTTACACTAACAGCTTTGAAATGTTTTAGAATATACATGTACAGGTACAATATTTTGAGCTAATTTCTATTGATTTTTGCACAAACATGGATGCATGCGCCCAGCAAGCTTCATCCTAGTCATATATGAATAAGCTCTCTAATATTTACTATAGCTCTATGGCCTGATTAAGTGCACATGTGCAGATACAAATCTAGAATAGCAGGGAGTGTGTAACAATTCCCATAGTTTTTCTTGCAACAATAAAATATAACACAATGGAGTGTGTTCAGTGGAAAAAAGTACAATCAGAATGCAAGTCAATTGAAATTTTGTTTGTTGATTGGTTGTGGTAACGAGGCCCGGATTCTCCAAAAGATCTCTCTCGTAGGACGCAATTTTTGTTAAAAAATCACAACTGAGTGTCAGGTACATGTGTGCATAGTGCTCCAAATGTTTTTAACACGCGCTCGTTTGCTCGGAATGTCTTCGTAATATGGCGCAACCGATGCGTATCACGAAGAATTGACAGCCAAAACGCTGATGCGCATGGCAATCTGTAGGAAGTGACGTCATTTGAGAGAGAGACCTATAAGCAGAGTAGGAACTATGTCTATAGGCCTACGAAAAATTAGGGGCCTATGAAAATACCACAGTGTGGCCTGGCTTGCTTCGTACAGCTTAACATCAACATGAAATTAGTGCTGTTGCCTAGTGCAGAGGTGTAAGGAACACTTATCCTGCTGTGGTCATGACAGAATACATGCATAAAAAAAAATAAAAAAAAAAAAAAAATAAATAAAAAAAAATAAAAAATAAACTATAAAAAGCCCAAATTCGAAGAGGAAGTGTCAAATTTAACATCAGAGAGTGTTAATTCAGTAAAAAAAAAAAGTACAATGAGAACTCAGTCAATCTTTAATAAAACAAACCACACTCATCCGGATGATAACTTGAGAAATAGCCATTTTATTCAAATGAAATTCCACAATTGATTAATTGGGACTTTTTTGTGAAGTCTGTAAAATTTCAACAGGATTTATCAAACAATACAGTTAATGTAGCCAAAACAATCGTGAGCAAAGTAAAATCAGAATTAAAATCAGCCCTATGCAAAAAAAAGCCAAAAAACCTACACATTTATTTGCTGTGATGTCTTTAAAAACCTACTTAATTTCAACAGCAATTGAAACCCCCCCCCCCAAAAAAAAAACAGAGTGAAAATTTCAATCAAAACTAAAAATTTTCCAAATGCGTTACAAGAATGACACACAAGTATGATGACGCTGGAAATACCTGTTGAGTTTAATTAAAATTGTATCCATTGATTGTTCATAAAGTCTTTATGAACCCCATAAAATTTCAAGAAAAATTGTGTAACTATAAAAAACGATTAAACGCGTACAAATGCAAAATAAAGTCAAAAGCCGTAGAAAATTTAACCTTGCATTTATCATGCATTGTACCAAAAAGTCTTGCACAATTCCTAAATGAGTAAATTTCTTCACTTTTCTACGCTCTTTAAAATTGCTGCTTGAAGCTACTTCAGAAAATTGCAAAGTTGAACCATTACTTCTAAAAAAAAAGAAAAAAAATTCTTATATTTTCACCGGCACCAGACTATCATGTGACCTCTAGAAAACCTCGACAAGAGAGGGCGATTAGGCCATACAAAATCACTGAAGCATGAAAACTTATTCTGACGGCGCGCTACACGGTCAAGTGAGGAAGGCCCTTCAACCAGGTTGTATCAAGACCCTCATGCTAAGAAGTCTACATCCACCTCACACACCACTAATAACCAGCAATCATATACACGTATGGTCTTTATCAGGCATCAACAAGTGCAGCAGTCTCCAAAAAAGGAAACAGGCTAACTACCAGTCTGACTGGTGATTGGCTGCGAAGACTGATCTGAACTTTCAGGACAGGGCAGAACTTCAAAAAAGAAGTCCGGGTATACAATCCAAAATTTAGTCCAAGTAATTAGAAATGATATTCCCAAATCTAAGTCCAGCCCAATAAACTCCAAGTCCTGCAAGCCCAAAGACACTTATCCTAAGCAGCAATAATATCGCGAACTCCAAGTCTAGCCCCATTACCATGATTACCTCTGAAAAGTCTAAGTCAGCCCCATTACCTCTAAAAAGTCTAAGTCCAACAAGCCCAAAACTTATATAAATTCCCAACCCCTCAACTTGCAGAAATTGGGAAGCCCATCAACTAATAGTCCAGTTCCCTCTCAACCATCAACCAGTCAGCCCAAAGTCCCAAAGCCTACCCTCCAGCTCCAAACCCCTTCAGCTCCCAACTTCTCAACCTCCCAGCCAGACCCTCAGATCTGAAAAAATTTCAAGGGGTACCCCTTGATTTCTGAAATTCTGGCCAAAGCTGAAAAATTGTCTAAGTCCAACAACCTAAGGGTTTTAATTACGAAAACCGGATAAATTTTCAAGAAAGTGCCATGGCAGAGCGGAAAAAGAGAGAGCTGGCATGCAGAAGGTACGCGGTTCAACCCTGCTCCATGCTACTATTTTATTTAATTTTTTTAATTTATCACTGCTGTGAGGAAAAATTCTCCTCCCGGGTCCCCGGCTGGATTTGAACCGGGGACCCGGCGCCTGGCGGTCAGCGAGCTAGACCGCCAGGCCACTGGCCTCTTCGAAAATTTGTTCTCGGAACTTATATTTAAAGGTAAGATTGCGCAATTTAAAAAAAAAAGAAAAAAATGGCCGCCTTCATTTGAATAAATGAATAATAAAAAGCAGAAAACTGAATATTCAGAAGGAACCACCACAGGTCCAAAATTCTGGTTCTGAAATTTAAATATTTATTCCATACACTTATTGTAGCTTGTACACTATTTTGAAACGCATTTCACCGGTTTTTTTTTTAAAATTAATATTACAGTTGTTTTTAAACTTAACTTCATGTACATGTATTTACAAATAAACACCATTCTGTTTAATATGATGAATGTAAACATTAATTACTTCCCTTTACAAGATTCTAAATTTCTTAATGCTTAAGTAGCCAGTCCTACTTTAAAATGGTTACTAATATTGATTCTTCTGGGGGGGGGCACACAATTTGTTTCTATAAAAGGGCAAACTTTTGTTTGAATGTGAAAATGGAGTTGTTTAAGTTCACACCTACATTTTACTTGAGGGCCATCCTTAAATTGTCAGTGATTTTTGCCTACAGCATCTTATTCTTAAACAATATTTGCTTTTCTAATTCTTAAAGTTATAACCACTTCACAATTTAATACAGAGAGACACCTTATTTCAGGAATACGTTCTAGTACAACTAAATTCAAATAAGTTAAACTCTGATTACAACACGTTACACATACATGTAGTATATGCATACTGCCCTCTATAGACCGTCTAACAGTTTTAACTGTCTATCTGGCTAGATATTCATGCCAATTAATTTTAGAACGCTCAAATTACTTCATGAACACTATCCATTTCCCTTTTCTTTCCATAAATTTAAGGATATCTTAGACAGCAAATATGTAGGGATCTTGTTTCCACCCATAACTTTTCCCCATTATGAATTTAGTTTCACAAAATGTCATTTTACCAAAAAAAGTATCAATCGTATATTTGGAAGAAGTTACTAATGTTTAACTTTCTTGTTTGATTACAACTTTTACATCACACAAATTTGGTTTCATTTCAATTTGACATGTAAACCATATCTTACACCTTGTAACAAAGCACTATCATCATGCTAAGTGGATCATGCATTAATTCATTCATTAAGCAGCCATCAGCAATTCATGGGCAAAAGAGGGCGCTGCTCACTGAGACTAGTTTTTATTTACTAAAACTAGGGTGTCCAACTAAACATTTACAAAATTTCATTTAATTTTAGGAGCAAGCTCTAATGTACAAACAAATACCTCAATTGTTTATGCACTGATGTTTTAGGCGTATTGTTTCATTTTATTATTACATTGACTACTTGAGTGTACAAGTTGTAATGCACAAATGGCTTACTACAATACTTTGCATGGATTGCACTTTTCAATATACATAAATATAGATGAATACATACATGAACAGAAATATGACACCCAGTAACTTATTGGGCAACCAGAAAATCTATAGTTTTAACAAGTATATGGGCAATTCCATGCTGATCGACAGACATAAGAGACATTCGGCAGGTTTCAAATTCGCATCAATATCGCGTATTCAGAACAATATTACATGCGACGTCATCACATTGACATAGGTACTGTAACTTCAAATTTCTATATTTTCACTAACCGTACTCAAAATACGTCATTACAATGTGTATCAACTTCTCATTTTGGATATTGTGCCCGACATTTCGAATTGCAATTAGAATTGGAAGCTCTTAAGAGTATTAGGTATTTACCCCCAATATTTTTACCCCCCCCCAAAATATTTTTCAATATAGATTTTTCAATATATAGTTTCGAAAGATATTGCCCTTTTCCATTCAAATGCATTTTTTTCACCATCGCCTACCCCCCCCCAATATTTTGTAAAGAGTGCCTTTTGTTGCCCGTTAGTGTGTATAATCATCGTTTTTTAGCATCAGCACCATCGACAGATTGGTACCAGGGTCCACCCCCCACCCCCCCATTTTACAGAGGCAATGTCCCGAGAAAAAATGTGTCTACAATTCCACACGAATATGCAAGTGCCCTTTTCAAAAATCCCCCCCCCCAAAAAAAAAAATCAAAATGACTTTCCTATGTCACTATATTCAGTACACATTAACTGATGCGTATAATTGTTTTTTATATTCAGTACACTTTATCATGACCGACATTTAAAAACCATGCAGGAAACAACTGATAGAACAAATTTAACGTTTCTCTTCAAGTTGACACATAATTTCCATTTATTTATCATAGCCATATAATAATATCATTATTTATCATATAATTCATGTGCGTATATGGAAAATTTAAATTTGTAATCAAATGAGAAACTAGACGTTATTGGACATTAACAGACATCAAAACTTGTTCAGGTTCGGCTTTTATTTTCTTTTATATCAAACTGTGACTGTATGCAAGAAGAAATAACTTTTCAGATCAAACCTTGCAGCGGTATTTAATAGAAAATCTTTCAAAAACTTGTACACTGTCAGGACCTCAAAATAAAGCAGATGAAATAAGAAATTTGTCAAAATAGCCTTAAAAATATTAAAAGTTATCTCCATTAATAACTGTGTGAATAGACTTGCATATTTAATACATGTCATATTAATATTTTCGTTGTTAACAATTTGAGGTCTCAAATTCCAACCTCAATTTTAACTACTTTTTCTCAAAGTGTTAACTCCTGCTCACTTATTAAAATCCTCATGTTCTTTTCTTTTCTGTTTATTCCTCTTTCTTTTGTTCCTCTTGTGGTCTTCATACAATCCTTTTCTTCCAAATTTGTTTCTGCTGTGTTGTTCTCTGTGCTGCTGTAATTAAGTTGCAACCTGGGTGTATATCTTTCCTGAAAAATATGAAATATTCAACACAATTTTTAGTATTTTGTACATGTTAACATTAACACAATTTTAATTCCTGTTTCTGTAGCACTTCCTAAGATATCCAATGAACCAACAACAAATATAAAATCAACAAATATAAAATCAGCCAACGTTAGTAATAAGGAATTATGAATATTAAACTATTTGGTGCCAAACAATAATTCAGTTCTCACAGGGAAGACTTCCCCCACCCCACCCCACCCCATCAGAATGGACAATGATAGACTACTTGTGCCCAAAAGCAAAACAAATATATTTTTTATTTCATTCCTCAATTATGGAGTACAGACTGTGCAATAATGTGACTGCATGACATTACACATGCCCAATACTATTACAATATTTCATGGCTGGCCTAAGTATAAAAACAAAAACTTCTGACAAATCGTTTTTTAACACTTCTGAGAACTCAAGCTAAGGAAAGTTAACTGAATATTTCATTGGTTAGGAAATGTAGCCATTTACATAAAATCACTTTTGATGGCTTTCAAATCATTCAATATATATCTCATATTACAAGCAAAATCTGACTAAAATTGAAAACTGAAAAATAACATCCATTTTCACAAAGACGCCTTCAAAACGGTAACATAGCAAATTGAAATATAACTGTATAGATAGCAAAAGACTAATTAAAAATTCCTCACCAGTGCATCCATAAGTCATCATGACGTCATTGCAGACTTTGATGTGATGGTGTACCGTACGTAACTCACAAAACAGTGCGCACATAGGACTAGACTATATTTCAGTTTTAAAAATGCCACGTTATATTGTGTCTCTTCAGCGAATCAAACTTGAACAAACGATAAATTTGTTTATTTTTTGGTCTTGTGTGTCAACCAGCATGGAATTGCCCATTTAACCTTTTTTTCTCATTTAACAGCCTAGTACATTCTAAATAGGCCCAAGGCACCTTGGATGTAGTTTCTCTGATGTTTGATGTCATCACAAAGTGGTGCAGTTTCAGGGCATTCCAGGATCAAGAGCAACGTCTTCTTGGTAAGAGCAGGAAAACCTGAAATTCAAGATAAAATATTAAACAAATAAAATATGAATAGCATACGTATATACATATTATAGTTAAGGATTTTTAGGTCATAATTTTGCAGACTTTTGTAGTTTTTGAGGCTCCACTATGTTGGGAGAACCACTATATATAGGGAGAAGTTTGGAAAATAGAATTTTGAAATTTAGCTTCATTTGCATTCATATTCATATCAATATTTTAGCATGAATTTATAATCAACCCGTAATTCACATAAATATGGTTGCAAAAGCAAGTATCAAAGTATATTGAACAAGTTTTCAGCTCACCTGAAACACATGTGTTCCTCTTCCTACATGATGACAGGCTTTCAACGAATTTTGATAGAGGACAAGTTGGGACAACCACTATATATAGGAAGAGGTTTGGAAGATAGAAGTTGGAAATTTAGCTTCAGTTGCATTCATATTCACAGCAAAATTGTAGCATAACCCTAACTCCATAGCATAATTTACTAGGAACTGTAATACCCATCCTGGCAAATTCCAACACCCACATGGGAAATTATACACACACACTGTTGGACTTAGTTTCTGGAGGTATGCCAAAACCCAATGTAAAAGACCATCAGTACTGCACCCATTCTAACAACACCTGCTGTTGGGCTTTGATGGGTTGAGTTCCTGTCGGGTTAATTTATAATCAACCCGTAATTAATTCACATAAATATTGTTGCAAAAGTAAGTATAAAAGTCCATTGAAAAAGTTTTTAGCTCACCTGAAAGACATGTGCTCTTCTTTTTGTGGTACTGGTAACAGCCTTTCAACGTATGTCGATAGAGGAAAAGTTGTGACAACTATAGGGAGAAGTTTGGGAGATAGAATTTGGAAATTTAGCTTCATTTGCTTTCATATTCACAGCAAACTTATAGCATACATTTATATTCAACCCATAATTCACATAGATATTGTTGCAAAGCAAGTTAATTGAGAAGTTTTTAGCTCACCTGAAACATGTGTTCCTCTTCTTGTGCTAGTGTGACAGGCTTTTGATGAATTTTGAGAGAGGAAAACTTACTCATCCGGTCCTGTCTTATCAAAGAATGTGCAAATAATATAGATTAGTTATGCACGATAGCTCAAAATACTCGTAAGGCTGCAGATGTTTGCTTTCAGATTTATTATCCGGAGCAAATGACTGACCTACAGAGGCAATCAAAATGGTAACCAAATGCGATTTCATGTGATGTGTCGAAAAGTCACTTGAGCACACAGAACGGAATGTTACAGAATCAGCGAACATTAACCTTAGTGTTCACAACGCAAAGAGGTGCTATGACAATATCTTGGCTATGTGACAAGCCCCACCAGTGAAAGTTAATTAACAAGATTTGTTAGTGTCGTAGGCCAATTACATGGGAACCTGATTGTGTTCTGGTCATTACAGATGGAATAATCACTGTGTCAGGTGCACGAGAGAAATCTTGATTGTCTGCAAAGGTTTGTCATCAAACGAAACAGGTTTTACAAAGTCAATACATAAAGTGTTTGTGCATCGAGTAATGGCAAACTGTTTGATTGTGTACGGTCATTGTGTGCTTTGAGTGAAGCCTTGAGCTTATATAGCATTATTATCTTTCAATGATACTCTGAATGACGAGCAGTGGTTTGAAGAAGTTGTATGTTGATTGACAGCCAAGTATTTTTGAGAGGGTGCGAAAGAGGGCTGATTCAATTTACCAGCCGCGGTCGCTTGTCACAGAGAGTAATTTACTGGGGTAAAACTCTCGGGCAGCAGCCTGCAGAGCAGTGGTAATGCTTTTGGAGTGCATCTCATACATGTGACTACTGAGCTGGACCAGCAGCCACAGAAACCAGCCATCCTGAACAGATGGCTATGGGCTCAGTCCTCTGTGCCTTCCCAGATAAAGACATCCTGGATGATGTCTATGAACCCTTGCAGCGCACTGACCCAGGCCAACACAGTGCATACATGTATAGCATATTGGTGAATGCTGTTAAAAAGGATTTTGTAGATCGAGCCACGCCACATACATATTTTCCCGAATCCAGCGTGCACCCCCCACAATGGACAACATATCAGGTGGGTGAGCTCAAAGCAGCCCTCACCAGGCCTAGCACTCTTCTGGGAGTCACTGATGAGAGGACAGTCTTGCACCCAAATGAGTCAAAAGGCTGCCATCAGCAACTTTTACAGGCATGACTGCAGGGCAATCAACCGGAAGTTGGCCGAACACGCTTGGTCGCCCTTCTTGTACAACAGTTAACCTTGGTAGCTGTGTTCCAAAAGATGGGGAACCAACCTTCATGCAGACACTGATTACACATCGCCACTGTATCTCAAAATGCACTGTCTGCCAATCTGATGTGATGATATCTAAGCCGGTCTTTCCCAGGTGCGGAGTTTGACATCCGACCTAGTCTGGAGGAAACCTCCGTCTGCAAAATGGGGCGTAGCAAATCTGAACCAGACTCCCAAGCACAGGCCCAGTCAAAAACAAGAGCTCAGAGTCAGCACTGAGTCTATTACCATCAACCGCCCTTTCTGGATGAACTTCAGCAATTACATGTACATGTAGTTTGCTAGTGTTTCCTCAGTGCTAGCATATCTGACCTCAGAGCTATCGTGGACTAATGGATTGCCTGTCTGATACAGGACCTGTAAAGCTTCTAAAGCCTGCTAGCCTCATGCACATCGAACTCTGGCCTGCATCGCCACAATGTCGCACTGCACCACAATGTCTTGCACTGGGCGGGTTCATGGTATACACTGATTATCAATGGAGCTGGACTAGCCAGGGCAACCACATTTTGAGCAAAACAGCCAAACACTGACTTAAACTCTCCGGCATTAAAACAGCACCACCAGCCATGGATTAATTCTCCTCCTTCATGGGCATTGAAGCCTGCGGTCTTGGCAAACCCCGACTCGGCAGTGCAGTCCCCCTCGGGCCCTCAATCCGGCCTGCTTCCTCACCCGTGATGATATTTGAGCAACGCACATCAGTCACAGGGTTTTGGGCGCACCACTAGCACATACCCTCATCCATGTTATGGCAACCCCGAAGGGTCCCCAGCGGAGTGTTGGAGCACCAGGGCAACTCCCTCATCTATGTTAAGGGAACCCTGGAGGGTACCCGATCATTCAACCGTGGAATGTTGTGGAGAGGAGTGAATGGCCAGATCTGGCTCCAGGTACGGGCTATTAAGTCCCTCATCTATCTGCAGTCATGAGGATCGAAACACAGAAAGCTGGGCCGGGGTAACATTCGGTACAGTCACAATCAATGTTTCACCAACCAAGCCTACGATAATTAAGGTCCATCAGGGACATGGGCTCTTGAAGTGCTGTATCCCCAGGCGAAGGTGTGGTGCATTTTGAGAATGCAGGAGGGCAGTCAGTAAAGGGTCCGGGGGGGGGGGGGGTGCTGAATCCGACCCCTCCCCGCAACTTTTTCCGCTTTTCCCAGGCAATTTTTTTATTTTGCGACCGAGCTGTCCTGAGTTTTTAACCCGAGTATTGTGCATCTTTTGATATCAAAAACAGAAAATGCGGGCCATGGGTTGCCACGTAGCGAAAACATTCGCCGCTACCATAATTCCAAAAACCCTGTGACCTATAAAGTCCTGAAACTTCTTGGCTATGTGTATATTAAGTTGTTCTATGCATGTATATACATGTAGTTTCATAATTTTTCATCACAAGATCCCCCCCCCCCCCCCCCCCCGGTCTGTGAGATGGTCAAATAACCCGGCCCTTTTAGGGTTAAACCGAACCACAATGCTTGTGAGTTTGGTTGTGGTTGGAAACATGTCAGCCCAAATCCAACTCCAGCCGACACGAGGAGCACCAGTAGACAGTATGCTGCTGGTGTCGTGTCATAGTCTGCTATGAGTGGTAGCTCTCCCGACGCACAACACAAAAGACTTGGTCTCGCTCTCCACAGATCTCAAAGGCTGCAGATTTAAAATGGACACATACCAAGTGACAATGGAGACTAGAAGACGTAGGGAACAACCTCATCAAGCACAACGTACAGGCCTGGCCTGAAGGGTTCCTGAACATTCCTCTACGGAGTGTTGGGCATTTCTCCAGTCTGAACCTTCATCTGTGTTACGGTTCCCCCAACATGCCCAAGGGGTTCCAAGCATGCATCCACAGAGTGTTGGGCCGGAGCTGGGGCCCTCCCCTCATCCGCATTAAGGTTGCCCTGAGGGGAGCCTACATGTAAGCGTTCCTCTGCGGACTGTTGGGGATTGGCTGGGTAACAACTGTCGTCCAGGAGCAAGTCTCCAAAGTTGTTCTCCATCATCCAGGTCCTGGACCCTCAGATTTTTGACCATCACAAGGAAAGATAGAATGAATTAAACTGATAAGAAGAGAAACTACACGTGAGGAGGGAGGGTGTACGTAGCTGCATTCAGTTGGATCATTGAATGTACAGTTAATGGTATCAGCTGGAGTGTACACCCTACTCGAATGTCAGTGGTAAATCACAAAATAAAGTCCATCAGTTGGCGAATTTCACATGGAGAGTGCAGGTCGTATGATGCCTTGAATGCATACGTGAGTGGCTTGAGAATTTGTATTGACATGAAAGTGGGGCATCTTACCAGCATTTCGCAAACATGACGTATGTTCAGGATTCATGGCAAAATCACTATGTGGTTCTTCACTGAATTGGGTTTGCAAGAGAATACAACGCATTGCCAAGCATTGTCAATTAACTCTTACTTAACCCTTACCCTACTAGACCCTCCAACGCATGCCAATATGTGCCTCAAGAAAATCTCCTATGTTTTTTGCATGGCCCTCCAATATCTGCCATGTCATTTCAAGGGTAACTGGACAGGCACTCCAATACATGCCACAGAGAACAATGAGAGTCCTCTGATAACAAAGTGAGTGCCCCCAGCTGGTCAGTATCAGGCACCCTCCAGGGCCTCCAACTCCTGCCAATTGGAGCCTTCACTGTTAAGACGAACTATCTGCCAATAAACTGCAGCTGGAGGGCATTGGCATAACCAACTGACATGCAGTAAACTACCCTCAGAAAGTAAGGGTTAAAGGGCTATATACTCCAAACATCTGATGCATTAGTCGAAAGATACATGTACGTCAGTGTTATGCTTAGGATGAGAGGATGGCAATGTTCATGAGAGCTGACAAGATCGATGTTGTCCAAAGCTGCTACAGCTGCGTAAGTCCAACACTGGCTTTTTGACTATCCATGTGATATCATGATTTGGGTGAGCGGTTGGAGGATGACGGCTGCATGCGGTATGAACTTTAACATCATGTTGCATTCAACTAATGTCAGGGTCTCCCATTACTGTACCTACAAATACTTGCGAATCTGCAGGCAATAGTTGCTTTCAAATGTTTTATTATGGGGAACAAGTAACTGACTTAACGAGGCAAGTGAAATGGTAAATAAGTAAGATTTGAGGCTTTGCATGGTGGAGATACTAAATAATGAAAGGTTTGCGGAAACACCATGTGCGAATAATTTCTCAACTAAGAGAATGGTTCTGAAAAGAACCAGAGGTATAAACTCGATGTTCCGGTCAGTATGCTCTGACCGTCTTCAGGAGAGTGCCTAAACTCTAAGAAAGAGAATACTTAAGTAGCAAAGGCGAAGTCAATGAAGTGAGAAGTTGCATCCTGTGAGGATGCCAAGTAGACAGGATCCTAGAACAAGCTTGGTGCCCACTGAAGTGGAACAGTAGGGTTGCAGTGTCAGTAGAGGGAGGACCTAGGGTATAGAAGACCCATCAGTCTAAGGTGGTAGCTGAGGACCTAGGGTATAGGAGACCCATCAGTCTGGAGAAGTGGGAGCCAGATGTCGTTGAGGTGAAACCCGATGTCTTGCGGAACTGTGTTGTGCTTGCGGATCTCGATGGCTTCCCGTATGCGTCTTGGATGCCAGAACTGGATTAACTTTGTGGTCGTTGATGTGGGAATGTTTGACAATGGCCGATTTGTCAAAATCCCCTCGCCGTCCATGTGTTCTGTGTTCCTTGAGCCTAGTGGGAAGGGTCCGACCGGTTTTGCCGATGTAGACAAACAAGATACACACATGTGCTAAAAAGACATGTGAGCCTGTAACGTAAGCAGCGTCAATTGATATTACTTGATTATCCGATCTTATGTCCATATCAATATCGTCGCTTGCAATTTTTTAATATAAAAATATAACACTTTTATCGAAGATATCAAACATGCGTAAGATTATCGTCAAAATAAATCTGTGCTTTTACTTTGTGATTAATGTTTGCTGTAATATAAAATAAAACTTGGCGGCAACATTGTGCTTGCAATTAAAAAAAAATTGCAAAATGCCAAGCCACATCGCTTTGTGCTCTGCATTTGCTGGAATTTGCAGTCCTTCCCAATGTAAAACCTCAAAAAGAAACCGCCCGTTCTGGACAGTGCTGAGATTGTTTTAAAAAGTTTTTGCAATATGCTCCAGAGAAAGCCGTGAAAAACTTGGACTTAACTTCTTCTTTTTTATGAAATCAAAGTGCCATCTTTGTGTTTTTTAACTTTTACAAGGGATAATCGATGTATCAAATATTCTCAATATCGGATTTCAGATATATGGATTATTGACAATTCTGGTGCTGTACTGTACACAGAATGGAAAGTTCAAGCGAACTTTGTCCTTATTGTTAACAGAGCTGTCTCAAGAGGGCACACAAACAATAACTAATTGGCTACCACAACGCTCAAGCAATGCATGGTGCAAAAAACCTCTACTGATCCATTTCAAAATACACAGGTACTTGATATAAGTGTCCAGACACTAACATATAGGTTTTATGCAATAGTTATTTGATAAGGGCAGGGAATGCCCAGCACAGCCCATCATTAACTTTGTCTTGCTGAAATTAAATTTACCAGTAATTTCTGAAAAACAAATAATTAAACTAACTTCTAAACAAGCCCAAGACATCTTACAGTTACCTGATAAAGTGGTGCAGATTCACGGCATTTCGGCATCAAAAGCAGCATCTGGGTTACTGATGAAAACCTGAAATTGAAGTTAAAAAAGCAAAACTAATATGAAACCTACATGTAATGCCATAGATGATGCATCATGTTTTTGTGTGTGTAATTTGGTATTAGCTTTTGTCATTTTGAAGCTTTGCATAGTTGTCAGTACAACTACAGTTTTGCATAAAACAATGTATTTGTATTAATAATTTTTTTCAACTTATGTTGCGCTCTTATGTTAAAATTCCTGAATAAAAATAATACACACAATTTTTTTTTACGTACATGTAAAACACCGAAGCATTTCAAACACCACTGACTAAATTAAAAAACGCTACATATTACACTACAAAAAATACTCTACAATAACTGACATTTGAAAGTACACTGGAAAAGAACAAGTCTTGCTTTCAAGACGTCCTTAATTAGCAGTGCGATGTTTCAGCGCGTGCAAGGGTTATTGGACTGTGCAGCAATGCACTGAAGCTGGGGCACTTATTAGCACACAGCGCAAACCATCCACAAATTAAGGACGTCTTCAACTTCGTGTTTAGAATTGAGAGTGCATTTTCATGCGTGCGTGACATAAGCATACAATGTATCTGCTTTCTACACGTAGGCCTGCTGCACTTTTCCGAGTCACTCGTGTTGCTAGTGAGTCTGTAAGCATTGTTGGATATTAAAGACACGTGGACGAAGCAATCAATTTGGCAGCAAAGAAACTGGGCCTTGGAAGGAAAAATCAGTGGTCTTCATCAATTTGAACGTGGCCACTGACCTACAGATATGGTCCCTACTTTGAATGACGGGTCTACTAAACTTTCTTCCTAAGCATGTCATCCTTAGCTTGTTGTATCCCGTCATGCTTTGTTGATCCACTCGCACCTATTGAATGATTACATTTAACTCTCTCAGGTTTATGCATTCACCCGATCAGGAAAAAATGATTACATTTAAATCTCTGAGGTTTAGGTATTCTCCTGATCAGGAGAATGCCTAAACCTGAGGGAGTTACTCATTAATGGGTGTATGACGGTTCCTGTGTGGATCAACAAAGCATGACAGGATTGCAGCCTTAGGATTGCATACTTTTTTCAAATTTTAAGTTTTATGATGGCACTCTGAGTGCACTGATCTAATATTCACTTAATTAGTGCAGTTCTTCTCGGAAAGTCTTTTAAGGGACTGTCACTTTACATGGTGTATCAACAACATGTATCCCTAGTAGTTTCTATCATGCTGCACATCGCCTACCTATATAGCTAGGCATAGTCAGCATCCAGGACCTCTCCCATCAGACATCAGCTTCGTTGGCTTGGACATCACCTCCACCCTCTGGCTACCGACCTCCTCAGTTGCCATGTGCTTTGCCCTTCTCAGTTGCCATGTGCTTTGCCCTCCTCGGTAGCCATGTGCTTTGGCGTCCCTCCCAGGCATGCCAGGCAGATGGCAGAGAGGTTGAAAGAAGCTACTCTTCGATGAGCATGGATGACCCTAATGTCCATCATAGGCCCCTGGAAAATGGACATGTCGTAGAAGACAGGACAATTAACTGGTGAAAGATGCTGGTCGTCGCCTATCAGCAACCTCATTATACCACAGACAAACAAAAGGAGATAATTAACAGAAACATGCTAATAGCCAAAAACAAGTTTACTTAATTGGACTCACAATTCAGGGATTGAAAAAAAATGCATCAAAACTACATGTATATTTAATTCCACAAACAAGGTGAAACTATCCGCATAAAATGTACATACATATGTTCATATGTTCATGTGTTTATCATGAAGATGAGTCTGGATGAATTTGGCCCCATATGGGGCCAAATTAACATCCCCTTTAATACATGTATGGGTAAGCCCATTGCACAAAAAAGGTGATGCCATAGTTCGGGACTGAAGAAAACAAAAGAATTGTTTTGACAACTTTAATATCACTGAAAATTATTATTTTATATGGTAAAACTAAACAATTTAAAAATTGAATATTCAGTTGACTTTATTCAGGTCCAAACACATATAATTTTACAATGATGAGTAAGTGGCCCGTAAATTAAAATTGAACAAGTTTTTAGCTTACCTGAATGTGTATCCTTGTGTTCCTCTTATTGTTCTCACAAGAGGCATTCAACAATCTTTGAGAGGAATAAAAAAGAAACACAAAATCAGCCTGCCTTTTTTTTCATTGAAAATGCATCAAGCTGATATCTGTTCAAAAATCTGATCTCTTTTCACCCACTGATCCAATCAAAATTATGGATACTAGTGACTAACTTATTATTAATTTGCAACACCAGCTTCCAAAACTCTTCAGCTTTTTGACACTAGAATTGGCCCGCTGGTAAAGGAATAATTGGAAAATATTATAAGCCGAGACCATGCAACTTAACCCTATTACCACTCTGAATCCATCAAAATCCATTCGCCTGTTTTGGAGTATTTCGGCGGATTCAGCTACAATACCTCCACATTGAAAACAGGGGGATTTTGATGGATTGAGGATTGTAAGCCTAGCAGTACCACAGGATTTTGATGGATTCAGGATACCTCCATACTCAGAGCAGTCACCATCACCAACATTTGTATGCATGACACAATAGGTGGATTCGTGGATTCAGGATACTTTCTAGTAAAGATATCCAGGGATTAAGCCCGGTTCATACTCTGCGCGAAAGCGAAAGCGAACGCGAATTTGTGACATTGTGGCAAGTATTCGCGCTGCGAATTTGTAGAAGTTGAACATATTTCAGCTCGGCGAATTTCGCAACGAATGTTTTATGACGTCAAATTCGCTCGCATTCGCTTTCGCATGAAGTATGAACCGGGCTTTAGGGTTGATGATTTTCATGTAGCTACCTTGTAATTCTACTGCCCTCTTAAGCATGTGACCAAGGTTGATGGGGGTGAAGTTGGGTAGATTGGGTTCCTGTCAGCCTGATTGAAGATGAGGACACTTGGAAAAAAGCAACAGACATTCAATGGCAATTACAGGGTTCAACCTTAACTTTTTTGTTCAGTAACCAGCTGGGCTACTGAAACAGACTCTTAACAAGCCCGCGGTCATTTTTACAAGCCCGCCTTTTTTTGTCTTATCTCAAATACATAATGGCGTATTTTCAGGCTCAATTCTGAGGCAAATTTGCCAGTGTTTTTGATAAACAGTTTTGATAATTTAACCCTTTAAAACAGTTGCTAAAATTAGACACAAATTGATGGGGTTTTCTTTCTGAATTTAATGATTTATTTCTTGATGTACTTTCATCTTTGCCGTTTCCCAATAATATTCACTCGCCAGCCGGGCTGGTTAAGAGTTTGACTAGCCCGACGCTGTTAGACTAGCATTTGGCTAGCGGTCTACCGCTAATTTCGAACCCAAAATTAAATTTACAATGATTAAAACCTGTCATGCCTTGAATCTTTGAGAGCTTGATATGTTGAACTCTGTGAAATCTCAAAGGAAATATTCCAAATCACCTTCCCACAGAAGTTGACTGTACATGTACATGTACTAACGAGTACATACAATTAAACATGTACACTGTACCTACATGTACATGTATACAACATTTAAAGAGGATGTGGAATGCTCGAAGACATTTCCGTCATTTTTCGGGTATATGTAGCCTAAGGTGTGATGAAATAAAAACGACTATTGTTTCTGTCATTAAATGAGTACAAAAGGTACTTTTGAGAGCTGTTTTTCAGGTCCAGTTTCGACCCGAACGAGCAACTGTGTAAATGTCGTTGTTGCGGGCAGCAAACAAAACACAGTAAATCATGAGGTAATAAACAGGACTCCCGATGCACAGTAGCATACACGAGTCCTGTTTAGTACGTCACGATTTACTGTGTTTTGTTTACAAAACACAGTAAATCGTGACGTAATAAAGAGGACTCCCGATGCACAGTAGCATACACGAGTCCTGTTTATTACGTCACGATTTACTGTGTTTTGTTTACAAAACACAGTAAATCGTGACATAATAAACAGGACTTCCGATGCACAGTAGCATACACGACTCCTGCTTATTACATGTACGTCACGATTTACTGTGTTTTGTTTGCTGCCCGCAACGACGACATTTACACAGTTGCACGTTCGGGTCGAAACTGGACCTGAAAAACAGCTCTCAAAAGTACCTTTTGTACTCATTTCATGACAGAAACAATAGTCGTTTTTATTTCATCACACCTTAGGCTACATATACCCGAAAAATGACGGAAATGTCTTCGAGCATTCCACAACCTCTTTAATACATGTACTACATAATACATATCGTCACTGTTTTGGCAAAGTGACTATATCCGTCCAAAACTGAGATTTTAAAGAATTTTAGCTTTTTGGATACATTACAATGTATATACATCTATATATATATGTCCTCTACATGATTACCAAATTTCAAGACAAAATATCATCTTTCATTAATAATGTTAATTTCACAAAGTCATTAAATGTGCTTGTAATTGTTTGTCTTGACGAAGTGACGATCTCTTGTCTGATTGATTTAACACATTCATGAGCTATATTTGGATTTAAGTATGCCTCTACAGTTTGCGTTTTGACGAAGTGACCAATCTCCATTGTAAAATATTGTGGTGGGCCTGGTGGCAAAGACTTCGGGGGAAGCAAGCAAAAAGGGGAAGGAGATCTAACCCCAGGGAGGGGAGGGGAGGTGTAATTAATATCACGGGCTCCAGCTCTGGCTCCGGCAACTTTCTGTAGGTCAGGCAGGGCAGGGTGGCGCCATTAATTGCCACTAAGTATAGCCTCTGCGGACATTCGTTTTCCTAAAGTGTATCCTAATTTATGGTTAGATCCGACGGACTAAATAAACAAACAATTGAACACAAGATGAACAACAACTCAAGAATTTATTTATTATTAAGCAAATACAAATATCAACAATAACCAGAAATAGTTAATAAACTACATGTACTCGAATGTTTTTGGCTTCTTATGCTGAGGTGATCCTCTGCACTCTCCCTCCAGAGGTGCAAATACTATAAA
Organism: Patiria miniata; assembly: GCF_015706575.1. NCBI lineage: Eukaryota > Metazoa > Echinodermata > Asteroidea > Valvatida > Asterinidae > Patiria > Patiria miniata. The sequence goes on along the minus strand of NW_024037064.1, from coordinate 10,192,435 downwards.
CAAATTTCAATCAGACCTCCAGGAGGTGTCTGACAAGGAATAAAAACTATCACGCTCTAAGGACAAATTTTCTACCTACAGATTCACTTGTTTGCAGGTCACAAATAACTCATTCATCAATATCAAAATCCTCTTATCGGTCAAGACGATTGCCACACCCCAAGGCTTTTCAAGTAGCTTGCTAATTTGCATAATTGTCTAACTTGGAATTAGGAAATTTGGATTAGCAAGGACACAAGTCACAAACAATCTGGTGTTAAGGGCAACAATTTGGCTAGAGCCCGTGAACTTGAGGTTACTAATTAGCAACCAACTTGAACGTCCCTACAAATATCACCAAATGTGATATGCAAAGTATACATAAAGATTTACCAGCGCACCTAAACTAGAGATAAGCAGCGCCAAAAAATGCAAGTGCCAAATAGCGCGCTCTATGCACAAGTGAAATGCCAATGCGCCCAACTATATGTAAGCGCTCCATGCGCTAGCTAGTACACGGTACTCATTTACGTGCTGCAGCAGTAAACAAAATACATGGCAAGATTGTTGGTCGTGTCAGTAAACTAATTTCCGTTACACAGCCTCATTGCCCATTCGAGACCTGAGTGGTCCCTGTTCAATTAGTTTACGATAATAGCAACATTAAATCAAATACAAAAATTGTTCACAGTAATTCATTTGGCATGTTTGGTGGCGAGATCGTTTTCACATACATGTACACACATTGGCTCACTATACTTGCTTCAGAGATCAGCTTGTGTCATTGTCTGTAGTATTTGTTGACGGTCTCAGTTACCTTCGTCACCCTTCCCTCCAAGGCGGTCTCGAGAAACATCTTCTTCATGGTACTGGCTGCATTGAAGATGTGTGACGCCGCATTAGTGTAGCGTCAACATCATTCTCAGCTATAATATCCTCACTACCTGTAGCTGATGATGGCTCGTGGGCCTCCTGGGCCTACAACAGGGCCAATTAGGCTTGCCACTGGAGGGCGCTGGAAGGGACGTGGTAGTTGGTACCGCTGGAGGGGCTGGAGTTTCGGATGTCATCTGAAGGATCTCTGGATCATCCATGAGTAGATTAAGAGAAGCAGTTGGCCAAGGACTTCCCCTCAGGTTGCTGGGACGTTCTCCTCAAGGAACAGGGAGGATATATGAACGCACCATCCCGGGAGCTGGCTCCAATTCTAGAGATGGCTGGGTCTTCATCAGCTGAGGTTGCTTTCATCACCGCTGCGGTTGACTGAGGGGTTGCTTTTGGAAGCCCTTAATGCAAGCACCCCGATGACTACCATCGCTTGCCTGTTGGTCTGCTGTCGGAGGCTACTTGAAGGCGTCTGCCCCAAGGCTCATTAAAATGCCTCTGAGGTCATCCAGGTAGGAAGGGTAGACCTTCCCGCACTGCCACCTGAGGTTGTCCCTCAAGACGCTACCAGGGGTGGCCCATGTGTTACTCAGATGTGCCTGTTTTGTTTTATTCACCTGTAAGATTATCAACTGAATAAGATGCAATTGCAAACTCAACAAAGAAATAATTTACAACTACATGTATAACAGACAGTAAACAATTATTCTATGCAAATAATTTTATTTACGACACACACATCAAAATGAGGGTCAAATGCTAACCAATAGCGCTTCCAGCCAGCAGAGGTATACAATCGGAGGTATTTTAATTCACACAGACTCACGCTCACAATGGGAGGTGCAAATGTTTTAAGATTAATCAAATATATTCTTGTCCGATTTTTCTTTGATGCCCATACAATATCCCACTTCTGACACCATTTGTGTTGGTAAGGACTTTAGGAGAAGCAAGTAAAAATGGGGAAGGAGGAAGGGGTGGGGCCTCAGGGAGAGGGGAGGTGTAGTAAATATCTACGGCTCCGGCTCCTTCAACTTAGGTCAGGCGGTGCAGGGTGGTGCCATTAATTACCATGAAGAAAATTACTATTACATGTACATGTTATTCTAGGAAACTATATCCTAATTTGTGGTTATAGATCGGACAGACTAAATGAATAAACATTGAACACAACATATTGTGAATGAACAACAAGTCAAGAAATTATTTATTCCGGAAAAAACAAATATCAACAATAACTAGGAATAGTTAACAAACTACACATTTCCAAGTGTTTTCAGTTTCTGAATTGGCTCAGACTATAAGATCCTCTGCACTCTCCCTCCGGATGTGAAACTACTACAACCAAAATTCAATTGGACCTCCAGGAGGTATCCAGGCAACCAAACTATTCTTCTAAAATTCACCTGTTTGCAAGTCACAAATAACCCGTTCATAAAACTCAAAATGCTCTTACCAGTCAAGACGATTTCCGCACCCTAACAGCACATGCTTATAAGGCTTTTCAAGTAGCTCATTCCTCATTAATAACTGTCTGACTTGGAATTGGGAAATTTGGATTAGCGTAAGTAGACAAGTCACAAACGATCTTGAACTTCCCTACAAATATCACCAAATGATGTGCCAAGTACATAAAGATATATACCGACGCACCCAAACGTGAGATAAGCAGCTCCAAAAAATGCAGGTGCCCAACAGCGCACACTTCCGAGTTCTAGGCACTTTTATACATGTTATATTTATAAGTGCTCCATGCACGGGCTACTAGTACATGTACGTGTTGCAGCAGTAAACAAAGTACAAGGCAAGACACAGCCCGCCTATTCGAGGCCTGAGGGGTTCAATAACGTCTACGATAACAGCAACATTAAATGCAACAGTAATATTAAGCACGAAAATACAAAGTTTTATACAATGCGAATACATGTATATCGCCTCTGTTATTAATATCCATATCTCGGTTAGTACATACCATACAATCCCGCAATTTAACCATCTTGATTCTTGGTTTAAATAAATCATGGGACCAAAAACACTCCACACACTAGCTCCGCCTACACTTATCTAACTGTATTCGCATATGAGGTCGTACGCTAGAAATCTAACGCAGAATAAAGAAAAACATAAGCTTTCGCGGACGATTGGACCAAGGTGTTCAATCGGATCCAAATAATTTGCATAAAACAGTGGCCGCATGAGTCATGAGGTCGCTATTCGCGCTGTATGTTTAATGCACTATATAGCGAGGATATGCCGCCGATCGTTTACCGCGTACGGACGAATATACTTTGAATGTATGCATAAAATAATTCAAGAGCGATCTTCAACGTTACGAAACATCTGCCAAGTTGAAATGTAATGTGTTCAACTTTCGTGAATGCGAGTGCGAATAGCCGCCGTTTACGTCACAAACTCACATTCGTGTTACCATGGGCGCCTGCCCTTTTGAAAGGCATGTAATTGGAAGCAGAAGTATTTTTTTCTGGACATACAATATGTTAAACAGAATGAGCTGCTTACGATCGAACAAATGTAAATTGGCCCATAATTGGACGTGTCATGCTGTTTAAAAACATATATGCTGTAGGTCGCTTTGCGGTCACGCCGGTGTTCCAAGGGTTACCAAACCAACAATCATTGATCTGAAGCGTGATTGGCCAATGAGGAACATACATTATTCATACTGGATAATTTCCATATCCTCTCACCCCCCCCCCCCCCATTTGTCTGAAATTTGCGATGCAAAGTAAAGAAAAACATGAAACCCGGTGACATAATATAATCAAGGCTGTACGTGCTCTTATGGAGCACGGGTTGGACTGTCACGTAAGGGCAGTGCAGTGTGTACACGCATGTACATACATGTACAATATGAACTGCGGGATTTGAGCGTACGTGTGATGGAATCGGGTATATACCGCGATATTGCAGTACGGGTAATACTATGCGTGGCCAGCGATATGCGTTGCTGATACAGCACAGCCTTGCATTCAAGGCTATTTTCGTTTACATCATAGCGCTGCAAAAATAAACTTTGAGACTTACACTACGCGCGATGTCAGACAAACGGCGCCATGATGAAAATCCAGAGCGACACGTTATGTCTATACATGTAACTCTAAAATAAAATTATATTTTGACGGTTTGAAAAAAGGAAAGGCTTCTAATTTAAATTGTCAAGGTTCCGTTATGATTATCAATTTTTTTCGCAAAGAAACAGTATTGAGAAAAAGAAAATCGATAGTAGATAGTACATGTTGACCGATAATCATGGAACGAGGATGGCTGAATGACTTTTTCGTCAGTTTGCGACTCATGTATGGTTTCTTGACGTCTGCAATGCGATACTACCGTTGAGACCAAGTTAAACAAAATCATCACCAGGGCAAAAAATTCTTGCCGTGGATCTTGAGCGTAATGGACTGGTCTGTTCATCGCCACATGGCCTGTGAACGTAACATGTCATGCGTGCAACAATTTTTGGTACTCTTTGTTTCATACTCTACGCAAAAACTAGTGTAATTTCAATGTCAATCCAGATCAAAATGGGAAAATATTTAAGTTTATTACATGATTGAACTTACTCTCCAACTTACGACAAATGTTTTAAAATTTTAACTTTTAAATAAGGAATGAAAAATGTAACCTTTTGAAACAAAATCGTTGGGCGTGTGTATGTTGCGGGCGTTCGTTTTGTACACATAGTGATCACCAGTTGCAACCAGCCTGTGCGCAAGCCCTACCTGAACAATGAAAAGAGCAATGGGAAATATGAACATGCAGCTAGACCTCAAATTATGGGCTGGACTTGCCTCGTCGAGCTTGCTCCAAAATTCTCAATTTGTGAAAATGGTGGTGTCTCAGAATTAACAGAATCATCATAACATGACCTACTGGTGGGCCTTGACATTATAGACTGTGCGATGATAAACTGCAAACCACATGCACATTTTGTGGATTGACGTTGGTCGCACCGTGCCGGGCACAGCAACTCTACAATAATATTGAACCGCGTGAATGTCAAAACTGTTTTGGTTTATTTCGGTTTATTTCAAGTTTTTCATAAGATGACTTAACCGACCCGACCTGACCTGACCCAACAGTCACAGTTGCAAATGTAAAATCGAAACCGACCCGACTGAAATGATGGAAAAAATGGCTCGACCTGACCCGAAGTCCGTTTCGGGTCCAGTCAGTTTCGGGTCGAGTCGGTTTCGGGTCAGGTTTGCTCAACATTACAACAGACTCCGAATCGATGTGTGGTGACTGGAATAATATAAGTCTATCTGGGCCCCCCTACTGGGACTACATGTACAGAGTTTAGAGAAATTAGGAAACGAAATGAGAATTATTGAGACAGGACCCACCTCTGGATTGGTGCCATATGAAGTTGCATGATGGTGGCTGCAGAGTTCCACACCACTCCTGCAATCGCATACCTGTGCTGCCATCCTTCCCGCATCTCCCATGGTCGTGATATGATGCATGCCTTGCCAGACACTTAATTGGCTTACGTTCCCCACCAAATCAGCTTACATGTCCTGGAGTCTGTAGAAAATACAGAGGGGCACACATTAAGTTAATTAAGGCCCTACAAACTTCTGCAACCTGCTCATATGAGCATGATAATGCCTCATAAGTATAATTCCGGTCAACTCCCTGTTTCATCTCCAACGTATATTAATTGATTCCCAATGTTTGTGGGAGCAGTTCATCATGAAAACGCCCTCTCATGGCAGCAGGTTATCGCAGCTGTGGGTTAATTATAATCTACAACAGACTCGTGTGCATGATCGCGCGTGCGTGATCGCGTTCATCACTTTCACCCTCTATGTGAATGCACCATCTATGGCTGACGCACGCTGAAATGAAATGTCATGTACATCTCCCCTCTTTAGAAAATGTTCCGATCAAACTCCAGTATCGTAACAGGATGTCTTGCAACTGGATGCAAAATTTGAATCGTAACAAAAGGCAATTGGTCAGGGTTTACAGTTAACTCAACCGTTTGCCAATAACTCAATTTGAACTACTTCAACCATTTCCCAACTCAAGTTACTCAACCGTCGTGCCAACTCAACTGTTGAGACAAGTTTGTTTGTTAACCAACTGGAACTAAAAGGTTTAGTTTAGTTGACTCGACCATTTGCCAACTCGTCTGTTTTAAAATTCAACTTGAATTAAAAAGAAAGCGTCCAGGTAACTTGGAAGTAACTTGACCCAAAAATCAAAATCTAAACTTCCTGAGTCATGTTTGCACTGTAAAAATTTGCATCACCTTTGCAAAACATCTCAACAAATGTTTCTTCATATTGTCCCTTTTTGTATATTTCAAGTTCCATTTTACATGTACATGTATAATAAAATTGGAATGATTATTCACATGTCCTGGTACAAATACTCTGGTCCAAAGATATGCTGTCTGGGGAAGTATTTAAAAAAAGTGAATTACTGAAAACGCCTGCTTTAATACAGAGAGGACCTACATTTTTACCACAGCTGATTTTCATAGTTTTATTGAGGAAAATATCATTTCAGAGTGTTTATTCAAACTTAGTCTGAACTAGTAAAAGCACAAGTCAACAGCAAAAGAAAAGTACGGTATGAATTTCCCCGAATCAAAATTGGTGTCGGAAATGTGTGCCTGACCGTAGGTTCTTCTTAACGGAGAAATGCAGAACGACATTCATGTGGAAGAACACGACATGTCCGTGGCCTAGCCGTAGCCACTTGACCCCAATACTTTGCCTTATTAACTCGGCTGAGATGCCTTGTAAGAGCCGAACTCGTGCAGGCACAAATCTGCAGATCGCAGAGTGCTTCAAATTGTTTGCCTTCCGGTCATGGAATTCAAGTGTGGTCTTTGAAACTAAACTTTATCACGGAGTGCTGATGTGTCAATGGTTGCGCTTGATTAACTCGATGCATGCGATACGCAACTACTACAAGGGAGTTTGCGTTACTAAAAATGCAGTGACATTTGGGTATATATACCAGACTATTTGAGTTCGTTCCTCGGAATCGATAGCACCGCCTATCGAACTTTCAAAAGTAATTCAGTCAGATATGATCAGATCATATAAATTTATCTTTGATTTTTTTTTTGGTTTTTCCCAAAATGAACAATAAGGTTTCGTATGCTCGAGACCCCACAAGATATCGAGACTTTTTGTACAAAAATCGATACTGAGACCTGCCTCGAGACCTACATCACTGGTACTAAGAATGTTGCTTTTACCCATCAAACAACACCAACATTCCAGAGGCGCGAGACGAGCTACATGTGTACATGTGTCCCTTTTGTGTATACGATGACACAACGAATGAGTCGGACAATGGACGAGTCGGACAACGGACAAGTCAGACAACAGACGAGTTGGACAACAGACCAGTCAGACAACAGACGAGTCGGACAACGGACGAGTCGGACAACGGTCACGTCAAACAACGGACCAGTTGGAAAACAGACTAGTTGGACAACGGACCAGTCGGACAACAGATCGGACAACAGACCAGTCAGACAACAGACGAGTCGGACAACAGACCAGTCAGACAACAGACGAGTCGGACAACGGTCAAGTCAAACAACGGACCAGTTGGAAAACAGACCAGTTGGACAACGGACCAGTCGGACAACAGATCGGACAACGGACCAGTCGGACAACAGACCATAGTCAGACAACGGACCAGTCGGAAAATAGACCAGTCAGACAACAGACCAGTCGGACAACTGACAAGTCGGTCGACGGACCAATCGGACAACAGACCAGTCGGACAACAGACCAGTCGGACAACGGACCATAGTCGGACAACGGACCAGTCGGACAACAGACCATAGTCAGACAACGGACCAGTCGGAAAACAGACCAGTCAGACAACAGACCAGTCGGACAACTGACCAGTCGGTCGACGGACCAATCGGACAACAGACCAGTCGGACAACAGACCAGTCGGACAACCTACCAGTCGGACAACGGACCATAGTCGGACAACGGACCAGTCGGAAAACAGACCAGTCGGACAACCTACCAGTCGGACAACTGACCATAGTTGGTCAATGGACCAGTCGGACAACGGACCAGTCGGACAACTGACCATAGTTGGTCAACGGACGAGTCAGACAACAGAACAGTCGGACAACGGACCAGTCGGACAACGGACCAGTCGGACAACGGACCAGTCGGACAACGGAACAGTCGGACAACGGACCAGTCGGACAACTGACCTGTTGGACAACGGACCAGACAGACAATGGACCAGTCGTTCAACGGACCTGTCGGACAACGGACCATTCAGACAATAGAGGTCAGTATGCTTTTCTTTTCTTTTTTTAACAACCCTAAAAATTGTGTTCATTGAAATAGAATGACACAACAAAATAAATAAATTTTAATTGTTTTATACGAGTTTGCTTTTTGGAAATATTACAATTGAGTCGCAAAATCCAGTGAAACAAGTAATTTTTAGTGTCAAAAATGTTTAACATATCATTATTAAATAAACAACAATTTTTGAATTAGATTTTTAATCATTATCATTCCAAAAACATTATGATTTTCTTTCCAGGTTCACCACACGAGGTCAGCCGTGTCCTAGTTGGCCCACATGATCTCCGCCAGACAATGTCAGATGGCCCGTCGTGACATACGAAAAAAGAACAGTTTCAATCTTGCTTTGCACAACGCAGCAACATGGAACATGCGTACTCGCAATTGTTGTTTCTGTATGCCCGACATAATTATTTACCCATTTGTTTTTTTCAGAGAAAGGAAATTAATTGACAAGTACATCTTTTATTAATTAATAGATACAAAATTATTTTACTTTTGATGATTTGAAATCACGCAACCCAAGGTTTATGTCGAGATGCATACACACACATATAACGGACGAGTTGGCAAACGGTCGAGTTGGTAAATGGTCAAATTGGCAAACGGTCAAGTTGGCCAACGGTCTAGTTGACTCGAAAGTTAAGTCGGGTTGGTCAGCGGAAGAGTTGGTACGGCAGTCGAGTTGGTACGACAAGTTGGTACGATGGTCCAGTTGGTAAACAGTCAAGTTGGTTTGAGTCGAGTTAGCAAACGGTCAAGTTGACTTGTCATGTCCAAAATAGCAACGAAGGTCTGAGGTGCGCAGCCAGACGAAGATTCATCATGGTAAAACACTCGCATGCACATGTTCACTGTACAGCCATGCTGATGAAAGAGCGAAAACGATTAGGGGCTCAGGTTCACACCACTGCAAAAACAGGTTCACACCACTGCAAAAACACTGGTCATCGGAACTCTACATGTATACCGCAATAAACTGCGCCATATCAAACAGAGTACTTTGGTAGTTCGAACAAATGCAATTGACTGAGGGTTCCAGGATCAAATCCGTGATAGGCGGACACAACGTTGCCTGACCTAGGGTCAATGCGAGGTGAAAACAAAAGCTTGAACGTACCACACATCATGATAGTGCATTCAGTCCTAGGAATGTTTTCACCCCGCTAGCCGTGATGAGCAAGTTGCATAACTTAATGCATCCTCCTATGCCAAACCTTATTTTCTTTTCATTTTCTTCATTTTTTTGTCATTTACATATACTTTTAATTCATATTTTTAATCAATCCTACACTTTTTATTGAAGTAGATTTCATTACCTTCTTCGTGATCTTTGGCTTTGGGAAGAAATTTAAGGCAAACAAAAACCCAAGAATCATACGGTTGATAGTCGGGTTCCCAACAGCCAAAGATCCTGATATTGCTCTATTAGGTCAGGGAACTAGATGGTGTACTGCCGTAACAACAGCCACTGCGTTTCTAAAAAAATTGTCATTCTTGAACCATGGAGAAATTATTTCTCCATGCTTGAACATATGTTGAATTTGAAATCAGAAGTTTTTTCACTTGATATTTGCTGTGCATACTTACGTGTCATTAAACAGGGCAGCCCAATTAATGTGTCTGATACTAGCAAGCTGACCTCCTTTACTATAACCATTTCCTGAACACGTGAAATCTAGACTTTTTACTACATGTAGTATCAGCATACACAGTGTAATTGAGAGTCCCAAATTTTCGGACATTTTACAACACATTTGCTACAAACACCATCTGGTTATTGGGGGCGCTGTTCAAAGCGGATGATTTGGAAAGATTCCCATATCTGGCCAACACTTGTGCACAAACCGTATGAGACTGCTCTGAAAATGTCTAAGTGTTTTCTCAGTAAATATAGGCCTACTTCAATATTTTCCCTGCAAAATTTGACTTCTTATGACAATATTAAAAAAGAAATCACTTTCTGATGGCTGATCGGTCACTGAAGTGAAAAGTTAGTGATGGCCATAATTATGGCCAATCCTTCTGTCAAGAAAATGTTTGGAAAGATTGATTCCCATATATCTGGCTATCACTAATTTTTCCCTTCAGGGACCTATACCAGCCATAAAAAAAGTGATATGTCCTAAAAAGTCAAAGTTAGCAGGGAACTATTGAAGTATTTACTAAGAAAACACTAGGAAATTTTCAGACCAGTCTCATAGGGTTTGTGCACAGGGGGACAAGTGATGGCCAGAAATGGGAATCTTTCCAAATTTTCTAAGTACTTAACAAGATTGGAAATGTCTCTCGCTGTCCCAGATTAATTTCCCCTTAACTCCCTAGGGGTTGCACAAAATCATATTGAAATTGGAGGATTCAGGTTGCAGTGCTATTCTTTTCAACATTTTTTGCAATGACTGACATTTGAGATCTGTTATTGCAAGAGCATAAAGTGTGGGGTCAGGTTCAGTTGCAATGACTCAATGTCTACATTATCAGTACAGAATGGAAATGAAATGAGAACCATACATTGGGTAAGGGAAATATAGCCTTGTAAAAATGTCATGGAGGGCAATGCGAGGTAAACTACCCCCCCCCCTCCACACACCCCCCCTCCCCGGCCCCTGCCCCTCCCACAACCACCCTCCCATGGCCCCCATGAAACCTTGTCCCCCCAGTCGCGCACCCCCCCCCCCTCCACTGAGATTTTGAGTTTCTAAAAAAATTATCATTGATCTACATGTAGCCCCATAAATGTGGCCTATTTACTGGACTGCCTTCGTAAACATAGGCCACACATTCACATGTACAAAAAAAGTGTCGACTTTGCCAAATTTTGATTTTCACATTTAGGCTTACTTTGTAGATTTTTTTTGCTTTAGAAGCATTCTCACCCTCTATATAGGCTAATCAGAAAGTGCTGCCTTTTTCAGATGTTTAATTTTTGTGAAATTTCATGCTGAAATGTTGATACGCAAACGTGTGCAAATGTATCTGGAAATTTCACGAAAAATGGACATCTGAAAAAGGCAGCACTTTCTGATTAGCCTATATAGAGGGTGAGAATGCTTCTAAAGCAAAAAAACGTAAAAAGTATGCCTAAATGTGAAAATCAAAATTTGGCAAAGTCGACACGTTTTTTGTACATGTGGATGTGTGGCCTATGTTTACGGAGGCAGTCCAGTAAATAGGCCACATTTATGGGGCTAATCTACATGATGCCCCCCATTAAATGTTCCAGCCCCCCAGCGGCCCCCCCCCCATGAAAAATTCCTGGCCACGCCACTGCACCCTCCCCCCGCCCACCCTCAACAATCATTACAAAAATTGACTACATGTACATGGTACATAATTATGCTTTCTCGAAACTCACCTCGTTTACCTATGCAGCGACACATTATCAGATGGGCCGAATGTCGTCGCTCTGAACGCAGTCTGGCAGTCTGCCGAAACTGCCGTTTCTATGATTTCCATGGATCCAAAACACAAATTACAAACCGTTTGCAAATAAATTCTTGGCAAAAATGACTCTTTGCGTGTTAAGAAATATCATGAACGGGTCTCTGAGACATGATGCATCGGTCAAAATGAGATATTTAGGGGTTCAAAACGTTGCCTATCCGTCGAAGAAAACCAAGCAAGATGGAGACCTATAGAGTACGCATGCGCGTGACGTGTGAAATTTGAAACTAGGCCGAGGCACGTGCTTTGTGCAAAAAAGTAGTTATACGTACCGCTGCACCATTTATGATCTTGTAAGGGGCTATGAAAAAGGAACAACCGAACAATGTATTGAAACTGAATGTTTTTTTTTCCCTATTTTTCCTCCTCGAAATAATCATAATTGTCAGTTCTTTTTCTTTAAATTGTTTGACCGGGTTGCGTCATGCCCCTCGGATTTTTTGATGATGCAATTCCCCGGCATTCCAAAGCAATTTGAGAATAAACTGTATTATTTTTAGTATCACGCATGGGCGTCAATCCTTGGGGCGGGGGGGGGGGGGGGGGGGGAGGGGACAGGGGGACCTGTCCCCCCCCCCCCCCCCCCCCACACACACACACAGAGACCACAGAGCATTTTATAATCCATTTTTGGGGGCCCTTAAGCGGGCCCTGAACCTCACGCCGCGCCGTAAGGGCTTTGCGCTTCGCGCCATCAGTTCTGATCAAGGTATGTCCCTCCTCCCCCACTTTTGAGAAGCGATTGACGCCCCTGGTATCCGACGCCATTATTAAGCAGCTGAAAGCCCCCCCCCCCCCCCATGATGGTGGATCGGGGGATATAGCCCGCTCACCAAAACTTGCTCGCAATGTTCCGAAATTTCTAAAATGATTACAATCACATAGGCCTGGAGGCTGAAATTTAGAATCGTGGCGTGTGTTAACAATTGGAATACAAATGGATGAGATGGCCGTGCATTAGTCATAGCCAATATAAATATAATGGTAATGACTTGGAGAGACTGATTAAGGTTTAAGGATTGGTAGTTGCTTGGGGTGGTAATTAATTCGGAGGTTTAGTCTGTGTGTTCGTGTCCTTTTTGGTCATGGTAAATAAAGCTCGTTGTGTCTTGCCTTTTAGATCCCGATGTGTTTTCCAAACTGATATACCAAGAAGATCCCCTCTTTAAAACCGTCTTTCTCTCGAGGTGTTTTTTTTTCTTTTCGAGATGTGAATACGGAGACAGAGGGTCACACTAAAGGAATGCAGAATCATTCCTCCGAGGACAACATTTATCATTCAGTGAGTGTATGCGGTGACTTTTCTCAGCAATCGGTCACATCAGGTGCATCAATGGTTCAAGTTACTTCTTTTTTTGACAACTGTTGTCACGATGTTCACGCGTTTTCTGCATTTTTTTTCTGTAACAGAACTCGAAGTCTTCTCGATTCATCACAATATCATGGGGGCACACATCGCAAAATCTATTGCAGTTTTTCCCAGTTGGGCCCCATTGAATGTCTCGCTGTGTCCATTGACTTAAGAAATTGTAAACAGCTAGTAGGCCGAAGCCATAGCTAACTGGAAAAAAAATACAACTTACAAAGGCCGTTTCTGTTTGGGGAAGGAAAGGGGGCATTATCATAATATCCCCCCCCCCCCATTTAACCAAGCAGTTGACATTTATAGGTGAAACACTGAATAGAAAAAAAAGGATATGTCAGAATGTCCATTAGGAATGGAATAACAAGGAATGCTCCATAGTTCATTCGAATTGTTTATTGCTTGATAGGTTGTAATCAGTTTGTTAATTAATAACCAACTTGTGATCAAATTGACAAGAATTTTAATAATTATAATTATTAATTAATTCATAACTTCGAATCGTTATGACACTTCGTCACCGTTTTCACGAAGAGCCACATATGTCAAAAATAACATTTTTTTCGATTTTGATTTTTTTTCTCAATATTTTACTTTAAAACAATGTACGTATTCATTTTGACATGTTTCTATAAGCAAAACATCATTAATTTCCAAGTTACATTAATGTTGCAAGGGGCCAAAATCTCGATAAATGAATTTTGCGAAGAGCCACATACATATTGGCCCTTTGAACGCGTACAAAACCCATTGCACGGAAATACGTAAAAGTAGGTCAAATGAGATTTGCGTTTTCACGAAGAGCCACATATAATATCTATATCTTTGTAACATTTTCAGCTGCGCGCGCGTACTCACTCGCGCCTATGGAAATACACATTGAACAGAAAGGGCCAATATGTCGGAAACCTGAATTTGCGTTTTCACGAAGAGCCACTACTAATTAATTTTCACTAATTAACTGCTGAATTAAGTCTTATTACTGGGTTCATGTAAATATTCAGCTCACACAGAATAGTGTGATGGTTTCCTTGCTTCACAAAGTTGTTGCAAAGTGGTATTTTTTGCAGTTTTAAAATATGAGAAACTTCATTTGCGATTATCTCGAAAACACTTTTTCTTCAAAATCGACATATGTGGCTCTTCGTGAAAACGGTGACGACTTGGTGTAGCACATTCTCCTGGTCTGCAAATAATGACAATACGTCACGATGACGTAATAGAAATTGATTTTAAAATAGTTTTAGCACCTTCCACGGTAGTGCATGTAGCTTCTGTTGACACGTGATTTTTTTTATAAAGACTATATATAAACCTACACTGTGAACAAAAAAAAGGAAAAATACATGTTTTGAATATCCCCATATTCCCCTTCCTTTCGGCAAAAAATGGCAAGAAAAAAATCTCATCGGCAAAAAAAACTGCACAGTGTTATAAGTGAAGGTCGAATCGTTACTGTAGGCCCTATATGCCACATTTCAGCACTTTAACATAGTTTGGATGAATTTCTATGTAACCATTATTTAGGTAGAGGGAGTTTATTTCCTGGATATCGACCCGGGGTAGTCTGAACTACAGTATATACAATAAATATTGATGTGTGCAATGGTAAGAATAGTTTATGGCGGTTACAGATATAACAGGCATGCAACTGGGAAATCACAAAAAAGAGGAAATTCAAATTTTCCCCCGACTTTGTACAGTGTTTTTCTATTTTCAATGGCACACATGGGAAGTAAAAAAAGAGGAAATCAGCTGATCCGAGGAAAAGTTGCATACCTGATATAATCATCTTTTCGGCAAGGCAAAGCCTAGGAAATTAACATACCATCTAACACCGAATTAAATTATTCTTTATGTTGCACAAAATGTTTAATACGGAATTATTTGTTTTATACAGCGCCTGAATAAATTCTTGAATCTGATTATGTGGTAGTATGACAGTACAATGGAACTACTATTTACCGTGGAATGGAACTTCTATTTTTGCGATGAAACCGGGCCATGTGTTAACTTGGGATCAATCATTTTAATGCCACGTGAACAACGACCTACCAATCAGATGACAGGGTTTTATTCAGATATATTGATTTATTCAGATTTATTCAGTATAGTGTTAATTAATGACTTATCAAAGTCTTCACATATGAATTATTTATATAACATACATCATTTTAAAGGCTTAATTTTCAAATTGTTTCAATGCATGTTGGTGTCCCGAATACTTTACTTCAGTTTTTATTTTGCCAATTATTAAGATTATTCCAGAGCTGATTTGGTATTCATGCGCTTTTCCATACTCATAAACAAAAACTATAAATGTGAAATTACATGTCTGATTACAGCGTCACAGCAACATGGTGAATTATCTTTATCGAGTACCAGTCAGCCACTGCAAGCTGCCCGTCTGATGTGAGTGTGATACCCCGCGGGCTGTGCAGACCCTGTGCGATGCACTTGAGAAAGCCACCTTGAGGGTCATAGTGGTGGATATGACGCGTGCTAGGACCATTTTCCATTGCAACATAGATACCTGAGCTATCAGTGTACACACCGTTGCAGTATTGTACTGGTTCATCATTCATGGTGGGTTTGATAGTGCGTCGTGTAGTGCCATTGCCATCAGCCACATCCACTGCCTGCGATTTATCACTGATGACAATTCTATCGTTGCTGTCATCAACAGCTAGAAAGTAAGGTTTAATCTTGACTGGTATGGTGCGTAGGAGCTCACCATCAGTGGGGCTGTGCTCAGTCAACACCATTCTCCTGGCATCACCCACTACGATGGTATCGTCATTCTTGACTGCCACAGAGTGGAGGTCAACTGCGGTCTTATCGACCTCGTCACTCGGCGGCACCGTTGGGAACTCATATGCCAGCGTGTTGTTGCTGTTGAACACCTTCACATGGGATGCGCCTTCCTCAACAACCACCAAACGATCGCCGGCGCGGGTAGCTGCGATGCCGAGTGGACCTGTATGAGTCACGATGTAAAAACAAACAATAGCTGTCAAAGTTCTATTTGGATTGGAACTTAATTTTTTTTTAAATCAACATTGAAATCTGAAAGAGTGATAATTATGATTCGCGTTTGTTAAGTTACAAGCGCAGAATGGTCGGACCGCATCTATTTCATATGTGATAAGCTTTGCAACAATAATCAACTGAAAATGCATTAACACCTTTTCAACCTGCAACAAGAGGGCGCTCTAACATTTTATGCATCACCGGTAGTTTTTTTTTCTTCTAAAGTACAACCTAGCCAGATCCAAAAGCAAGTTCACATCTTTTTCCACTTTCAAATTATAACGCACTTCCGGTTTGTACCAGAAGGAAGGGTCTCGTGAATTTGCACGTAATATCAAAAATAAAGACGCTTGATTATTCTATCAATTCCTGTAAAATCAGATATCTCACAGTTGATTATATATATTGATTTTCAAGGATTAAATCTAGAAACCTTTGATGCTTGTAATCTGACTCGATGACGTCATCGTGACGTCATTCCCAGAAATCTCAAGAGCTATTTAAACTGTGCTATTTGAAGCAAAACTCTGGATTGCAATTGTTTAACCCTAAAGGGGCCGGGTTATTTTGACCATCCCTCAGCGGGGGGGGGGGATTCGCCCCCCCCCCCCCCCCCCCCCCCCCGCCTAAGATCTTGGCGATCGAGTGACGAAAAATTTTGAAACTCGGCACATGCATAGAGCAACTCTTCCTAAACATATCCAAGAAATTTCATGACTATAGGTCAAAGGGTTTTGGAATTATGGCTAATTAATTATTCATATGTACGAATGGCAATTCTGCTCTGTGTACACGACGTACATGTATATGCGAAAATTCAGTTTTCACGGCGCGTAGCGCTGGAAAATTTTTTCGCTACGCGGCAACCCTTGGTCCGATTTTTATGTTTTTGGTATCAAAAGATGCGCAAAGCTCGAGGCTAAAAAGCCATAACAGCTCTGGTCGCGAAAAAATTTTTTTAGGAGCTATCTCACGGAAAATGTCACGGATTCCGCCCCCCCGGCCCCTTTAGGGTTAAGGTTTGCAGATCTTTTCATTGTATTTAACTTCCGGTCTGATGACGTCATAATTTGTTCGTACACAGGTCCTGCTTGCATAAAGGTCATCATATATATTCAGTTTGAAGCGATTACCGCAAACGTCGCCGGACAGCAACTGAAAATTCATTTTAAACATTTTTGAACTTGCCGCTAAAGGGGGCGCTCTAACATTTTATGACGTGATCGGTATTTTTTGTAAAGTACCACATTAAGAGACTAAACATCGTTGAAACTTGAAAGCAAGTTCACATCTTTTTCCACTTTCAAATGATAGGGCACTTCTGGTTTGGACTGGAAGGAAGAGTCACGTGATTTGAAGATAAAATGAAGATCCTGGATTATTCTATCAAACCCCGTAAAAGTCAAGTTTAGGTCTCTCACGGTTGATTTGATATTGATGTTCAAGATTAAATCTAGAAATCTTTAATTGCTTGTAATTTGACACCCGATGACATCATCACGACGTCACAGTAACAAGCACCACTGATTGAGATGAGGGTCGATTCATGCTGAAAGTTACAAGTTCATACCATAAACGATTTCGGAGATAACCCACAGATAGTAATTGTCCGAAAAAAAGAAGGAAAGAAACAAGGAAGATTTATCAGAACAATTCTCAACAGATGTTGTGCCCGACCACTCAAATACACACTGTCAAAAGCTTAAACATGCTTAAGCATGTTTAAGCTTTTCTGTTTATATATGCCCCAGATTGTGAGGCACGAAATGTTATTCAAAGATTTATCTTTCAGTTGAATAATGGTAAAAATTAAAAAAATCCTGATGACAACAATTGAAAACGTGAACCAGCGTATTGTATATTTTCAGTTTGTATATACATTTTGCACGATAATTAATCAATTCCAAACTATTAAATGCATTTTCTATGTAACTACCAAATGCATTTTTCTTGAACTTTCCATGTTTGGCACCAAAAAAAAAGTGAACCAAATCAATGACGTTAAATTTCCAGTTGGGTTGTTCACTTTACTATGCATTTACATATTGATTACGTAATCAATAGCAAGGTATTCCATAAAACATCTTTTGTTTCAAAACAGTTTCATTAGATTTTCATCTGTATTCATGTTTTTATTTTGTATTGAAAATTGAAAACAAACCGATAATTAATGAGATGTGATGATTTTTTTTATGTACATTGTAATATGTAATTCTGCAGATTGCACGGTAATTTAGACTTACATCCTTGCATTGGGATCATGCTTTTCTGGTCGCCATCGATACTGCAGATCACAACTCGTTTGTTGCAGTAGTCAGTCACTGCAATCTCATCAGGTTGACGAGCAGCAATGCCCCAAGCCCCATAGAACTCTCCTGGACCTCTTCCGATTCTACCAAACTCCCGATCGCAGCACAGCTTCCACTCAACTTCCACCACCACCTCACC
Source organism: Patiria miniata (assembly GCF_015706575.1). Lineage (NCBI taxonomy): Eukaryota > Metazoa > Echinodermata > Asteroidea > Valvatida > Asterinidae > Patiria > Patiria miniata. Next base: position 10,173,958 of record NW_024037064.1, on the reverse strand, counting down.
CAGACTGATGCCACCAACACCCTCACTCTGCTTGAACTTCAGAAATGCAAGCCTGTTGTCAACTCTAGGCATTCTCTGATCTGCCAACAATTTCAAGTCTTTGCTGATTGTGGGATAGAGTGAGAGAAAGTCACTATCCGATGCAGTCCTTGTCACCTCTCTTGCTGTGTCTAGTGAATACTGAAATCTCTCCGCAGCCAAGCCCATAGTTTTCTCACAATCGTCCAGTTTTTGTTCACGATCTGTTTGGATGTTTTTGATGTCATTAAGGATGCGATTTTCTTGAGCCGTTACCTCTGCTCGTATCTCAGCTGCTCTGTCCTGCACTTCTGTCCTGACCCTCTTAACTGTGACACCCAAATCTTCTTTTATTCTTGAGACTTTCTCTTGTGATTTTTTCAGTTCCTTCATTTCGTATCCAAGTGGAGAAAACAGTTCAGCTAACGACTGTTTGTAGGTTGATGCGGCTTGATTTCTGTCAATGTACGAGTGTTCTGGCTTGCAGTGGTCAATGACAGTACAATCTCGGCAGATCAACACTTCACATGTCATACAAAAGAACCTTGTCACTTCGCCTTCATGTTTCGGACATTTGGGATGTTGTTTCAGGTTTTCTTTTGTCAGTTTCACCTTTCCTTCACAAATGTCCTCCAAAGTAGCTATTGTGTGGCTCGATGTAGTAGCAATTCTTTTGTGTGAACTATGACAACGTGAGCAGATATTCTGTGCACAGTCCAGACACCGACGTGTTGCCTCATTGCCATCATCACATGTCTCACAGAGCAGCTTTGTGCCACCCGAACACACAAACTTTTCCTGCAGTTCCAATTCCTCTACCAGACCAATCAGATGAAAGTTTGTTTTCAGACCTTCCACCCCCACCTCGGGAAGTTTTGTCTCCTGTCGACACACAGGGCAAGGAATTTCTACAGCGCCCTGATGCTTCTTGCTGCAGTATTTCAGCAGACATTGCTCACAAAAGTTATGGAGGCATTCCAATATCTTGGGCTGTTGATATCTCCCTTGACAGATACTGCACTCAAGATGATGTCTGCTGATCGTCTCTAGTGCTGAACTTACTGCAGGTCCAGTCGCCATTTTTGTCTAATAAATGTGAAGAAAAATATTTTATTTAAAACATACATGTAACAGTGATAAAAATGTATCACTTTTATGTTTCCCTTTATGGGTAGGGACCACTAGTAATTGACAGGATGTGTTTTTGCATTTGAAATGAATCGATGTGTGCAGGGCTCTCAAGATGTAAATTGAAAAGAAACAAGTGCAAAATCATATCCTTATCCATAAACTGCACCTCCTCTTCAAAGCATCACATATTTTATTTTATTTCTGATGCTCCCTTGGATTTGTGATATTGTTCGTTAATTCGTTAACCCGGTAAGGCAGAAATCTGAAAGTGACTCTATCATCTAAATATGTTGCACTTTATCATAATATGTCAAATTTCTGAATGCAAAACATCAACATGTACAAAGTTAAAGTTGTAAGATGCTCCATAGTGGCCCATGAATATTTATCTCCAGGGCTTCCTTTGTATTTAGAGCCACACAGCAAATATAGTAATTATCATGATGGACAGATATGGATACTCCAATCTTTTGCATTAATTTTTTTTGGAGATGACATGACATGGTTTCGTCTTTATCGTTTTATTTTCATCTCCATTATCATGATAGCCGTCATTCGTTTTTAAAACATGTTAAAATAATAACAAAAAGTGTGTTGTACTTGTACGTTAAATCTATAGTCCTCTGCATCGAGCAATGCCATTAGCATTACTCGATATATAGTCGTGTTCCCTAACGTGGCGCACTTCGAAGCTTACCCGACTTTCCTCGTGTAGTGTTGGCAAACCTCTTTGTTGACAAACCTCAAATTCATGCAATGAAATACTAGTACTTTTACCTTATCAATGCTTGCTATTTTACCTCTGTGAACAATTTCAGTTTCATAAAATTTGATCCGAAATTCAAAAACGGTGGTGTCCGGAAATTGGGCAAAAATTGGCGGAATGTTCCCTAACGTGGCGCACTTGAATAAATCTTTGAAAATTCCAAATTAACACTTACGAATTCCTATAAACTTGATAAATTCTGATAAATAATTAATATCTTTACTTACATACCAAGCCAAATGTTTGTCAGAAAATTATTTTCTTATTTTTCAGGGCATTTTCAAAGGGTTCACTTTGCACTTGAAAATAAAATCGGAAAATCACGCCAAAATAGCTTTTCCTTCTAACATTGTTACGGGTAAATAAACTCGCGATTTATGAACAGGACCGTTTAGAACTTGATGAAATTTCACTTTCTGTGAAATTTCAGTTTAAAATTTTGCTCTAGCTAGGCGCTACCGGCGAAAAATCCAAGTGCGCCACGTTAGGGGCCGCGCCACGTTAGGGTACATCAACAATATTAACAGCCATACATGTACATGTACATGTAATAACAAGTACATGGAGTACATGTACATACACCCATGAACGTGGTTACAATACAACATGTACATTTAGTCACACCCGTAAAAAATGCCTCATCAGAATTTCACAAAAAAAAATGCTTCTCCAGGGTTTAAGGAAGACAAACATTATTGTGCTCACATTTATCCGACGTTCCCGGTTTGGATGCCAAAATGATGTTTCTGTTGAGTCGAAAGGAGCGAATCTTTAGGTTGATTAAATTTCAGGCTCGAAGCAATCAACGCGGAAGTAGAACCATGGTAGAACTGGAAATCGAAGTGAAATGTAATATGAAGAGCGCCTCCAAGGGACAGCACGGCAAAGTTTGTCCTATGCATGGTACAGTACTATAGATTGTGTTCGTGACCATCTCTTCGAAACTTTTACTGACTTACTCTAAATCTGGACCCCCAAAAAATGCATCTAAAATTAATACAAAACAAAATAAGCCAATACCGAGGGCTTCATCAAGCGTCATCGCCAGTGCATTCCAATGTATTTTCAAGTTGTCTGCCCAACTCTCCCTTTGTAACTGTTGAGGGGGTAATTTGCACGGGTTCACATAAAGTTTCCTTGTTTTCCAAAACAAGGGATGGCCTTTTTGTTTGGCAGTGAACTCCTATTTTCCCATCTCATTAAAAAAAAAAGCTGCATTAGATAGGTATATATATTTTTTATTTCCATTGTACATTTTTGTATTTTTTGTATTAAAAAAAAAATATCCATGCATTCATTGTTTTTGAAGGGGGCGGGGTGTGGGGATGGATGGGTTGGGGAGGTTTCGAAAGTACCTCCGGCCTTTAAAAAACAAACACTTCCTATTGAGGATGTCCAAATGAGCCTGATTCCTGATGTGAGGGCGGTATAGGATCCGAAGAAGCTTCCATTTTCTGTTTCATTTTTCTTAAAAGTATACCGTCGCTCAATGCCGGAAATGGGATATCATAGCTCTTTTACTTTTTTTCTTCATTTTTTTTATAACTTCTAAACTGCATTAATTGCTGCATATTTCCCAATATAATTGTGTCGGAAAACATGCATTTCTCATATGAATCACCATTCAAAGGGCCGTTTTCATTAGAATATGAAAAGAAATGTAAACAAAATACATTAACAAATTCATTTAACTTTTCCCTCACGTTTCAACACGTTTTTGTTTTTAGAAATGGACTCGATTCGAGTTGAACATAGTCCAAATTAGTCACTAGCCGAGTCCGAGTCAAACCGAGTCCAAAAGGTATAACGATTCTGATGCCAGTCACGAGTCAAACAAAAAATAAACAAATAAACTGACTCGAGTCCTCCAAAATATACCCGCCTGAATCACCTGAGGGAGGGGGGGGGGTTGATAATTCAAATTACGTTTGCTGAATAATTACTCCTAAAAATTATTATGGGACAACTTTTCCTCCCATTCCCCATTTTAAATTGAATACATTTGTATTGCCAAAAATACAAAATAAATTCAATTAGATAAAAAAAACGCTTCTGTGCAATTTAAAAACTCCCCAATCAAATTCAAATACAGTCTCAATAACCGAACTATTTAATTAGGAATCGAAATGTTAAGTGTCATTAAAAAATGTCCAAACAATTAAAGTGTTGTCTGCTAAATGAGTAACGCCTACCTCCTGTAAGTCATTTAAAAAGTTGAACAAAACATACAGTTAGCACATCATTGATTAGTGTGAAGAAATCCCCGCTTTATTGAAAATAAACAAGTTGTTTTAGCCAAAATATACAGACAAACAAGTATAGTGTAGAGCATTGTAGACGAGTGTACGGTACTCGAGTGCACGGTCGATCTTTGAGACTTCGTTCAAGTGGCACTCAAGGGTATTTATTAGTATCTTCCCGTGTCAGGCTTGTGTGACTGCTTTTGTTTGGGCAAAGTCAATTGCATTCGCGCACTGTGTCGTGAAGCCCTGCGTATCACCCTTACACATGCACAAATGCAAAATACAAGCCTGCATACAAAACATGCACCACAGTTTAATAAGCTATAGCTGTAGCATTTAATTGTTCTAAAACACTGTTTTTCTTTCCAATTGGAAACTTTGTCATGAAATGCCTAGCTAGGACAGTGAAAACATTCCTATTGGCCAAGAACCGATCACGTTGCTTGAATGTACTCCTTTGATAAAAATCAGGTTAACATCTTACGTATATTTCAGTATTCACTATTTACATACTTTATCTCATGAAATCTATATGAACCAAATTCTACTCAAAACATATCTTTGATGTCGAGAAGAAACAGTAATGTATCATTGGACTTTTGGTTAAAAGATATATACAACAATTCTCTTAAATTCTGTTCATGATAACTCGAGTGTTACATGTATGTTGGCGACAATGCAAATATGAAATCAAGAGCTAAAACTTCCTTCCCTAAGCCGTTTTTTTTGTCACTGTAGGATTTCGTCTATATGATTATCATGAGTCGTAATTATCACATGATTTGTTTTCATGTAATGTTTTGATCAAGTTTTTAAAAATATACCAACCCATTCAATGAAGCAGCGGAAATCAACTAATAAAACTAAGTTTTGAAATGAGCTAAGTCAAATCAACAGAGAATGATCACATTTCGAGAAATTGTGTATTTACAGGCAGGCTAACAGCAATTAAACAAAATGTCTTAGACAGAACAATCGAACTTAATTTTGAATTTGACTCTACTTGAAATATTTATACAGTTTTTAAATTATCTCGAGATTTTTTGGGAAACTGTGTCAATTTTTTTTTTGACAGTTGAAAGAAATGTAGGCTATGCATGTATCTTGATCATTGAGTTAAAAATTAACCACCACTGTTTTTTTCTTTTTAATTGAAAGCTAATCCTTGTCATTAAATCCTTAGGAAAGCTGATACATTCCTATTGGTCAATAACCCATCACGTGGGTTTAATTGAAACCCTGTAACATTTGGGCCTTCTCATTTTCAGTATTCAATATTTACAAACTGAGTAGCATGTAATCTAAAACGTACTCACAACATATAATCGTAGATGTTGAGAAAATTCTAAATATATAATTGAACTGTCAGTTATTACATCAAACATTTCTCGTGACTTCTTTACAGTACATAATAACCTGAAGGTTATGCTGGTTTTTATTAAAGAAACAAAACAATGTTTCGTTTCATAGGAGCTAGCTCACATGATTAACATCATGAGTTGTAATAATCACTGCATTTGTTTCCATGGATTGTTTTTATTCCACTTTCTTCTCGAATTTCAAGGGTAAAAACAACATTTGCAAACATCAAAAAATAAAACTGCCAAATCATTTTGAAATACCTTGCTGGACTGTTAGTGAATGACAGTGTAAAGCATCCTGTAAAATCATGGCACCTGGTATACTGTCATTTTAAAGAAAAGTGGTATTTTTGTATCAATTTCCAACGCTGATCGGCCGATCAGAGTTGGAAAAAAACTGGCTTTTTTTCAAATACTGACCCCAATTGACCATCGCACTTGTTTGCAATCGATTACAAACCTATGAACGGGTACGAGCCAGCTAGACTGGTTCTCTGACCTTACAATTCCCCAATGTATGTAAACTGCTCTGTTTCTTCTTATATGGAGTCATGGAACCAGACTACAGGAAAATGATTGTTTTTCTTGGTTTTTATAGCATTTTCGAACCCAAAACCTCAAAAAAGTCAGTGTAACTATATTTGCTATATATTTCCAACCCCCCAATTCCATCCATTTCTGAAAATTACAGCAAAAGCAAATGATGTATATTCCCTTTCAATTTCTCTACATAACTCAACCCATTGAGGCAACTGAAACCAACTAATAAAACCTTGTTTTGAAATAAGCGAAGTCAAATTTCAGCATAGGATGATCATATTTTCTAAACTGCGTATTTACAGGCAGGTTGAATATAAATTACAATATGTTTTTAACCGAATGATCAACCTTAGCTCTACAAGTGTCGCAATTTCTTGGCAAAGGCTTGTATCATCTACCTGTTGTAAGATAAAAGTTTGCCAGAACTATTGCGATGTAGGCCTGCTAGGCTTTCGGGCCGAATTCATTTTTGTTGATGTCTTTCTGGAGTTTAATTGTTTATTTAGTCTCTCACAGTTGGTCAATGAGCGTATATTGTGCACAAACATAATTTTGTCAATGGGCTACGATTTGTTTTCATATCACATTGACACCCTCAGTTGTCAGAACCAGTATGTTGTTTGTTGAACAACGAAATACATCTAACGTATGAGAGAAATTGATATTGAAACAAAACTGTAATCGTGGTATTTCAAGTTTTCTTTGGAATAACGTTTTACTTTGTTTATCCTTATAGTACTTGAGCTGAGGATGAATAATATACATGAATTAAAAACCTTATTTGCTTTTAGGGTTTTTCTTCTTCAATTTGATTCTTAAAGCTTTTTCAAAATTATCACCGGATTTGATTCAATGTAAACTTTTTTTATCTTATCTTTTTTTCTTTTGAATGAACTGAAAAGGTGAATTATAATTATACTTGATGAAATTATGACAAGATATCTTCAACCGCCCACAGTTGTGGACAAAATCGACCGATTGATCAGAAAGTCAAAATGATACACCCCATGTAATCCAATACCGTACACGTTTTTGTATAATACGTGATGTATCAATATTCTTAAACTTTTAATTCATTGTTGTGATAGAACCGCTCTTTACTTTTTTCTATCAACATGCCTCAAATGATGAGAAATTGACATGACTGATTAGAAAGCTGTATCACACCTGGTGATACATTTTGACCGAGTACCAGTCAGCCACTGCCAGCTGCCCATGTGATGAGAATTTGATACCCCGCGGGTTATACAGACCCTGTGCGATGCACTGGAGGAAGCCACCTTGAGGGTCATAGTGGTGGATATGACCCGTGTTGCTACCATTATGCATTGCAACATAGATACCTGAGCTATCAGTGCATACACCGCTGCAGTGATGTACTGGTTGACCATTGATGGTGGGTTTGATGGTGCGTTTTGTAGTACCATTGCCATCGGTAATATCCACTGTCTTTGATTCATAGTCACTTATTATCGCTCGATCATTGCTGTCAAAAGCCAGAAAATAAGGTTTAATCTTGACTGGTATGGTATGAAGGAGCTCACCATCAGTGGGGCTGTGCACTGTCAATACCATCCTCGCCACATCTCCCACTGCAATGGTACCATCATTCTTGACAGCTACGCTCTGAAGGTCAACAGTGGTCTTACCGACCTCACTCGTTGGCACCGTTGGGAACTTGTATGCCAGCTTGTTGTCACTGTTGAACACCTTCACATGGGATGCGCTTTGCTCAACAACCACCAAGCGATTGTCGCTGCGTGTAGCTGCGATGCCGCGTGGACCTGTAGGGGGCATGATGTAAAAACAAACAATAGTGGTCAATTTCAATCTTAAATTGCAATTTATAAAAAAAATCCAAAATAAATCGGAGTGATAATTAATGTTTCCCTTGCCAAAACTATGCATTGTCAAATATACATACGTGTACATCTTAGGGATATCACTGTGTCTTAAGGTATCCTGTACATATTGATGTTTAAGCCTTTCAATAATTGCCTTATTTATCTTTCAGTGGGATAATAGGAAAAAACAAACTAAAAGACTCCTGACAACAATTGAGAAATTAACCAGTGAACCAGTGTATCAGGAAAACTTATATTTCATTCATTTTAAATGGATTTTCCTTGAACTTTCATCCTTTGAAAAAAATGTCACGAAACGAACAAACAAAATTCATGAAAAAACAAGAGCAAACTAATTAAAAATGCGTGGGGACAGGGCAAAAAACCAATATCAAACATGAGGTTTAATTTACAGTAGTGTTTGTTGAATTTCTGAAAAAAATAGCAAGGAAATTTAATGTTTGACATGGACGATGTATTTATATTTGAAAATCTCCATGTTAAGTAAACCAAGGTATTCACTAAAACATGTTTCGCATGAAATTTACTGTGATTTAGTTCGATCAGATTTCTTGAGGTAAATTAAAAACAGATAATGATGGGGAAAGAAATACATGTACGCGTGTATAATTTGAGAGATTGCAATGCACGGTTATAAAAACTTACATCCTTGCATCGGGATCGTGCTCTTCTGGTTGCCATCGATGCTGCAGATCACAACTCGTTTGTTATAGTAGTCAGTCACTGCAATCTCATCAGGTTGACGAGCAGTAATGTCCCAAGCCACATTGAACGCTCCTGGACCTCTTCTCATGCTACCAAACTCCCGACACAGCTCCCATTTACCTTCCGTCACCACCTCACCCAGACTGATGCCACCAACACCCTCACTCTGCTTGAACTTCAGGAATGCAAGCCTGTTGTCCACTCCAGGCATACTCTGATCTGCCAACAATTTCAAGTCTTTGCTGACTGTGGGATAGAGTGAGAGAAAGTCACCATCAGATGCAGTCTTTGTCACCTCTCTAGCTGTGTCTAGTGAATACTGAAATCTCTCCGCTGCCAAGCCCATAGTTTTCTCACATTCGGCCAGTTTTTGCTCACGATCTGTTTGGATGTTTTGGATGTCGTCAAGGATGCGGTTTTCTTGAGCCGTTACCTCTGCTCGTATCTCAGCTGCTCTGTCTTGCACTTCTGTCATGGCCCTCTTAACTGTGACACCCAAATCTGCTTTTATTCTTGAAGCTCTCTCTCGTGATTTCTTGAGTTCTGTCATTGTGTTTTCAAGTGGAGGTACCAGTTCAGCCAACAATTGCTTGTATGTGGATGTGGCCAGATTTCTGTCAATGTACGAGTGTTCTGGCTTACAGTGGTCAATGACGGTACAATCTCGGCAGATCAGTGTTTCACACGTCTTGCAGAAGAACCTTGTCACTTCGCCTTCATGTATTGGACATTTTGGATGTTTTCTTGGATTTTCCTTCATCAGTTTCACCTTTCCCTCACGTACGTCCTCCAAAGTAGCTATTACGTGGCTTGATGTAGTTACAAATCTTTTGTGTGAACTTTGACAACGTGAGCAGATATTCTGTGCACAGTCCAAACATCGATGTGTTGCTTCATTGCCATCATCACACGTCTCACATAGCAGCTTTGTGTCACCCGAAAACACCAACTTTTCCTGCAGTTCCAATTCCTCAACCAGACCAATCAAATGAAAGTTGGTTTTCAGACCCTGCACACCCACCTCAGGAAGCTTCGTCTCCTGCCGACACACAGGGCAAGGAATTTCTGCAGCACCCTGATGCTTCGTGCTGCAGTATTTCAGCAGACATTGCGCACAAAAGCTATGTAGGCATTCCAGTATCTTGGGCTGTTGATATCTCTCTTGACATATGCTGCACTCAAGATGATGTCTGCTGATCGTCTCTAGAGCTGAGCTTACTGCAGGTCCAGTCGCCATTTCTGTCTAATAAATGTGAAGAAAAGTAGTTTATTTAAAACATAAGAGTGATACAAATGCATCATTCGCATGTTTCCTAATATGGGTAGGGACCAATAGTAATTGGCAGGATGAGTTTTTGTATAAAATGAATCGACGTGTGCAGGGCTCTCAAGATGTGAATTAAAAAAAAACAAGTGCAAAATCAAACCCTTATCCTTAAACTGCACCTCCTCTTTAAACCATCATATACATGTATTTTATTTTATCTGTGATGCTTCCTTGGATTTGTGATATTGTTGGTTAATCCGGGATTGCAAAACATCAACAAATGTGCAAATAAAGATTTATCATGGACAGATATGGATACTCCCATCTTTGGCATTATATTTTCTGAGATAACATGACATGGTTTCCTCTTTATCGTTTTATTTTCATCTCCATTCACATGATTAACAAGCTGTCATTCCTTTTTAAAACATGTTAAAATAATAACAAAAAGTGTGCTGTATACTTGTACGTCAAATCTATAGTCCTTTGCAACAAGCAATATGCTTGTACATGTATTAGCAATACTCGATAAACAGCCACACATGTACATGTAACAAGTAATAATAATAATAATAATAATTTGGGAGGCTAATCATCCTTACTCGCAGCTGAATTGCGAAGGACGCGGCTACAACATGGTCGGGCCGCTGGCACATAAAGGCGCCTATGGCTGCCGGCCACATCGACCCATACATGTATGACCAAGGATCGAGCTCAGCCTGAGATCGAAAGTGTGTGATTTTTTCAGAGGGAGGAAAACCGGAAGGCCCGGAGAAAAAGGAGAGGACCAACGCACAACTCTACTCACATGCGATCCGCGGCCAGGATTCAAACCGTGGTCACCTTGGTGAGAGGCGAGCGCTTTACGCACAAGCCACCCATGCCACCCAAGTGTCATGGAGTACACGTACATGTGTACATGTAGCTCTACTGAGTGGAGCGTTGAACTACGGTACCCTACATACAAAAGCTCCACCGATTTGCCAAACTTTGGCGACAGGTACACGGTCGACATGACGGTATGCATTTTGTGCATGCCCTCGCGAGGACAAAAGGCCCCAAAAAAACTGATAAAGAGAATACAAATGAGAAAGACAGTAACCCTGGATAGATCCACACATTCATGACTTTCCATAAGACCCCTAAATTGTTCCAAACAACCGGTGATTTTGAAAAAAGAACAAAATAGTCTTAACTTACTGCTCACAATTAAATGTGTCTGCCGAGTTGTATGGTCCATCACTGTCATAACTATAATTCATCGCGCGCGTGTGTGACATCACCATCGAAAAAAACAAGTTGCGCTTACTCAACGACTGTTTTATGTAGTCATATGTGCCCCGCGCCGTCTGACATGACAGTGTGGGCTTTTGGCGCGGGACACATGTGACTACATGAAACAGTCGTTGATTAAGCACAACTTGTTTTTCTTCGATCCAGCAACGGCAGTGACGTCACGTCAGACGCCCTCATTCGGCAAGTCGGAGCAAGGTCTGAGCTTCACCTCAAACACATTGAGCTGTAAGTTTTCTGACTATTTTGCTAGTTTTTTTCCAAAATGTCCGCTGTTTGGGAACGATATTTAAGGGGTCTTATGGAATGTCATGAATGTGTGGATCTATCCAGGGTTACTGTCTTTCTCATTTGTATTCTCTTTACCGTTTTTTTTTGGGGGGAGGGGTCTTTTTGTCCTCGCGTGGGTATGTACACTATTAGACCCGTGAACGTGGCTTGTAAACTACGCCACGCTGTTGTGTATTTCCGAACTTGGCGAAATTGTCCCACTGACTCCCTCCATTACACACACTGGACGTTATTTTGCAAATGTAATAAGTACTCACATATGAAGCTGTCTTGAAATCTGTTTGTACATCAAAACTTACATTTGACGAAATTTGAGGAAAATTCTGGCCCCGGTTCATGAAGTCCTGCTAGCTGCCATTTTCTCCCAACTGACGCATGCCCATTGCGTTTTATAGTACCGTCCTGTTTCGTATAATTAGACGGCTGTTTACTGTCGCAGCTAAAAGAGACATCGTTTTAGACAAGTTTCAAGTCCTTTCCTCTCTCACCACACCGTACGCGGGCGCACGTGCGCCCACGTGTGTACACGTGCGCACACGTACACGAGATGAGCCGAGCAGCCAATCGGGTGCGGGTTTTTTTTCGGGGTTGCGACATGAAACAGCCGTCAATCTGTCCAAGCGACTCGTCCGGGGTCATTTGTCAGGGTCACTTGTCGGGTTAAAAAAAAAACGAAATTTCTACACGTTCGTATGGGTCTTTATTGATGGCAAATTTCGTCGAAATTACACAGCCTGAACAATCGGACGGGCAAATTTAGATTTCTAGGTGAGTACTCAACATGCATACGGAATTATATATGGCAGTTTGGCAGATCGATTTTCGCTAGGTTAAAAAATACACAACAACGTGGCGTTGTATACAACGCCACGTTTACGGGTCTAGACTCTAGTACACTATCAATCATGCTACTGTCATGACGCCGTCACCAAAGTATGCCAAATCGACGGAGCGTTTGTATGGACATGATGGAGGGTACCGTAGTTCAACGCTCCACTCAGTACTCCTACTCCTAGAACTATGAGGCTCCACTACTTGGAGCCTCATACTAGTCTGATAGTTCTAGGAGTATCCACTCAGTAGAGCTAATGTTAGCCCGACTGCGTCTGGCCGTACAGTACTATCGCAAGCTCTGTAGTACGGCCAGACGCCCGATGCTTCCAAAAAGACTGAATTTTGTTGGCCGCCGATGTAGCGATTTTGCTACATCTTTCGATCGCGATTATCTTTTCATCCAGGACACAAATTTCCAAAGTTAAGGTTTGTAGTCGTAGAGCAACTCATACCTTTTCGAAAAAACGTTCTTTGGTCTCAATATTTTCATCCATCTGGCCACAAGACGAATTTCAGTCATCAGATTCCACAAATGTCGTCCCCCATGCGATCTCCCATGCGATTTCAAAATGGCGGCCGCGCTGTAATGTATGCAATATGCAGGCGCGCCCGCGCAAACTCATGAATATGCATAAACAGTCTGTGACGTATGACCTCGTGTTTTTGGACGTGCGTGCGGCCCCGTGCGGGGCCATACGTCACGAGGTATACGTCACAGACTGTTTATGCATATTCATGAATTTGCGCGGGCGCGCCTGCATATTGCATACATTACAGCGCGGCCGCCATTTTGAAATCGCATGGGGGATCGCATGGGGGACGATATTTGTGGAATTTGATGACTGAAATTCGTCTTGTGGCCAGATGGATGAAAATATTGAGACCAAAGAACGTTTTTTCGAAAAGGTATGAGTTGCTCTACGACTACAAACCTTAACTTTGGAAATTTGTGTCCTGGATGAAAAGATAATCGCGATCGAAAGATGTAGCAAAATCGCTACATCGGCGGCCAACAAAATTCAGTCTTTTTGGAAGCATCGGGCGTCTGGCCGTACTACAGAGCTTGCGATAGTACTGTACGGCCAGACGCAGTCGGGCTAAGCTAATGTACACTAATGTAGAGCTAATGTACACGTATGTGCACCATGTGCACATAGCCTACATACCAATGGGGGTCAGACAAGTCGACCGTTGAGACAACTCGACTCGGGACAAGTCGACCGTTGAGACAACTCGACCGTTGAGACAACTCGACCGTATGTGCGATAAATGGAAAGACAAGTCGACCGTTGAGACAAGTCGCCTCGCATGTTTTGGGCCTAGTCATGCTAGTTTGGGGATAGCACCGGGGATTTTGACGGCGGCTGATCGCCGTTAGGGAGTGATGCCACAGCCCTGTGCGCCCACTTATCTCATCCCCGGTCGGTCAACGTGGCCGTACCGTGCACGGTGGCATCGTTTGTGCCGGGCCTGTGCGCCCATTTGCCGCGCCGGTCGACGTGCCCGCGTACCAATCATGCCAATTTGTACATTTTGTCACACACGTAAAAAATGCCTCATCAGAATTTCACAACAAAATGCTTCTCCAGGATTTAAGGAAGACAAAGATTATTGTGCTCACATTTATCCGACGTTCCCTGTTTGGATGGTAAAATGATGTTTCCGTTGAGTCGAAAGAAGCGAGTCTTTAGGTTGATAATTTTCAGGCTCCATTAGCACTCAACACGGAAGTAAAAATCGACGTGAAATGTAATGAAGAGCGCCTCCAAGGGACAGCACGCCAATTTTTTTTCCTGCGCATCTGGTTGTGTGAGCATGGAGGAAGGAATTAACTGTGAGTGACTTCCTGCGTGGTACAGTTACAGTACAGTAGATAGATTGAGTTCGTGACCATCTGTTCGAACATTTTACTCTGAATATGGACCCAAAAAAATGAATCTAAAATTAATTCAGAAAAATAATATCGAGGGCGTCATCAAGCGCCATCAGCAGTGCATTCGAATGTCTTTTCCAAGCTGTCTGCCCAACTCTCCCTTTGTATTAGGGGGTAATTGGTTCACATATTGCGCAAGTTTCCTTGTTTATTAAATCAAAAGGGATGGCCTTTTTGCAATGCACTCCTCATTACCCATCTCATTAAAAAAAAATGAATTATATATGTATATGTATATTTTAATTTCCATTTTATTTAATTTTTTTTTTTAAATAAATTTAAAAATGCATTCATTGTTTTTGAAAGGGTGGAGGGGCGTGGGGATGGATGGGGTTGGGAGGCTTTGAAAGTACCTACGGCCTTTAAAAAACAAACACCTCCTATTGAAGAAGTTTCCATTTTGTTTTTCATTTTTTGTTTAACTTATACCCGCCCGCGCTCATAAACGGGATATCTGAGCCCCTTTTACCTTTTCCCCCTCATTTTTTATAACTTCTAAACTGCATTAATTGCCGCATTTTCGCAATATAATTGTGTCAAAAAACATGCATATCTCATATGAATCACGGATGTTTTAAAGTTTGATTCTCGAGTCATTCTCTATGAAAAGTCTATTTGCGATGAATCACACAAAACAGAAAGAAAAGTGATATCCCCATGAAACCACGCAGTTGCCTTTGACTTAATTCACTGTTTGCAGAGCTCTGATGAGACTGACCATCTGGCAAGTGGCTGTATGATGACCTCTCTTGGATTAACGCTCATAGAAAATTGACTTGTCAGTTCTTATTATTGTGCAGAATTTGGATATCTCATCATCATTCAAATTCAATTTGTTTGCAACTTGTTTGTTTTATGTTGCCACATCTACAGGGCAGAACGTAGATCGAGATTCGGAGGTGATTCACACTCACAATTGCAAATGTACAATATTGAAACCCGGCCAGTGCTTTTAATAACTTTCTTTTCGAAATTGCAAGAAGACCCTCCACATTTGCTGCTTTTGAGGAGAAACCGATGTTCACTTGTTTCGTAGTTACGTATCACACCACTCTTGTCTGACGTCCAAATTGCTTCATTTATTCAAAACTGAAAGACTGTTTGGCAAGTTTGAGATTTTGCCGTTGCATATTAGTTTGTTTTGTTTTGGTTTTGCCAGAAGCAACTTATTGACTCATGTTTTTCCATGTACTATATCGGGCTCATAATTAATATAACATTACACGTATTGTTCAGGGATCGACAAGACATCGAATACAGAATCAAAATGTAAAATCAAACTTTCAACCTGATTCCAGAAATGTTAATGTATCTTTTATCATTATTGACCACTCATCTAGTGTTTTCCCGCAGTCCATGGCTCCTCCTTCTACAGCAAATACAATTAGGGCGCGGTGCTGTCATAACTGTTTCGTATTGTTTAATCCGCAATTACCTGAAGTCTTTGTAATTTCAAACTGTGTTTTACCAAAGAGTGTATTTCCTGCTAATCGGTTAAACACAGAAAATGCAGAAATTCAAAAATGACCTGTCAAAATTCAAACGAGGTGAAGCGTCAGAGACACACAGCATTATTCCACACCATTCAAATGGACCGTTTTCATTAGAATATGAATTTTTTTTTAAAAAGTACCTTAACAAATTCATTTAAATTTCCCTCACGTTTCAACACGTTTTTGTTTTGGAAATGGACTCGATTCGAGTTGAACATAGTCCGAATCAGTCACTAGCCAAGTCTAACTCAAACCGAGTCCAAAAGGCAATTAACGAGTCTGATGCCAGTCACGAGTCAAACAAAAAATAAACAAATAAACTGACTCGAGTCCTCCACAATATACCCGTCTGAATCACCGTTGCTGAATAATTACTCCTCAACCTATTATGGGGCAATATTCCTCCCATTCCCCATTTTAAATTGAATACATTTGTATTGCCAAAAAACCCAAAACAAATTCAATTAGTTAAAAAAACCCCGCTTCTTTGCCATTAAAAAACTCCCCCATCAAATTCAAATACAGTCTCAATAACAGGACTATTTAATTAGGAATCGAAATGTTAAGTGTCATTAAAAAATGTCCAAACAATTAGAGTGTTGTCTGCTAAATGAGTAACGCCTACCTCCTGTAAGTCATTTAAAAAGTTGAACAAAACATACAGCTAGCACACCATGGATTAGTTTGAAGAAATCCCCGCTTTATTGAAATTAAACAAGTTTTTTTTTAGCCAAAATATACAGACAAACAAGTAGAGTGTAGTGCATTGTAGACGAGTGTACGGTACTCGAGTGCGCGGTCGATCTTTTGGACTTCGTTCAATTGGCACTCAAGGGTATTTATTAGTATCTTCTCGTGTCAGGCTTGTGTGACTCCTTCTGTTTGGGCAAAGTCAATTGCATTCGCGTACTGGTATCGTGAAGTCCTGTGTATCGGCCTTACACATGCACACATGCAAAGTACAAGCCTGCACACAAAACATGCACCACAGTTTAATAAGCTATAGCTGTAGCATTTAATTGTTCTAAAACACTATTTTCCTTTCCAATTGGGAACTTTGTCATGAAATACCTAGCTAGGACAGTGAAAACATACCTATTGGCCAAGAACCGATCACGTTGCTTGAATGTACCCCTTTGATAAAAATCAGGTTAGCATCTTACGTATATTTCAGTATTCACTATTCACTTACTTTATCTCATGAAATCTATATGAACCACAATCTTCTCAAAACATATCGTTGATGTCGAGAATATACATTAATGTTTAAAGGGAATATACAACATTTGCAAATATCGAAAAATAAAACTACCAAGTTTATACGAAATACCTTACTAGGATGTTGGTAAATGACAGTCTAAAGCATCCTGTAAAATTATGGCACCTGGTGCGAAGTCATTTTTAAGAAAATTGTATTTTTGTATACATTTCCAACGGTGGTTGGCCCACCACCGTTGGAAAAACCTAACTATTTTTCAACTTCTGCTCCAACTTTACACTTTTTTCAGTCCAAATTTTGTTTGCTATTGGTTACGTTCATGAACGGGTGCAGGCCAGCTAGACTGGTTCCCTTACCTTACAATTTTCCGGCATCTATAAATTGATCCATTTTATCTTTAGTGGAGTCAAGGAACCAGACTACTTGAACATTTTTGTTTTTCCAGCATTTTTGAACACAAAACTTCAAACATGTCTGTGTAACAATATTTGATCTATTATACTAACCCCTCAAATAGTTCATTTCTGAAAATTACAACAAAAGCAAAAGATATATACAACAATTCTCGTAACTTCTGTTCATGATAACTCCAGTGTTACATGTATGTTGGCGACAATGCAAATACGAACACAAGAGCTAAAACTTCCCTAAGCCGTTTTTTTAACTTCAAGATTTCGTCTATATGATTCTCATGAGTCGTAATTATCACATTATGTTTTCTATGTAATGCTTTTGATGAAGTTTCTTCTGGAATTTAAGCTTCTTAAATATACCAAATTACCAACCCATTCATTGAAGCAGCTGAAATCAACTAATAAAACTAAGTTTTGAAATAAGTTAATATAAGTCAAATCAACAGAGAATGATCACATTTCGAGAAATTGTGTACTTACACAATTAAACAAAATGGCTAACAGCAATTAAACAAAATGTCTTAGACAGATTAATCAAATTTAATTTTGAATTTGACTCTACTTGAAATATTTAAACAGTTTTTAAATTATTTCGAGATTTTTTGGGAAACTGTCAATTTTTTTTAAACAGTTGAAAGAAATGTATGCATGTAACTTGATCATTGAGTTACAAATTTACCAACACTGTTTTTGTTTTCTTTTAAATTGAAAGCTAATCCTTGTCATAAAATCCCCAGGAAAGCTTATACATTCCTATTGGTCAAGCACCCATCACGTGGGGTAATTGAAACCTTGAAACAAATCGGGCCTTCTCACTTTCAGTATTCAATATTTACAAACTGAGTAGCATGTAATCTAAAATGTACTCACAAGTTCACAACATATAATCGTAGATGTCGAGAAAATTCTAAATACATTTGTATATAATTGAACTGTCAGTTCAAACATTTCTCGTGCATGACTTCTTAACAGTACATAATAACCTGAAGGTTATGCTGGTTTTAATTAAAGAAACAAAACAATGTTTCGTTTCATAGGAGCTAGCTCACATGATTAACAACATGAGTTGTAATAATCACTGCATTTGTTTCCATGGAATGTTTATTTTATTCCACTTTCTTCTCGAATTTCAATTTC
The DNA here is from genome assembly GCF_015706575.1 of Patiria miniata. Classification (NCBI taxonomy): domain Eukaryota; kingdom Metazoa; phylum Echinodermata; class Asteroidea; order Valvatida; family Asterinidae; genus Patiria; species Patiria miniata. The sequence goes on along the minus strand of NW_024037064.1, from coordinate 10,155,449 downwards.
TCTACATAACTCGACCCATTGAGGCAACTGAAACCAACTAATAAAACCTTGTTTTGAAATAAGCGAAGTCAAAATCAGCATAGGATGATCATATTTTCCAAACTGCGTATTTACAGGCAGGTTGAATATAAATTAGAATATGTTTTTAACAGAACGATCAACCTTAGCTCTACAAGTGACGCAATTTCTTGGCAAAGGCTTCTATCTGCTGTTGTTAGATAAAAGTTTGCCAGAACTATTGCGATAGGCCTGCTAGGCTTTCGGGCCGAATTCATTTTTGTTGGTGTCTTTCTGGAGTTTCATTGTTTAAATAGTCTCTCACAGTTGGCCAATGAGCGTATATTGTGCACATAATTTTGCCAATGGGCTACAATTTGTATTCATATCACATTGACACCCTCAGTTGTCAGAACCAGTATGTTGTTTGTTGAAAAACGAAATACATAAACGTATGAGAAAAATTGATATTGAAACAAAACTGTAATCGTGGTATTTCAAGATTTCTCACGAATAGCGTTATATTTGTTTATCCTAATAGTACATGAGCTGAGGATGAAAGTTAATATACATGAATTAAAAACCTTATTTGCTTTTAGGGTTTTCCTTCTTCAATTTGATTCTTAAAGCTTTTTCAAAATGATCACCGGATTTGATTCAATGTAAATTTTTTATCTTATCTTTTTTTCTTTTGAATGAACTGCAAAGGTGACTCATAATAATTATACTTGACGAAATTAAGACAACCGCCCACTTTTGTGGACAAAATCGACCGATTGATCAGAAAGTCAAAATAATACTGGTAACACATGCAATCCAATACCGTACACGTTTTTTTTGTATAATACGTGATGTACCAATATTCTAAAACTTTTAATTCATTGTTGTGATAGGACTGCTCTTTACTTTTTCTATCAACATGCCTCAAATGATGAGAAATTGACATGACTGATTACAATGTTGTATCACACCTGGTGATGCATTTTGACTGAGGTCCAGTCAGCCACTGCCAGCTGCCCACCAGATGTGAATGTGATACCCCGCGGTTGGTACAGACCCTGTGCGATGCACTGAAGGAAGCCACCTTGAGGGTCATAGTGGTGGATATGACCCGTGTTCAAACCATTCGACATTGCAACATAGATACCTGAGCTATCAGTGCATACACCGTAGCAGTTACATACTGGTTGACCATTGATGGTGGGTTTGAAGGTGCGTTTTGTAGTACCATTGCCACCGGCAATATCCACTGTCTCTGATGTATTGTCACTTATTATCGCTCGATCATTGCTGTCAAAAGCCAGAAAATAAGGTTTAATCTTGACTGGTATGGTATGAAGGAGCTCACCATCAGTGGGGCTGTGCACTGTCAATACCATCCTCGCCACATCTCCCACTGCAATGGTACCATCATTCTTGACAGCTACGCTATGGAGGCCAATCGCGGTCTTACCAACCTCACTCGGCGGCACCGTTGGGAACTCGTATGCCAGCGTGTTGTCGCTGTTGAACACCTTCACCTGGGATGCGCTTTGCTCAACAACCACCAGACGATTGTCGCTGCGTTTCGCTGCGATGCCGCGTGGACCTGCAGGGGGCAAGATGTAAAAACAAACAATAGTGGTCAATTTCAATCTGAATTGCAATTTATAAAAATATCAAAAATGAATTAGAGTGATAATTAATGTGTCCCTGGCCAAAAAATATACATTGTCAAATATACATGTACATTTGTACGTGTAAATGTACATGTTAGGGATATCACTGTGTCTTAAGGTATCCTGTACATATTGATGTTTAAGCCTTTCGATAATTGCCTTTTGTATGTTTCAGTGGGATAATAGGAAAACAACTAAAAGACTCCCGACAACAGTTGTGAAATTAACCAGTGAACCAGTGTATCAGGAAGTGTATCAGGAAAACTTATATTTCTTTCATTTTAAATGGATTTTTCTTGAACTTTCATTCTTTGAAAAAAATTTCATGAAACGAGCAAACAAAATTCATGAAAAAACAAAAGCAAACTAATTAAAAATATGCGGAGACAGGGCAAAAACCCAATATCAAACATGAGGTTAAATTTACAGTATGCCTAGTGTTTGTTAATTTATGAAAAACAGCAAGGGAACTTGATTTTTGACATGGCCGATGTATTTATATTTAAAAATCTCCATGTTATGAAAACCAAGGTATTCATTAAAACATGTTTCGCATCAAATTTACTGTGATTAATAGTTTCATCAGATCTTTTGAGGTAAAGTAAAAACAAATGACAGGGAAAGAAATACATGTACGTGTGCATAATTTGGGAGATTGCAATGCACGGTAATTAAAACTTACATCCTTGCATCGGGATCGTGCTTTTCTGGTTGCCATCGATGCTGCAGATCACAACTCGTTTGTTGCCATAGTCAGTCACTGCAATCTCATCAGGTTGACGAGCAGCTATGTCCCAAGCCCCATCGAACTCTCCTGGACCTCTTCCATTTCTACCAAACTCCCGACACAGTTCCCATTTGTCTTCCGTCACCACCTCACCCAGACTGATGCCACCAACACCCTCACTCTGCTTGAACTTGAGAAATGCGAGCCTGTTGTCAACTCCAGGCATACATTGTGTACTCTGTTCTGCCAACAATTTCAAGTCTTTGCTGATTGTTGGATAGAGTGAGAGAAAGTCACTATCCGATGCAGTCCTTGTCACCTCTCTTGCTGTGTCTAGTGAATGCTGAAATCTCTCCGCTTCAAAGCCCATAGTTTTCTCATATTCGTCGAGTGTTTGTTCACGATCTGTTTGGATGTTTTTAATGTCATCCAGGATGCGATTTTCTTGCACCGTTACCTCTGCTCGTATCTCAGCTGCTCTGTCCTGCACTTCTGTCATGGCCCTCTTAACTGTGACTCCCAAATCTTCTTTTATTCTTGAGACTTTTTCTCGTGATTTCTGGAGTTCTGTCATTGTGTTTTCAAGTGGAGAGACCAGTTCAGCCAACGATTGCTTGCACTTCGATGTGGCCAGATTTCTGTCAATGTACGAGTGTTCTGGCTTACAGTGGTCAATGACGGTACAATCTCGGCAGATCAAAGTATCACATGTCTTGCAGAAGAACCTTGCCACTTCGCCCTCATGTACTGGACATTTTGGATGTTGTCTTGGGTTTTTCTTCTTCAGTTTCACCTTTCCCTCACGAACGTCGTCCAAAGGAGCTATTACGTGGCTTGATGTTACAGGAACTCGTTTGTGTGAACTGTGACATCGTGAGCAGATATTAAGTGAACAATCCAGACACCGATGTGTTGCCTCATTGCCATCATCACATGTCTCGCAGAGCAGCTTTGTGTCACCCGAACACACCACCCTTTCCTGCAGTTCAAACTCCTCAACCAGACCAATCAGATAAAAGTTGGTTTTCAGACCATTTACCCCAGACTCGGGAAGTTTCGTCTCCTGCCGACACACAGGGCAAGGAATTGCTGTATAGCCCTCGTGCTTCGTGCTGCAGTATTTCAGCAGACATTGCTCACAGAAGCTATGCAGGCATTCTAATATCTTGGGCTGTTGGTATCTCTCTTGACAGATGCAGCACTCAAGATGATGTCTGCTGATCGTCTCTAGAGCTGAACTTACTGCAGGTCCGGTCGCCATTTTGGTCTAATAAATGTGGAAAAAACGTATTTTGTGAAAAAAATACGAATGCTAAAAATGTATCATGACTTGATCATTCGCATGTCTTCTTATATGGGTTGGGACCAATAGTAATTGGCAGGATGTGCTTTGTATTTAAAACGAATCGCCAGGTACAGGACTCTCAAGATGTGAATTAAAAAGTCCAAATCACACCCATAATCCATAACTAAACATCCTCTTAAAAATATCACAACTTTTATTTTATCTGTGATGCTTCCTTGGCATTTTTAGATGTGGGTTAATGCGGGAAGGCAGAGAAATCTGAAAGTGACTTTAATCATCTAATGTTGAAATTCATCATTCCTGTCCAGTTTTTGAATGCAATCTATCATTTTACTAGTGATAAGATGCTCCATAGTTGTTCTATAAAATATGTGTCTCAAATACTGGCCTTCCTTAGTATTGAGAGCACAAAGCATTATGGACTTATGTACCGGTACATGCTACATTTCCTGAAAAAGGACATTCACTATGGAAGCTGCTTGGTTATTAACCAGAAGAAAAAGAAGCGAATCTCGTACATCATGCACTTTACAGGGGAAATTGTGAATGCTGACGACACTTTAAAAAAAAAAAACACACACACTCACAATTATCATTTTTGCAGTGTAAAATATTATTATTTCAGAACAAGTTAAAGAAGGCACTTTTGGTGTTCATCATATGGAAAGTGAAAATCACACGTCATACGGGGTAACATGTCGTGGTTTTCTCTTTATGTTTACGTTCTTCTACAAGCTGTCATTCGTTTACAAAAAGGAAGTGGATTTAAAAGTTATTTTTGAAGAGGATTTCCTAAAGTATCTGATACTAATTTATTAATTTCCTCACACCGTGGCTGCACCGGCTTTCTTTTAGCGTACGCTAGTTTGCCGGAGGAATCTGAGACGACCTCTGCTAAATTAACGTATTACTAAAAGAAAACGGGGCCGCCCAAATATTCACAGCCTTCTAAAAAGGATAAAGCAATAGCCAGGACCAGGTAGCATACATGAGCGCAGACACTCTAATAAAATGTGTCATGTAATTATGTCAATTAAAATATCGATATTATGTAGTCATGGTAGCTTAAGACACCTCTTTTATTATTTACAAATTGTGTTCATAAATCAAAACCCTGCCCTCTTTCCACAAAATTAAGCTAGCTGATATTCAACATGGTATGTTAGCGAACTATTTAGATGATTCCAAACACATAAAGGGACCTTTCATGCTTGCATATCATGTTTGCCAAATGTTTAGCAGGTGTTTAGGTTTTAATTTATAAAAAAGGCCTAAGTCTCAAAACATAAAACTTCAAGTGTCTTTTCTTTCTCTTATATTGAACAGGCCGGTGCTCCACTTCACGATTAGTTTTGCTTGCACCGGTACTTTGCAATCGGGTACTGCCATTACTAACACAGCAAGTAAGCCCAACATTACAGTAACATTCATACATAGTATTGAGAGAGTCCCAAATTTGCGAACTAAACAATAACATGCCTAACGAACGTTATAATTTCACACGTCGCACACACCCCCCCCCAAAAAACAACATCATCATTTCACAACAAAATGCCTCTCCAGGATTCACGGTTGACAGATATATTTTGCTCACATTTATCCCACGTTTCTGGGTTGAAGGGTAAAATTTTGTTGTTCCTGTCGAGTCAAACGAAGAGAATATTTCACTTTCAGTTGGTTTCCTGGACGCAATAATGAACGCGGAAGTACAAGTCGACGTGAAATGTAACATGAAGAGCGCCTCCAAGAGACAGCACGCCAATTTATCCTGCGCCAATTCTATCTGACTATTTGATTGTGTTCGTGATCCACCTGTTCGAACTTTTTTTGTTACTCTGAATCGTGCCAAAAAAAATGTATTATCAAATTAATCTTGCAATTTAACTTAGATGGCGTCATCAGGTTCAGTCGACAGTGCGTTCGAATGTCTCTTCCAGTGGTCCCCTCAACTCTCTCTTTGTTACCGTCGAGGGGGTACTTTGCACACATTTTCTTTTCTTTTCCCAGGGCACTTCTCCTTCCCATCTCATTCCACAGAACTGCATTAAATAAACTGTTTTAACTTTTGTTTTAATATTGTATTAGTGTTTGCCTTTTTCATTTTTGTTTATTATTGTTTTATAATCTATTTTCCCCTTGCTTATTTTTCATTATTTTTTTCCGTAGGGGGGGGGGGGGGGGGTGGATGGGTTTGATCGGTGGGGGTGGGGAGGTTTCGAAAGAAGCTCCAGCCTTTAAATAATTTAAAATGAACCTTATAAGGAATGTATATGATTTATGAAGACGAAAACTTTAAATTTTTGTCCACGTTTTTTTTTTAAACGGCTCATTGCGCTAATATATCTGCTGTTAATACTGTTTTGCTTTTAATCATTTTTTTTTTAAATCTAAATCTAAAAGAAAAGTACATGTATCCTCGGTGCCGTACTGAAAGATGTTTTCAAAGAGTCACCCTGGGTGATTCAAAATTAAGTTAGCAATATAATCACTCCTAAACGTAATAGTACATTTTTTCCCTTCGATTTCTCATTTAAATTTAATACATTTGTATTTAGAAAAAGGAAAAAAAACCACAAAAATAAATAAGATATAAACCGCGTGATTACTTTGCTTTTAACTTGCATGGGTTATATTTATTTAGTATTGTGGGGCAAATGTTCTGACTGACTTACGAAATTCCTACTTTCTGTAATCAAATAGAGTGTCGATAATGGGACTATTTAATTAGGAATTTAAAGGATGAATGTCATTTACAAAAAGTCAAAACAATTAGAGGGTTGTCGGCGTAATGAGTAAAACATGCCACATGTAAGTCACTTTTAACAAAGCTTCATATGTAGACATATGAATAGTAAAGAAATCCTCGCTTTGTTGAAATAAAAACAAGGTTGCTAATTTGTCTGAAATTATTCCATGAAATGAAAACATTAGGCCAAAATATACAGATAGGCCTAGACAAGTAGATCATGAGACGAGTGTAAGGCGCTGAATGCGCGGTCGATCTATTTGAACTTCGTTCAATATTGGCACTCAAGGAGATTTAGTATGGTCCCGTGTCAGGCTGACCCTTTCTGTCTGCGCAACCTGAATTCAACTACAAACACGTACTGTTATCGTGAAGCCCTGTGTATCGGCCTTTCACATGCAGTAGGTAAATACACGACTCCAAAAGCCTGTTTACAAATGATGCACCACAGTTTACTAAACTAGATGTAGCATTAAAATAACCGATCACTTGGCTTGAATTTAACCCTTTAAACAAATGTTAGGTTATCTTACGTTTATTTCAGTGTTCTCCATTTACAAACTTATCCTCATGTTATCTATATGAACCAACATTTAGTCAAAATATATCGTTAATTTCGAGAAAATTACACATGTGTAATTAGACTTTTCGTCACCGACACCACGAAGTAACACCCATCTACATACCAGTAAAAACTAGCAATCGGAGAAAACGGCAACTAAAGTTGAACGCCTTCTAAAACAACACTTTGCGTCAAAACGACAGAGTATTTTCAGTTGGGTTTCTCGTTGTGGACACTTGATGAATTGAATTTATTAAATCTGCTGTTTTTCACTCGTTTGTGTATTAAATAAACAAGAAATAAGAGAAAAAAGATGAGTGTTAGTTCGTGAAACCGAAAAAGCTGCGAAACTGTAAATTTTCGTTTTCACGAAGTAACACTCTTCAATGTATTTAACACGAGGAAAGTGCAACTTCAGGTCAGCGCGCGCGCGCTCATACAACTTGTTACAAGAAGAGTGTTACTTCGTGAAAACGTTTTTGCTCACTTATGAGCAGAGTGCGCGCCATGCATTGCAATGGAAAATGGAACTCGAGTGTTACTTCATGAAAACGAAAATTGTCACTTTTGCGCAAAAGTTGCCATGGATACTTAGCGTAATTATTAAAGTAAAGCTCTTGAAGCTTTGAAACTTCGTGCAATGGTAGGCCTTGATGAATAATGTTTAAAAGTCCAAAAAACTGAAAATCGACAAAAATATGGTTTAACACGGTAGAGTGTTACTTCGTGGTGTCGGTGACGTTTTGTTTAAAAGATAAATCAATTCTCGTAACTTCTGTTCATGATGCATAAAGGACTGATATTAAAGGACTGCACAAAGGACTGATAATGATATTACAATAATCCTCAGTTGTCAGATCCAGTGTATTGTTTGTTGAAAAATAAAATACATCTGACGTACCAGAACAATTGATATACATTGTACAAACAAATCGTAATACAATGTAATGGTATCCCAAACGTTCTCTCCAATAACGATTTCAGTTATTCATCTCTATAGTACTTGATCTTAGGATGAATTTTTATATACATGAATTACAAATCTTATTTGCTTCAACCACGCTTACGGTTAGGGTTTTTCCTTCAATATCATTCTTAAACAATTTTTTTTTCAAACTTTCACTGCATTTGATTCAATGTGATATTTTGTTTTCTCTTACTTTTTTTGGAAAATTCAAGTCTATTACCATCAACCAAGCCATTTTTTTCAACAGGAGCAAAGTGAAATCAACGTAGAATGAAACAATTTCCCATAATTGCGCATTTACAGGCGAGCTGACTAGAATTCAAATACCTAACATACTTATACTTAACATAGTTGGCATGTATTGCTTAAACTATGATCCATTGTAATTAGTGTATGCGCATCCAACTGGACATCTAGGCTAAACTTCAATGTATTGTTCAACCCTCCTGCTGTCTGATCAGTCACAGACAGTCAACAAATCAACCCTCTTTCTTATCATGCCTCTTATGGCTAGTCACCAAACAGTCAGATCATACATGTATTTCAAGCAAGCACTGTGACTAGTCAAATTAAGTCAACAGACACAAGCAGATAAGTAGTAGGCACATGTCTTATCTATCACCTACAGTCAAAGCATAGCTGTAGCACGACACATAAACTATCACAGCCAGTCAACCCTGCCTTATTTTGTCAGAGAGCACTCAATCGTTAAAAAGACTGATTTTGACTGAAAGGAAAACTTGCACAGAATGTTTGTTTGCATACATGTAGGAGGGATAATGACTAGCCAATATTATAACGAGTAGATCATTGATATCAGTATTATTCCATACCATTGATGGGGTCCATACCGTCAATTTTATAGAATTGATTGGATGGAATTGTCATAATCGGTATAAATTTGTTGCAAGAGCCGTAATACCGTATTGCGAATGCAAATCATAAGCAAAACTGCGATGTCATTTTTGGCAAAACATGTACTTTTTTGTTCTTGCTGTGCGTCGATATTGACAGTTGCCCGAGTTATTTAGAGCTTTTATTCGAAGCATTTTTGTTGTCTACGGTGTTTCTTTGCTTCTAATTACCAAACCCTTAGTTATCAGGAACTGCGCATTGTTTGTTGAGAAAAGGCAAAACTAAAAAGGGTGACTCATTATAATCCGAAACAGCCATTTATCAAAGAAAAATAAGGTTGGCTGAACATTGAAAATTGCCTTTTTGAAAGATGCAATTTACTGGAAATATAAACTGCTTACATGTACAGTCGAAAAATGGTACGTTTCCCCGGTGTTGTATTGAATAGTGTTTTAAGAAATTCATCATTTCTCTCTTTAAGTGATCATTGTGTTAAAATAAGGTTTAAACCAAAGACCCACACTGACAGCTCTAAATATACATGTACATACTTAATAAAATTAAGGAGAAAAATCCTTAACCGCCCACAGTTTTGAACAAAATCGACCGATCGATCAGAAAGTCAAAATAGTACATGGTTATCCAATACCGTGTGATTTTCTTTTTTTATTGTATGTTGTATCAATATTGTACAAGTTTATTTTTGTGATTAGAACCACTCTTATTTTTTTTCTATCGACATGTCTGCGATGATTAGACATTGACATGACTGATTACAATGTCGTATCACACCTGGTGATATATCTTGACTGAGAAGTGGTCAGCCACTGCCAGCTGACCATCAGATGTAAATGTGATTTCCCAGGGCGAGCGCAGACCCTGTGCGATGCACTGGAGAAAGTCACCTTGAGGGTCATAGCGATGGATATGACCCGTCATGGTATTGTCACCATTATGCATTGCAACATAGATACCTGAGCCATCAGTGCATACACCGAAGCAGTATTGCACTGGTTGACCATTGATGGTGGGTTTGATGGTGCGTTTTGTAGTACCATTGCCACCAGCAATATCCACTGTCTGTGATGTATAGTCACTTATTATCGCTTGATCATTGCTGTCAAAAGCCAGAGAATAAGGTTTAATCTTGACTGGTATGGTATGAAGGAGCTCACCATCAGTGGGGCTGTGCACTGTCAATACCATCCTCGCCACATCTCCCACTGCAATGGTACCATCATTCTTGACAGCTACGCTCCAGAGGTCAACCGCGGTCTTACCGACCTCACTCGGCGGCACCGTTGGGAACTCGTATGCCAGCGTGTTGTCGCTGTTGAACACCTTCACATGGGATGCGCCTTCCTCAACAACCACCAAACGATTGTCGCTGCGTGTAGCTGCGATGCCGCGTGGACCTGTAGGGGGCACGATGTAAAAACAAACAATAGTGGTCAATTTCAATCTGAATTGCAATTTATAAAAATATCAAAAATGAATTGGAGTGATGATTAATGTGTCCCTGGCCAACAAAAAAACATTGTCAAATATACATGTACATTTGTACGTGTACATGTTAGGATATCACTGTGTCTTAAGGTATCCTGTACATATTGATGTTTAAGCCTTTCGATAATTGCCTTTTGTATCTTTCAGTGGGATAATTTGAAAAAAATAAAAGACTCCTGTCAACAGTTGAGAAATTAACCAGTGAACAAGTGTAACAGGAAAACTTATATTTCTTTCATTTTAAATGGATTTTCCTTGAACTTTCATCCTTTGAAAAAAATGTCATGAAACGAGTAAACAAAATTCATGAAAAAAACAAGAGCAAACTAATTAAAAATGCGTGGGGACGGGGCAAAAACCCAATATCAAACATAAGGTTCAATTTACAGTAGTGTTAGCTCAATTTATGAAAAAATATCAAGGAAATTTGATTTTTGACATGGACGATATATTTATATTTAAAAATCTCCATGTTATGAAAACCAAGGTATTCATTAAAACATGTTTCGCATGAAATTTACTGTGATTTAGTTTCATCAGATCTCTTGAGGTAAATCAAAAACAGATAATGAGGGGGAAAGAAATACATGTACGTGTGCATAATTTGAGAGAATGCAATGCACGGTAATTAAAACTTACGTCCTTGCATCGGGATCGTGCTTTTCTGGTTGCCATCGATGTTGCATATCACAACGCGTTCGTTGTTGAGGTCAGCCACTGCAATCTCATCAGGTTGACGAACAGCAATGCCCCAAGCCCCATCGAACTTTCCTGGACCGCTTCCCATTTTACCAAACTCCCGACACAGCTCCCATTTGCCTTCCGCCACCACCTCACCCAGACTGATGCCACCAACACCCTCACTCTGCTTGAACTTCAGAAATGCAAGCCTGTTGTCAACTCTAGGCATTCTCTGATCTGCCAACAATTTCAAGTCTTTGCTGATTGTGGCATAGAGTGAGAGAAAGTCACTATCCGATGCAGTCTTTGTCACCTCTCTAGCTGTGTCTAGTGAATACTGAAATCTCTCCGATGTCAAGCCCATAGTTTTCTCATATTCGTCCAGTTTTTGCTCACGATCTGTTTGGATGTTTTTAATGTCGTCAAGGATGCGATTTTCTTGCACCGTTACCTCTGCTCGGAGCTCAGCTGCTCTGTCCTGCACTTCTGTCATGGCCCTCTTAACAGTGACACCCAAATCTGCTTTTATTCTTGAAACTCTCTCTCGTGATTTCTGGAGTTCTGTCATTGTGTTTTCAATTGGAGAAACCAGTTCAGCCAACGATTGCTTGTACTTCGATGTGGCCAGATTTCTGTCAATGTACGAGTGTTCTGGCTTACAGTGGTCAATGACGGTACAATCTCGGCAGATCAAAGTATCACACGTCTTGCAGAAGAACCTTGTCACTTCGCCTTCATGTATTGGACATTTTGGATGTTGTTTCGGATTTTCCTTCATCAGTTTCACCTTTCCCTCACGTACATCCTCCAAAGTAGCTATTACGTGGCTTGATGTAGTTACAAATCTTTTGTGTGAACTTTGACAACGTGAGCAGATATTCTGTGCACAGTCCAAACATCGATGTGTTGCCTCATTGTCATCATCACACGTCTCACAGCGCAGCTTTGTGCCACCCGGGCACACCAACTTTTCCTGCAGTTCCAATTCCTCCACCAGACCAATCAAATGAAAGTTTGTTTTCAGACCCTGCACCCCCACCTCAGGAAGCTTTGTCTCCTGTCGACACACAGGGCATGGGATCACCGTAGAGTCCTGGTGCTTCGTGCTACGATATTTTAGCAGACATTGCTCACAAAAGCTATGCAGGCATTCCAGTATCTTTGGCTGTTGGTATCTCTCTTGGCATATGCTGCACTCAAGATGATGTCTGCCGATCGTCTCTAAAGCTGAACTTACTGCAGGTCCAGTCGCCATTTTTGTCTAATAAATGTGAAGAAAAATATTTTATTTAAAACATAACAGTGGTACAAATGTATCACTCGTATGTTTCCCTTTATGGGTAGGGACCACTAGTAATTGACAGGATGTGTTTTTGCATTTGGAATGAATCGACGTGTGCAGGCCTCTCAAGATGTGAATTCAAAATAAACAATTAAGTGCAAAATCATATCCTTATCCATAAACTGCACCTCCTCTTCAAACTTTCACATATTTTAATTTATTTGTGATGCTTTCTTGGATTTGTGATATTGTTCCTTAATCCGGGAAGGCAGAAATCTGAAAGTGACTCCATCATCTAATGTTGCATTTTATCATTATGTAACATTTCTGAATGCAAAACATCAATGTACTGTACATGTACAAAGTTAAAGTTGTAAGATGCTCCATTGTGGCCCATGAATATTTTTCTCCTGGACATCCTTCGTATTTAACCACACAGCAATGCAAATATAGTAATTATCATGGACAGATATGGATACTCCAATCATTCGCATTATATTTTTTGAGATAACATCATAATATGACATTGTTTCGTCTTTATCGTTTTATTTTCATCTCCATTATCATCTTCATTATCATGATAGCATGTTGTTAACATGTTAAAAAAATAATAACAAAAAGTGTGCTGTACTTGTACGTTAAATCTATAGTCCTCTGCATCGAGCAATGCCATTAGCATTACTCGATATATTAACAGCCATACATGTACATGTACATGTACATCATGTACATGGAGTACATGTACATATTTGAACGTGGTATTACAACGTAAAAAATGCCTCATCAGAATTTCACAACAAAATGCTTCTCCAGGATTTAAGGAAGACAAAGATTATTGTGCTCACATTTATCTGACGTTCCCGGTTTGGATGGTTGAAAATGATGTTTCTGTTGAGTCGAAAGGAGCGAATCTTTAGGTTGGTTAAATTTCAGGCTCCAAGCACTCAACGCGGAAGTAGAAGTCGAAGTGAAATGTAATATGAAGAGCGCCTCCAAGGGACAGCACGGCAATTTTTCCTATGCATGGTACAGTAGATAGATTGTGTTCATGACCATCTGTTCGAAACTTTTACTTACTCTGAATCTGGACCCAAAAAAATGCATCTAAACTTAATAAATAACAAAATAAACCAATACCGAGGGCTTTTATCAAGCGTCATCGCCAGTGCATTCGAATGTATTTTCAAGTTGTCTGCCCAACTCTCTCTTTGTAACCGTTGAGGGGGTAATTGTTTGATTCTCGACTGCTGGACTATCAACAGGGATGGCCTTATTTGTTTGGCAGTGCACTCCTATTTTCCCATCTCTTTTAAAAAAAGGAGCTGCATTTAGATAGGTATATATATTTGTAATTTCCATTTCACATTTTTTTTTGTATTAAAAAAAACCACACAATTCTCCATGCATTCATTGTTTTTGAAGGGGGGGGGGCGGGGGGCGGGGGGATGCATGGATGGGTTGGGGAGGTTTTGAAAGTACCTACGGCCTTTAAAAAACAAACACTTCCTATTAAGGATATCTAAATGAGCCTGATTCCCGATTTGAGGGCGGTATAGGATCCGGAGAAGCTTCCATTTTCTTTTTCATTTTTCTTAAAAGTTACCGCCGCTCATTGCCGGAAATGGGATATCTGAGCCCCTTTTACTTTTTTTCTTCATTTTTTATAAATTCTAAACTTCAATTATTGCCGCCTTCCCCAATATATGTTGGAAAACGTGCATTTTTCATATGAATCACTGATGTTTTAAAAAAAAAATCTGTGAAAGTCCATTTGCGATGAATCACCAAAAAAAAAAGAGAAAAGTGATATCCCCATGGAACCATGCAGTTGCCTTTGACTTAATTCACTGTTTGCAGAGCTCTGATGAGACTGACCATCTGGCAAGTGGCTGTATGATGACCTCTCTTGGATTAAAGCTCAAAGAAAATTGACTTGTCAGTTCTTATTATTGTGCAGAATTTGGATATCTCATCATCATTCCGATTCAATTTGTTTGCAACTTAATTGTTTGTTTTATGTTGCCACATCTAGGGCAGAACGTGGATCGAGATTCGGAGGTGATTCACACTCACAATTGCAAATGTACAATTGAAACCCGGCCAGCGCTTTTAATAACTTTCTTTTCGAAATTGCAGGAAGACCCTCCACATTTGCTACTTTTGAGGAGAAACCTATGTTCACTTGTTTCGTAGGTACGTATCTCACCAATCCTGTCTGACGTCCAAATTGTTTCATTTATTCAAAACTGAAAGACTGTTTGGCAAGTTTGAGATTTTGCCGTTGCATATTGCTTTTGTTTTGTTTTGGTTTTGACAGAAGCAACTTCTTGACTCATGTTTTTCATGTACTATATCAGGCTCATAATTAATATAACACTACACGTATTGTTCAGGGATCGACATGACATCGAATGCAGAATTGAAATGTCAAATCAAACTTTTAACCTGCTTCCAGACATTTTAATGTATCTTTTATCATTTTTGACCGCCCATCTAGTGTTTTTACTCTCCACGCAGTCTATGACTCCTCCTTCTACAGCAAATACAATTAGGGCGCGGTGCTGTCAAAACTGTTTCGTATTGTTTAATCTGCAATAACCTGAATTCTTTGTAATTCCAAACTGTGTTCCCAAAGACTGTTTTTCCTGCTAATCAGTTAAACACAGAGAATTCAGAAATACACAAATGACCTGTGAAAATTCAAACGAGGTGAAGCGTCAGAGCAACACAGCATTAGGCCCTATTCTACACCATTCAAAGGGGCCGTTTTCATTAGAATATGTAACTAAAAATGTAAAAAAGTACATTAACAAATTCATTTAACTTTGTCCTCACGTTTCAACACGTTTTTGTTTTGGAAATGGACTCGATTCGAGTTGAACATAGTCCGAATCAGCCACTAGCCGAGTCTGACTCAAACCGAGTCCAAAAGGCAACGAGTCTGATGCCAGTCACGAGTCAAACAAAAAATAAACAAATAAACTGACTCGAGTCCTCCAAAATATACCCGCCTGAATCACCTGAAGAGGGGGGGGGGGGGTTGATAATTCAAATTACGTTTGCTGAATAATTACTCCTAAACGTTTTATGAGACAACTTTTCCTCCCATTCCCCATTTTAAATTGAATAAATTTGTATTGCCAAAAATACAAAGAATAAATTCAATTAGATAAAAAAAAACCGCTTCTTTGCCATTTAAAAACTCCCCCATCAAATTCAAATACAGTCTCAACAACAGGACCATTTAATTAGGAATCGAAATGTTAAGTGTCATTTAAATATGTCCAAACAATTAGAGTGTTGTCTGCTAAATGAGTGACGCCTACCTCCTGTAAGTCATTTAAAAAGTTGAACAAATACATACAGTTAGCACATCATTGATTAGTTGGAAGAAATCCCCGCTTTATTGAAAATAAACAAGTTTTTTAGCCAAAATATACAGACAAACAAGTATAGTGTAGTGCATTGTAGACAAGTGTACGGTATTCGAGTGCGCGGTCGATCTTTTGGAGTTCGTTCAATTGGCACTCAAGGGTATTTATTAGTATCATCCCGTGTCAGGCTTGTGTGACTGCTTCTGTTTGCACAAAGTCAATTGCATTCGCGTACTGGTATCGTGAAGCCCTGTGTATCGACCTTACACATACACAAATGCAAAGTACAAGCCTGCATACAAAACATGCACCACAGTTTAATAAGCTATAGCTGTAGAATTTAATTGTTTCAAAAACACTATTTTCCTTTCCAATTGGGAACTTTGTCATGAAATACCTAGCTAGGGCAGTGAAAACATTCCTATTGGCCAAGAACCGATCACGTTGCTTGAATGTACCCCTTTGATAAAAATCAGGTTAGCATCTTACGTATATTTCAGTATTCACTATTTACAAACTTTATCTCATGAAATCTATATGAACTAAAATCTTCTCAAAACATATCGTCGATGTCGAGAATATACATTGATGTATTGGACTTTTGGTAAAAGATACAACAATTCTCTTAACTTCTGTTCATGATAAGGAGTGTTACATGTATGTTGGCGACAATGCAAATATGAAAACAAGAGCTAAAACTTCCCTAGGCCGTTTTTTTGTCACTGTAGGATTTCGTCTATATGATTATCATGAGTCGTAATTATCACATGATTTGTTTTCATGTAATGTTTTTGATCAAGTTTCTTAAAATATACCAACCCATTCATTGAAGCAGCTGAAATCAACTAATAAAACTAAGTTTTGAAATGAGCTGAGTCAAATCAACAGAAAATTATCATATGTCGTAAAATTGTGTATTTACAGGCAGGTTAACAGCAATTAAACAAAATGTCTTTGACAGAACAATCAAACTTAATTTTGAATTTGACTCTACTTGAAATATTTCAACAGATTTTAAATTATCTCGAGATTTTTTTGGGAAACTGTGTCATTTCTTTTTTGACAGTTGAAAGAAATGTATGCATGTATCTTGATCAGTGAGTCAAAAATTTACCAACACTGTTTTTTTTCTTTTCACTTGAAAGCTAATCCTTGTCATAAAATCCTTAGGAAAGCTTATACATTCCTATTGGTCAATAAACCATCAAGTGGGTTTAATTGAAACCCTGTAACAAATCGGGCCTGCTCATTTTCAGTATTCAATATTTACAAACTGAGTAGCATGTTATTTAATGTACTCACAACATTATAATCGTAGATGTCGAGACAATTCTAAATATATTATGGAACTGTCAGTTATTACATCAAACATTTTTCGTGACTTCTTTACAGTAATAATAACCTGAAGGTTATGCTGGTTTTAATTAAAGAAACAAAACAATGTTTCGTTTCATAGGAGCTAGCTCACATGATTAACATCATGAGTTGTAATAATCACTGCATTTGTTTCAATGGAATGTTTTTCCATTCCACTTTCTTCTCGAATTTCAATATCTCTACATAACTCAACCCATTGAGGCAACTGAAACCAACTAATAAAACCTTGTTTTGAAATAAGCGAAGTCAAAATCAGCATAGGATGATCATATTTTCTAAATTGCGTATTTACAGGCAGGTTGAATATAAATTACAATATGTTTTTAACAGAACGATCAACCTTAGCTCTTCAAGTGACGCAATTTCTTGGCAAAGGCTTCTATCTGCTGTTGTAAGATGAACGTTTGCCTGAACTATTGTGGTGTAGGCCTGCTAGGCTTTCGGCCCAAATTCATTTTTGTTGTTGTCTTTCTGGAGTTTCATTGTTTAAATAGTCTCTCACAGTTGGTCAATGAGCGTATATTGTGCACATACATAATTTTGTCAATGGGTTTCATTTTTTTATTCATATCACATAACCACCTTCAGTTGTCAGAACCAGTGTGTTGTTTGTTGAAAAACGAAATACATCTAACGTACATGTATGAGAGAAATTGATATTGAAACAAACCTGTAATCGTGGTATTTCAAGTTTTCTCTTGAATAGCGTTTTACTTTGTTTATCCTTACAGTACTTGAGCTGAGGATGAATGTGAATATAAACATGAATTAAAAAACTTATTTGCTTTTAGAATTTTTCTTCTTCAATTTGATTCCTAAAGCTTTTTCAAAATTGTCATCGGATTGATTCAATGTTTACTTTTTTATTTTATTTTGTTTCTTTTGAATGAACTGAAAAGGTGACTCATTATAATCATACTTGATAAAATTAAGACAACCGCCGACTTTTGTGGACAAAATTGACCGATTGATCAGAAAGTCAAAATAATACAGGTAACACATGTAATCCAATACTGTATACGTTGTTTTGTATAATACGTGATGTATCAATATTCTTAAACTTTTAATTCATTGTTGTGATAGGACCGCTCTTTACTTTTTCTATCAACATGCCTCAAATGATGCGAAATTGACATGACTGATTACAATGTTGTATCACAACGGGCGATACATTTTGACTGAGTTGTAGTCAGCCACTGCCAGCTGCCCATGTGATGAGAATGTGATACCCAGTGGGTAGTACAGACCCTGTGCGATGCACTTGAGAAAGCCACCTTGAGGGTCATAGTGGTGGACATGACCCGTGTTAAAACCATTAGACATTGCAACATAGATACCTGAGCCATCAGTGCACACACCGTTGCAGTTACATACTGGTTGACCATTGATGATGGGTTTGAAGGTGCGTTTTGAAGTACCATTGCCACCGGCAATATCCACTGTATGTGATGTATTGTCACTTATTATCGCTTGATCATTGCTGTGAAAAGCCAGAAAATGAGGTTCAATCTTGACTGGTATGGTATGAAGGAGCTCACCATCAGTGGGGCTGTGCACTGTCAATACCATCCTCGCCACATCTCCCACTGCAATGGTACCATCATTCTTGACAGCTACGCTCCGGAGGTCAACCGCGGTCTTACCAACCTCACTCGGCGGCACCGTTGGGAACTTGTATGCCAGCGTGTTGTTGCTGTTGAACACCTTTACATGGGATGCACCTTTCTCAACAACCACCAAACGATTGTCACTGCGTGTAGCTGCGATGCCGAGTGGGCCTGTAGGGGGCACGATGTAAAAACAAACAAGAGTGGTCAATTTCAATCTGAATTGCAATTTATAAAAATATCAAAAATGAATTGGAGTGATAGTTAATGTGTCCCTGGCAAAAAAATATACATTGTCAAATATACATGTACATTTGTACGTGTACATATTAGGGATATCACTGTGTCTTAAGGTATCATGTACATATTGATGTTTAAGCCTTTCGATAATTGCCCTTTTGTATCTTTCAGTGGGATAATAGGAAAAAAAAAACTAAAAGACTCCTGACAGCAGTTGAGAAATTAACCAGTGAACCAGTGTATCAGGAAAACTTATATTTCTTTCATTTTAAATGGATTTTTCTTGAACTTTCATTCTTTGAAAAAATGTCATGAAACGAGCAAACAAATTTCATGAAAAAAACAAGAGCAAACTAATTAAACATGCATGGGGACTGGGCAAAAACTCAATATCAAACATGAGGTTAAATTTACAGTAGAGTTTGTTCAATTCATGAAAAAATATCAAGGAAATTTGATTTTAGACATGGACGATGTATTTATATTTAAAAAGCGCCTTTTATGAAAACCTAGGTATTCATTAAAACATGTTTCGCATGAAATTTACTGTGATTTTGTTTCATCAGATCTTTTGAGGTAAAGTAAAAACAGATGACGGGGAAAGAAATACATGTACGTGTGCATTATTTGAGAGATTGCAATGCACAGTAATTGAAACTTACGTCCTTGCATCGGGATCGTGTTTTTCTGGTTGCCATCGATGCCGCAGATCACAACTCGTTTGTAGAGGTCAGTCACTGCAATCTCATCAGGTTGACGAGGAGCAATGCCCCAAGCCCCATCGAACTCTCCTGGACCGCTTCCCTCTCTACCCAACTCCCAACACAGTTCCCATTTGCCTTCCGTCACCACCTCACCCAGACTGATGCCACCAACACCCTCACTCGGCTTGAACTTCAGAAATGCAAGCCTGTTGTCAACTTTAGGCATACTCTGATCTGCCAACAATTTCAAGTCTTTGCTGATTGTTGGATAGAGTGAGAGAAAGTCACTATCCGAGGCAGTCCTTGTCACCTCTCTTGCTGTGTCTAGTGAATACTGAAATCTCTCCACTGCCAAGCCCATAGTTTTCTCATATTCGTTCAGTTTTTGTTCACGATCTGTTTGGATGTTTTTAATGTCGTCAAGGATGTGATTTTCTTGAGCCGTTACCTGTGCTCTTATCTCAGCTGCTCTGTCCTGCACTTCTGTCACGACCCTCTTAACTGTGACGCCCAAATTTTCTTTCCTTTGTTGAGACTTTCTTTCGTGACTCCTGGAGTTTTGTCATTGATTTTTCAAGTGGAGAAAACAGTTCAGCCAATGATTGCTTGTACTTCGATGTGGCATCATCACTCTCAATGTACGAATGTTCTGGTTTGCAGTGGTTTATGACCGTGCAATCCCGGCAGATCAACACTTGACAAGTTGTGCAAAAGAATCGTGTCACTTCGCCTTTATGTTTTGGACATTTTGAATATTGCTTTTGGTTTTCTTTCGTTACTTTTATCGTTCCTTCACGAATGTCCTCCAAAGTAGCAATTTTGTGGCTT
Source organism: Patiria miniata (assembly GCF_015706575.1). Lineage (NCBI taxonomy): Eukaryota > Metazoa > Echinodermata > Asteroidea > Valvatida > Asterinidae > Patiria > Patiria miniata. The sequence continues at coordinate 10,135,032 of NW_024037064.1, read as the reverse complement.
GATGTAGTAGCAATTCTTTTGTGTGAACTATGACAACGTGAGCAGATATTCTGGGCACAATCCAGACATCGATGTTTTGCGTCATTGCCATCATCACACGTCTCACAGAGCAGCTTTGTGCCACCCGAACACACCAACTTTTCCTGCAGTTCTAATTCCTCTACCAGACCAATCAGATGAAAGTTGGTTTTCAGACCCTGCACCCCAACCTCAGGAAGTTTGGTCTCCTGTCGACACACAGGGCAAGGAATTGCTGTAGAGCCCTCGTGCTTCGTGCTGCAGTATTTCAGCAGACATTGCTTACAAAAGCTATGCAGGCATTCCAGTATCTTGGGCTGTTGGTATCTCTCCTGGCAGATGCTGCACTCAAGATGATGTCTGCTGATCGTCTCTAGAGCTGAACTTACTGCAGGTCCAGTTGCCATTTTTGTCTAACAAATGTGAAGAGACATATTTTAGTAAGAAAAACAAGAGTGATAAAAATGTAACATAAGTTTATTATTCACGTCTTCTTATATGGGTAGGGACCAATAGTAATTGGCAGGATGTGCTTTGTATTTAAAACGAATCGCCAGGTACAGGACTCTCAAGATGTGAATTAAAAAGTCCAAATCACACCCATTATGCATAACCAAACATCCTCTTCAAAATATCACAACTTTTATTTTATCTGTGATACTTCCTTGGAATTTCTAGATGTGGGTTAATGCGGGAAGGCACAGAAATCTGTAAGTGACTTTAATCATCTAATGTTGAAATTCATCATTCCTGTCCAGTTTTTGAATGCAATCTTTCAATTTACTTGTGATAAGTTAGAGTTGTAAGATGCTCCATAGTTGTCCTATAAAATATGTGTCTTACATACTGGCCTTCCTTGGTATTGAGAGCACAAAGCATTATGGCCTTATGTACATGCTACATTTCCTGAAAAGGACATTCACTATGGAAGCTGCGTGGTTAATAACCAGAAGAAAAGTAAAGCGAATCTCGTACATCATGCACTTTACAGGGGAAATTGTGAATGTTGACGACACTTTAAAAAAAAAAAAAAAAAAAAAAACACACACACACGCCCACACACCCAGTCATGTTTTACTATACGCCTGAGGACAACCTATTGTGTTTCCCTTTGTCCCTCTAATATAACACTATCCCATAGACTAAGCACATAACCGTACAATCGAAGACTGGTTTTTACAATAGGCACCGTCGTCCGAGGATCAAAGGCCCGTTTGTGCTCCTTTTGTTGTCTGTCCTCGAGCGTAATACAATACAAGAGCACACACACCCACACACACACCCACACAATTATCATGTTTGCAGTGTAAAATGTTATTATTTCAGAACAAGTTAAAGAAGGCACTTTTGTTGTTCATCATATGGAAAGTGAAAATCACACGTCATACGGGGTAACATGTCATGGTTTTCTCTTTATGTTTACGTTCTTCTACAAGCTGTCATTCGTTTACAAAAAAGGAAGTTGATTTAAAAGTTAGTTTTGAAGAGGATTTCCTAAAGTATCTGATACTAATTACCTCACACCGTGGCTGCGCCGGCTTTCTTTTAGCGTACGCTAGTTTGCCGGAGGAATCTACGACCCCCGCCAAATTAACATTTACTAAAAGAAAACGCCGCCGCCCAAATATTCACAGCCTTCTAAAAAGGACAAAGCAATAGCCAGGACCAGGTAGCACACACATGAGCGCAGACACTCTAATAAAATGTGTCATGTAATTATGTCAATTAAAATATCGATATTATGTAGTCATGGTAGCTTATAAGACACCTCTTTTATTATTTACAAATTGTGTTCATAAATCAAAACCCTGCCCTCTTTCCACAAAATTAAGCTAGCTGATATTCAACATGGTATGTTAGCGAACTATTTAGATGATTCCAAACACATAAAGGGACCTTTCATGCTTGCATATCATGTTTGCCAAATGTTTAGCAGGTGTTTAGGTTTTAATTTATAAAAAGGCCTAAGTCTCAAAACATAAAACTTCAAGTGTCTTTTCTTTCTCTTATATTGAACAGGCCGGTGCTCCACTTCACGATTAGTTTTGCTTGCACCGGTACTTTGCAATCGGGTACTGCCATTACTAACACAGCAAGTAAGCCCAACATTACAGTAACATCATACACAGTATTGAGAGAGTCCCAAATTTGCGAACTAAACAATAACATGCCTAACGAACGTTATAATTTCACACGTCGCACACACCCCAAAAAAACAACATCATCATTTCACAACAAAATGCCTCTCCAGGATTCACGGTTGACAGATATATTTTGCTCACATTTATCCCACGTTTCTGGGTTGAATGGTAAAAGCTTGATGTTCCTGTCGAGTCAAAAGAAGAGAATCTTTCAGTTGGTTTCCTGGATCTTGGACGCAATAATGAACGCGGAAGTACAAGTCGACGTGAAATGTAACATGAAGAGCGCCTCCAAGAGACAGCACGACAATTTATTCTGTGCTAATTCTATCGGACTATTAGATTGTGTTGGTGACCACCTGTTCGAACTTTTTGTTACTCTGAATCGTGCCCAAAAAAATGTATTCTCAAATTAATTTTGAAATTTAACTTAGAGGGCGTCATCAGGTTCAGTTGACAGTGCGTTCGAATGTCTCTTCCAGTGGTCTCCTCAACTCTCTCTTTGTTACCGTCGAGGGGGTACTTTGCACACATTTTCTTTTCTTTTCCCAGGGCACTTCTCCTTCTCATCTCATTCCACAAAACTGCATTAAATAAACTGTGTTAACTTTTGTTTTAATATTGTATTAGTGTTTGCCTTTTTCGTTTTTGTTTATTACTATGTTTTAATAGCTATTTTCCCCCTGCTTATTTTTCATTGATTTTTTTTCGGGGGGGGGGGGCGTGGGGGTGGATGGGCTCGGTTGGGGGTAGGGAGGTTTCAAAAGTAGCTCCAGCCTTTAAATAATTTAAAATGAACCTTACAAGGAATGTATATCATTGATGTAGACGGACATTTTCAATTTTTTTCTTCACGTTTCTTAAAAACCCAGGCTCATGCGCTAATATTATCCGAGCTGCTGTTACTGTTGAGTTTTTAATTATTTTTTTGTTAAATTCTAAACTGCTTCAATTGCGGCATCTCGTCCAACGGTCGGAAGATATGCATTCCAATGTGCATTCCAATGTTTTTTATTGTTTTGTTTTACCTCAAGCCTTTCTTTATGCATCCATTTCCGATATTCAAAAGATGGCTGGAAACCTTTCCTCATTAAACCCACTGGTATTTATTCCGGCGCCTTTAATTGACATTTATACAATTCACTGTTTGCACAGCAGAGCTCTGACTCGGAGCTGCCAAGTACGTGACTGTATGATTACCAGATTAAAGCCCGTGGACAAAATTGGATTGGTCAGTTTTGATCATTGTGGAGGATTGAGACGTCTCATCCGATCATCTAAATTGTTTACAACTTGTTTGTTTCATATAGCTACTTCTTTATGCACTTAGCGATGTAGATGGGGATTTGGAGGTGATTCACACTCGCAATTATAAACATAAACAATAGTTAAGCCCGGCCAGTGTGTTTGATAATTTTCCCTCCGAAATTGGAAGAAAAGACACCCAACCTGTTGCTTTTGTGGAAAATACCCTGAAACTGACCTCTGTTCATATGTTTCTTGATTGTGAGTGTATCACACCAATCTTCAGTGCTTCGATTAAAAACTCAAAGACTCTATCCGAATTGGCAGGTTTGAGATTTTGCCAATAATTTGCTTCTGTTTTGGTTTTGGTTTTGCCAATAACACATTATTGACTCATGATTTTCTCTACTAAGTTCTGTCTTTACAGATGTAAACTGCAAGCCCAAATTCCCTCCATTATGCGTCTACAACTAACTTTGAGAGATTGACACGACATTGAATACATAATACAAATGTAAATTCAATTTTCTTGATCTTCAATTTCAGAAAGGGAAATGTAAATGCAATTGTTTTGAATCACTTGTTTACCATTCTGTTCCTTTTTTTTTACTCTCCTTTGCTCCCTTCTTTTGTTCGGTTAATAAAAGTAGTGCTGTCATAAATAAGTGTTTTTATTGTGTATAATGTTCAATTCCATTACTTTTTGTAATTCCACCCTTTGTTTCCAATGTTTGTATTAACTGCTCATCACTTAAAAACAGAAAATAAAAAAAATCACCGAAATTCTATAGAGGTGATATTTCATAGAAGCACTTCAGCGTTTTCCCATATCATTTAAAGGGTTCGTATTCATATAATTGCAGGGATGCAATTGTTGTATGAGCAGTTTTTGTCTATGCGAAATAACACGATCATAGGAAAAGTGGGTTAACTTTTTGGGGTAATAATTGATTTGTAAATACTGCGTCAATGCTGGCAGTCACCAGAATTATTTTGAGCTTTTGTTCAGAGTATGTATTTGTCTACGGGTTTCCTTTCCAAACTGACCCCTAAATTTCAGGAACTACATATGTTTCTTGAGAACTAAATTGCACTAAAAACGGTAAAACATAATAATTAGAAATGGATATTTGAAAAAAATTGGAGGTCATATAACCTCTCTGAAATATCCAATTTACTACAAAAATAAACCGCTTAAAGTGAAAAAAAAAAATACATGTATCCTCGGTGCCGTACTGGAAGGTGTTTTCAAAGAGTCATCCGGGGTGATTCAAAATTAAGTTTGTAATATAATCACTCCTAAACTTAATAAAGTACAATTTTTTCCTTCGATTTCTCAATTAAATTGAATACATTTGTATTCTGAAAAAGGAAAAAAAACCCACATAAATAAATCAGATATTAACCGCGTAATTACTTTGCTTTTAACGTGCATGGGTTATATTTATTTAGCATTGTGGGGCAAATGTTCTGACTGACTTACGAAATTCCTACTTTGTGTAATCAAATACAGTGTCGATAACGGGACTATTTAATTAGGACTTTAAAGGATGAATGTCATTGACAAAAAGTCCAATCAATTAGAGGGTTGTCGGCGTAATGAGTAAAACATGCCCCATGTAAGTCACTTTTAACAAAGCTTCATATGTAAGCAAATGATTAGTAAAGAAATCCTCGCTTTATTGAAATAAAAAATAAGGTTGTTTATTTGTTTAAAATTATTCCGTGGAAATGGAAAACATTAAGCCAAAATATACGGATAGACAAGTATATCATGAGACGAGTGTAAGGCACTGAATGCGCGGTCGATCTATTTGAACTTCGTTCAATATTGGCACTCCAGGAGATTTAGTATGGTCCCGTGTCAGGCTGACCCTTTCTGTCTGCGCAACCTGAATTCAACTACAAACACGTACTGTTGTCATGAAGCCCTGTGTATCGGCCTTTCACATGCAGTAGTTAAATACACGACTCCAAAAGCCTGTATACAAATGATGCACCACAGTTTACTATAAAAACAAGATGTAGCATTTAAAAAAAATCATTTTGGCCAATAACCGATCACTTGGCTTGAATTTTACCCTTTAAAAAATATTAGGTTATCTTACGTTTATTTCAGTGTTCTCGATTTACAAACTTATCCTCATGTAATCTATATGAACCAAAATCTAGTCAAAATATATCGTTGATTTCGAGAAAAAATAACACATGTATAATTGGACTTTTGATTAAAAGATAAAACAATTCTCGTAATTTCTGTTCATGATGCATAAAGGACTGATAATAAAGGACTGCACAAAGGACTGATAATGATAGAACAATAATCCTCAGTTGTCAGATCCAGTGTATTGTTTGTTGAAAAATAAAATACATCTAACGTACCAGAACAATTGATATACAAACAAATCGTAATAATGGTATCCCAAACTTTCTCTCGAATAACGATTTAAGTTATTCATCTCTATAGTACTTGATCTTAGGACGAATTTTTATATACATGAATTAACAATCTTATTTGCTTCAACCACGCTTACGGTTAGGGTTTTCCCTTCAATTTCATTCTTAAACATTTTTTTTTACAAACTTTCACCGCATTTGATTCAATGTGATATTTTGTTTTCTCTTACTTTTGGGGGGAATTCAAGTCTATAACCATCAACCAAGCCATTTTTTTTCAGTTGAAAAACAGCTGAACTCAGCCAAATTAACATTTAATTAACAGGAGCAAAGTGAAATCAACATAGAATGATACAATTCCCAGAATTGCGCATTTACAGGCGAGCTGAACTAGAATTCAAATACCTAACATACTTATACTTAACACAGTTGGCATGTATTGCTTAAACTATGATACATTGTCATTAGTGTATGCGCATCCAACTGGACATCTAGGCTAAACTTCAATGTATTGTTCAACCCTCCTGCTGTCTGATCAGTCACAGACAGTCAACAAATCAACCCTCTTTCTTATCATGCCTCTTATGGCTAGTCACCAAACAGTCAGATCATACATGTATTTCAAGCAAGCACTGTGACTAGTCAAATTAAGTCAACAGACACAAGCAGATAAGTAGTAGGCACATGTCTTATCTATCACCTACAGTCAAAGCATAGCTGTAGCACGACACATAAACTATCACAGCCAGTCAATCCTGCTTTATTTTGTCAGAGAGCACTCAATCGTGAAAAACAGTCACTAGACTGATTTTGACTGAAAGGAAAACTTGCACAGAATGTTTGTTTGCATAGGAGGGATAATGACTAGCCAATATTATAACGAGTAGATCGTTGATATCAGTATTATTCCATACCATTGATGGGGTCAATACAGTCAATTTTATAGAATTGATTGGATTCAATTGTCATAATCGGTATAAATTTGTTGCAAGAGCCGTAATATCGTATTGCGCATGTAAGTCATAAGCAAAACTGCGATGTCATTTTTGGCAAAACATGTACTTTTTTTGTTCTTGCTGTGCGTCGATATTGACAGTTGCCCGAGTTATTTTGAGCTTTTATTCGAAGCATTTTTGTTGTCTTCTAATTACCAAACCCTTAGTTATCAGGAACTGCGCATTATTTGTTAAGTAAAGGCAACAACTAAAAAGGGTGACTCATTATAATCCGAAACGGCCATTTATCAAAGAAAAATAAGTTTTGTTGAACATTGAAAATATTGCCTTTTTGAAATATGCAATTTACTGAAAATATAAACTGCTTACAGTCGAAAAATGGTACGTTTCCCCGGTGTCGCATTGAAGAATGTTTTAAGAAATTCATCATTTCTCTCTTTCAAGTGATCATTGTGTTAAAATAAGGTTTAAACCAAAGACCAACATTGACAGCTCTACATAGACATGTATATACTTGATGAATTAAGACGAAAAATTTTCAACCGACCACAGTTGTGGACTAAATTGACCGATTGATAAAAAAGTCGAAGAATTACAGGCAACACATGTAAACCAATACTGTATAGCCTAGGTTTTTTTTTTATTACTTGTGGTATCAGTGTGCCTTTTTATTGTGGCAATTAGAACCATTCTCTCATTTTTCTATCGACATTTCACCCATGCTTATAAATTGACATGACTGATAACAAAATGTCGTATCACACCTGGCGATACGTCTTTACCGAGTAGAAGTCAGCCACTGCCAGCTGCCCATCAGATGAGAATGTGATACCCTGTGGGTAGTGCAGACCCTGTGCGATGCACTTGAGAAAACCACCTTGAGGGTCATAGTGGTGGATATGACCCGTGTCATCACCATTATGCATTACAACATAGATACCTGAGCTATCGGTGCATACACCATTGCAGTATCTCACTGGTTGACCATTGATGGTGGGTTTTAAGGTGCGTTTTGTAGCACCATTGCCACCGGCAATATCCACTGTCTGTGATTTAAAGCCACTTATTATAACTCGATCATTGCTGTCAAAAGCCAGAAAATAAGGTTTAATCTTGACTGGTATGGTATGAAGGAGCTCACCATCAGTGGGGCTGTGCACTGTCAATACCATCCTCGCCACATCACCCACTGCAATGGTACCATCATTCTTGACAGCTACGCTCTGGAGGTCAACCGTGGTCTTACCGACCTCACTCGGCGGCACCGTTGGGAACTTGTATGCCAGCGTGTTGTCGCTGTTGAACACCTTCACATGGGATGCGCTTTGCTCAACAACCACCAAGCGAATGTCGCTGCATGTAGCTGCGATGCCACGTGGACCTGTAGGGGGCGAGATGTAAAAACAAACAATAGTGGTCAATTTCAATCTGAATTGCAATTTATAAAAATATCAAAAATGAATTGGAGTGATGATTAATGTGTCCCTGGCCAAAAAATATACATTGTCAAATATACATTTACATTTGTACGTGTACATGTTAGGGATATCACTGTGTCTTAAGGTATCCTGTACATATTGATGTTTAAGCCTTTCGATAATTGCCTTTTGTATCTTTCAGTGGGATAATAGGAAAAAAAATTAAAAGACTCCTGACAACAGTTGAGAAATTAACCAGTGAACCAGTGTATCAGGAAAACTTATATTTCTTTCATTTTAAATGGATTTTTCTTGACCTTTCATCCTTTGAAAAAATGTCGTGAAACGAGCCAACAAATTTCATGAAAAAAAAACAAGAGCAATCTAATTAAAAATGCGTGGGGACAGGGCAAAAACCCAGTATCAAACATGAGGTTCAATTTACAGTAGTGTTTGTTCAATTTATGAAAAAATAGCAAGAAAATTAGATTTTTGACATGGACGATGCATTTACGTTTAAAAATCTACATGTTATGAACACAAAGGTATTCACTTAAAATGTTTCGCATCAAAGCTAGTGTGATTCCGTTTCATCAGATCTCGTGAGGAAAATTAAAAACAAAAATATAATGACGAGCAAAGAAAATGTTGTTTGTGTGCATGATTCGGCAGATTGCAATGAACGGTAATTTAAACTTACATCCTTGCATCGGTATCTTGCTTTTCTGGTTGCCATCGATGCTGCAAATCACAACACATTTGTTGTTGATGTCAGCCACTGCAATCTCATCAGGTTGACGAGCAGCAATGTCCCAAGCAAGACTGAACCCTCCTGGACCGCTTCCCACTCTACCAAACTCCCGACACAGCTCCCATTTGCTTTCCACCACCACCTCACCCAGCTTGATGCAACCAACACCTTCACTCTGCTTGAACTTCAGAAATGCAAGCCTGTTGTAAACTCTAGGCACACTCTGATCTGCCAACAATTTCAAGTCTTTGCTGATTGTGGCATAAAGTGAGAGAAAGTTACTATCTGATGCAGTCCGTGTCACCTCTCTTGCTGTGTCTAGTGAATGCTGACATCTCTCCGCTGCTAAGCCCATAGTTTTCTCACATTCGTCCAATTTCTGCCCACGATCTGTTTGGATGTTTTTGATGTCGTCAAGGATGCGATTTTCTTGAGCCGTTACCTCTGCTCGTATCTCAGCTGCTCTGTCTTGCACTTCTGTCATGACCTTCTCAACTGTGACACCTAAATCTTCTTTCATTCTTGAGACTTTTTCTCGTGACTCGTGGAGTTTTGTCATTGAGTTTTCAAGTGGAGGAAACAGTTCAGCTAATGATTGCTTGTACGTTGATATGGCCAGATTTCTGTCAATGTAAGAGTGTTCTGGCATACGGTGGTCAATGACAGTACAATCTCGGCAGATCAACACTTCACATGTCGTGCAAAAGAATCGTGTCACTTCGCCTTCATGTTTCGGACATTTTGAATGTTGCTTTGGGTTTTCCTTCGTTACTTTCACCCTTCCTTCACGAATGTCCTCCAAAGTAGCGATGATGTGGCTTGATGTAGTAGCAATTCTTTTGTGTGAACTTTGACAACGTAAACAAATATTTTGCGCACAGTCCAAACACCGACTTGTTGCCTCATTGCCATCATCACATGTCTCACATAGCAGCTTTGTGTCACCCGAACACACCAACTTTTCCTGCAGTTCAAACTCCTCAACCAGACCAATCAGATGAAAGTTGGTTTTCAGACCCTGCACACCCACCTCAGGAAGCTTTGTCTCCTGTCGACACACAGGGCAAGGGATCACCATAGAGTCCTGGTGCTTCGTGCTACGATATTTCAGCAGACATTGCTCACAAAAGCTATGCAGGCATTCCAGTATCTTGGGCTGTTGGTATCTCTCGTGGCAGATGCTGCACTCAAGATGATGTCTGCTGATCGTCTCTAGAGCTGAACTTACTGCAGGTCCAGTTGCCATTTTTGTCTAATAAATGTGAGAAAAAATATTTTATTTAAAACATAAGAGTGATACAAATGCATCATTCGCACGCTTTCTTTATGGGTAGGGACCAATAGTAATTGGCAGGATGTACTTTTGTATTTGATATGAATCGATGTTAATTAAAAAGAAACAAGTGCACAATCATATCCTTATCCATAAACTGCACCTCCCCTTCAAAACATCACATATTTTATTTTATTTGTGATGCTTCCTTGGATTTTGTGATATTGTTGGTTAATCCGGGAAGGCAGAAATCTGAAAGTGACTTTATCATCTAATATTGCACTTTATCATTATGTCAAATTTCTGAATGCAAAACATCACTAAATGTGCAAATTTAGTTGTAAGATGCTCCATAGTGGCCCGGCCCATGAAATTTTTCTCCTGGACTTCCTTTGTATTTAGAGCCACACAGCAATAGGCGTGCATGCTAAGATCTCCTGAAAAGGAAATTCACTTTCGAAGGACTGCTATACAGGCCTATATATGCTTGTGCATAACCAGGAAAATCGAAATCCGTACATCATGTAATATATTCAGGGGAATTTTGGAGTAAAACTAGTATATAGGCACCTCGAGGTCATGGATTTACAGATGTACCATGATGCACCATTGACCTTTTGATTATTTTGTGTAGTTTGTGCACTTAGGTAGATTTCATAGCGGATATCAATTGGAAAACAGTCTTAATTTGAAATTCAGGAAACACATCATTGTAGGAAACGTACAAATGTAGTACAATCGCAATTGGTGCGTGACTCAATATAGAAAAGTGGCCAGTATAGACATGTTTATGGGGCTAACTTCACAATACGTTGTGTATAGACATGGATAAAGTTATGGAAAGATTTCCATATACGAAGTTCACTCAACACCCTGTGTACAAACCCTATGAGATTGGACTGAACAATTCTAAGTGTTTTCTAAGAAAATGCTTGTATTTTCTCACTGCTCAAATTGACTTTGATGACATGAAATTGCTATCTGGGGGCTTGTTAGTCAATACAGAGGAAAATTAGTGAACTTCGTATATGGAAATCTTTCCAAAGTTATAGTCATACCATATAGGTCAGCAATACTGCCAAAAGAAGACACGACCTTTTTTCATAATTACAATATATATTCTGTTTTCATAAAAAGGTCCTTAACGAGGTTGAAATTAGCACTTTTGTTGTTCCTTACATGTATGTAGAGTCTTCTCATAGATTTGTAACTATCATGAACAGATGGATACTCCATTCTTTCCCATTATATTTTCTGGAATAACATGACATGGTTCCTCTTTATCGTTTTATTTCCATCTACGTTTATAATTATATTGTTTTACAAGCTGTCAGTGTCATTCGTTTTTAAAACATGTTAAAATCCATAGTCCTTTGCATCGACATGATCGAGAAATGCCATTACTCTATATATATTAACAGCCATATAACGAGTACACGTACAACATGTACATGTACGTTATACATGCACATGTTCATTTGTCATGTTTGTACATGTATCATAAAAAAATGTATTTGGATTCCCAAACGTATAGTCGTGTTCCCTAACGTGGCGCACTTCGAAGCTTACCCAAATTTCCTCGTGAAGTGTTGCCAAACCTCTTTGTTGACAAACCTCAAATTCATGCAGTGAAATGCTGGTACTTTTACCTTATTAATGCTTGCTGTTTAACCTTTGTGAACAATTTCGGTTTCATGAAATTTAAGCCGAAATTAAAAAACGGTGGCGTCCGGAAATTGGGCACAATTTGGCGGAGTGTTCCCTAACGTGGCGCACTTAAATAAATCTCGGAAAATTCCAAATTAACATTTAAGAATTTCTGTAAACTTGATAAATTCTGATAAATCATTATTATCTCTACCTGCATACGCAGCCAGATGTTTGTCACAAAATTATTTTCTTATTTTTCGGGGCATTTTCAAAGGGTTCACTTTGCACTTGAAAATAAAATCGGAAAATCACGCCAAAATAAGTTTTTCTTTTAACTTTGTAGCGGGTAAATAAACTCGCGATTTATGAACGGGAGTGTTTATAACTTGATAAAATTTCACTTTCTGTGAAATTTCAGTTAAAACTTTTGCTCTAGGTAGGCGCTACAGGCGAAAAATCAAAGTGCGCCACGTTAGGGGCCGCGCCACGTTAGGGTACATCAACAATACATGTATACAGACACGCAAAAAATGACACATCAGAATTTTACAACAAAATGCTCCTCCAGGATTTAAGACAAAGATTATTGTGCTCACATTTATCCGACGTTCCCTGTTTAGGCTGGTAAAAACTAAAATGATGTTTCTGTTGAGTCGAAAGAAGCAAATCTTCAGTTCAGGCTCGAAGCAATCAACGCGGAAGTGGAAGTCGACGTGAAATGTAATATGAAGAGCGCCTCCAAGGGACAGCACGGCAATTTTACCTGCGCTTCTTGTAGGTCAATGGCCGAGTTCGGGCAGCCTAGTCTTGACACGGGTTGTATTGTTCTTGCGACCGACCGGCGAGAACACGTACACGACTCACGAATACTGCACTCGGAACAGGATACCTGTCTGGGTTTCGCTCGCACCGTGGAGTTAATATAGCTCCACGCACAAACAAAATACCCGTGTCAGGAACAGACCGCCCGAACTCGGCCTATGGTACAAGTTAAGTAGATGTTCGTGATCAGCTGTTCGAATATTTCACTCACTCTGACTCTGGACAAAAACTGAATCTAAAATCAATTAAGGAATAATACCGATGCGAGGGCGTCATCAAGCGCCATCGGTAGACGCCATCGGCAGTGCATTCCAATGTCTTTTTCAAGTTGTCTGCCCAAACTCTCCCTTGTAGCAGTTCAAGGGGGTAATTTGAACGGATTATTGTGTTTCCTTGTTTACCAAAGACAAGGGATGGCCATTTTGTTTGGCAGCGCACTTAGGGAAGATTCGAAAGTACCTACGGCCTTTAAAAAACAAACACTTGAGGACGTCCAAATGAGACAGATTCCCGATCTAAGGGCGGTATCATTTTTTCTTCATTTTTTTTAAAAATAACCCGCGTTCATTGCCTGAAACGGGATATCTAAGCCCCTTTTACTTTTTTTCTTAATTTTTTTTTTATAAATTCTAAACTGCATTAAATGCTGCATCTTACCCAATATGATGTCGGTAAACATGCATTTCTCATATGCTTTTAAGTTTTATTCTCAAGTCATTCTTTATGAAAAGTCTATTTGCGATCACAAAAAAGTGATATCCCCATGAAATCATGCAGTTGCTTTTGACTTTTATTCAATTCACTGTTTGCAGAGCTCTGATGGGACTGACCATCTGGCAAGTGGCTGTATATGATGAACTCACTTGGATTAAAGCTCATGGACAAAATACACTTTGTAGTTTTGATTATTGTGTAGAATTTGGATGTCTCGTCATCATTCAGATTGTTTGCAACTTTATGTTGCTACTTCTACGGCATTAACCGATGTGGATGGAGATTTAGAGGTGATTCACACTCACAATTGCAAATGTACAATTTTATTATTATTATTCCACACCATTCAAAGGGGCCGTTTCCATTAGAATATGATTAAAAAAAATGTAACAAAAATAAATTAACAAATTCATTAAACTTTTTCCTCACGTTTCAACACGTTTTTGTTTTTGGAAATGGACTCGATTCGATTTGAACCTAGTCCGAATCAGTCACTAGCCGAGTCTGACTCCAACCGAGTCCAAAAGGTATAACGAGTCTGATGCCAGTCACGAGTCAAACAAAAAATAAACAAATAAACTGACTCGAGTCCTCCAAAATATACCCGCCTGAATCACCTGAGGGGGGAGGGGGGATAATTCAAATTTCGTTTACTGAATAATTACTCCTCAACCTATTATGGGACAACTTTTCCTCCCATTCCCAATTTTAAATCGAATAAATTTGTATTGCCAAAACTACACAAAATATATTCAATTAGAAAAAAAAACCGCTTCTTTGCCATTTAAAAACTCCCCATCAAATTCAAATACAGTCTCAATTACAGTACTATTTAATTAGGAATCGAAATGTTAAGTGTCATTAAAAAATATCCAAACAATTAGAGTGGTGTCTGCTAAATCAGTAACGCCTATCTCCTTTAAGTCACTTAAAAATTTGAACAAAACTTCAAAGTTATAGCACATCATTGATTAGTTTGAAGAAATTCCCGCTTTATTGAAAATAAAACAAGTTTTTTAGCCAAAACATACAGACAAACAAGTAGGCCTATAGTGTAGTACATTACAGACGAGTGTACGGTACTCGAGTGCGCGGTCGATCTTTTGGACTTTGTTCAATTGGCACTCAAGGGTATTTATTAGTATCTTCTCGTGTCAGGCTTGTGTGACTCCTTCTGTTTGGGCAAAGTCAATTGCATTCGCGTACTGGTATCGTGAAGCCCTGTGTATCGGCCTTACACATACACAAATGCAAAGTACAAGCCTGCATACAAAACATGCACCACAGTTTCATAAGCTATAGCTGTAGCATTTGATTATTTTAAAAACACTATTTTCCTTTCCAATTGGGAACTTGGTCATGAAATACCTAGCTAGGACAGTGAAAACATTCCTATGGTAGCAGACCAGTAAATAAACTTCCATAGACCCCCATGGGTAAATGCTCCAACTTCAAAAATTCGGAAAAAATACTCACAACTCTCCAAGATGTTCGAGACACACATCAAATTAAAGCTAATTTCATCGTCTTTTATTTTCTTTTCAATTTTTGGGGGGCAACTGATGACTTTCAGGAGAAATTTCCATCTGAAGATGATCACCCCTGAAAATAGTCCTGAAGCCCATCGCCATTTTGAAAAACGATGCCTACACTCCATTGCAAAATAGAGCGCTTTTAGGGTCCAAATTACATCCAAATTACACAGAACTGCAAGCTCTCACTCCTGTGCACGGCTTCCACCCATATTTTTTACAAACCCTCAATTTCAAGGCCCACATCATGCCCAAATACTGACGATTTTGAGGGCATGCAAATCGTGATTTGGCCGGCGTAGGCAATTTCGGACCGATGTACTGGTCTGCACCCCTATTGGCCAAGAACCGATCACGTTGCTTGAATGCACCCCTTTGATAAAAATCAGGTTAGCATTTTACGTATATTTCAGTATTCACTATTTACAAACTTAATCTCACGAAATCCATATATACCAAATTCTACTCAAAACATATCGTTGATGTCGAGAATAAACATTAGTGTATAATTGGGCTTTTGGTTAAAAGATATATATACAACAATCATAACTTCTGTTCATGATAACTCCAGTGTTACATGTATGTTGGCGACAATGCAAATACGAAAAGAGCTAAAACTTCCCTAAGCCGTTTTTTTAACTTCAAGATTTCGTCTATATGATTCTCATGAGTCTTAATTATCACATGATGTTTTCTATGTAATGTTTTTGATGAAGTTTCTTCTGGAATTTAAGCTTCTTAAATGTACCAAATTACCAACCCATTCATTGAAGCAGCTGAATTCAATTAATAAAACTAAGTTTTGAAATGAGCTAAGTCAAATCAACAGAGAATGATCACATTTCGAGAAATTGTGTATTTACAGGCAGGCTAATAGCAATTAAACAAAATGTCTTAGACAGAACAATCAAATTTAATTTTAATTTGACTGTACTTGACATATTTAAACAGTTTTTAAATTATCTCGAGATTTTTGGGAAACTGTGTCAATTTTTTTTTTTGACAGTTGAAAGAAATGTAGGCTATGCATGTATCTTAATCATATTGAGTTAAAAATTAACCAACACTGTTTTTGTTTTCTTTTTAATTGAAAGCTAATCCTTGTCATTAAATCCTTAGGAAAGCTTATACATTCCTATTGGTCAATAACCCATCACGTGGGTTTAATTGAAACCCTGTAACATTTGGGCCTTCTCATTTTCAGTATTCAATATTTACAAACTGAGTCGCATGTAATCTAAAATGTACTCACAACATATAATCGTAGATGTCGAGAAAATTCTAAATATATAATTGAACTGTCAGTTATTACATCAAACATTTCTCGTGACTTCTTTACAGTACATAATAACCTGAAGGTTATGCTGGGTTTAATTAAAGAAACAAATCAATGTTTCGTTTCATAGGAGCTAGCTCACATGATTAACATCATGAGTTGTAATAATCACTGCATTTGTTTCCATGGAATGTTTTTTTTTTATTCCACTTTCTTCTCGAATTTCAATTTCTCTACATAACTCAACCCATTGAGGCAACTGAAACCAACTAATAAAACCTTGTTTTGAAATAAGCGAAGTCAAAATCAGCATACATTGTAGGATGATCATATTTCTTAAACTGCGTATTTACAGGCGGGTTGAATATAAATTCAAATAAGTTTTTAACAGAACGATCAACCTTAGGTCTACAAGTGTCGCAATTTCTTGGCAAAGGCTTCGATCTGCTGTTGTAAGATGCAAGTTTGCCAGAACTATTGCGATATAGGCCTGCTAGGCTTTCGGGCCGAATTCATTTTTGTTGATGTCTTTCTGGAGTTTCATTGTTTAAATAGTCTCTCACAGTTGGCCAATGAGCGTATATTGTGCACATACATAATTTTGCCAATGGGCTACAATTTGTATTCATTTCACACTGACACCCTCGGTGGTCAGAACCAGTATGTTGTTTGTTGAAAAACGAAATACATCTAACGTATGAGAGGAATTGATATTGAAACAAAACAGTAATCGTGGTATTTCAAGTTTTCTCTCGAAAAGCGTTTTACTTTGTTCATCCTTATAGTACTTGAACAGAGGATGGATGTTAATATACATGAATTAAAAACCTTCTTTGCCTTTAGGTTTTTTCCTAATTTGATTTTTAAACGCTTTTTAAAAATCATCACCGGATTTGATTCAATGTTTACTTTTTGTATTTTTTTTTCTTTTGAATGAACTGAAAAGGTGACCCATTATAATTATACTTGTTGAAATTATGACAACCGCCGACTTTTGTGGACAAAATCGACCGATTGATCAGAAAGTCAAAATGATACATGTAACACATGTAATCCAATACCGTACACGTTTTTTGTATAATACGTGATGTATCAATATTCTAAAACTTTTAATTCATTGTTATGATAGGACCGCTCTTTACTTTTTCTGTCAACATGCCTCAAATAATGCGAAATTGACATGACTGATTACAATGTTGTATCACACCTGGTGATACATTTTGACTGAGGAGTAGTCAGCCACTGCTAGCTGCCCGTGAGATGAGAATGTGATACCCCGCGGGTAGTACAGACCCTGTGCAATGCACTGGAGGAAGCCACCTTGAGGGTCATAGTGGTGGATATGACCCGTGTTGGCACCGTTTTGCATTGCAACATAGATACCTGAGCCATCAGTGCATACACCGTTGCAGTATTTCACTGGTTGACCATTGATGGTGGGTTTGATAGTGCGTTTTGTAGCACCATTGCCACCGGCAATATCCACTGTCTGTGATGAAAAGCCACTTATTATAACTCGATCATTGCTGTCAAAAGCCAGAGAATAAGGTTTAATCTTGACTGGTATGGTATGAAGGAGCTCACCATCAGTGGGGCTGTGCACTGTCAATACCATCCTCGCCACATCTCCCACTGCAATGGTACCATCATTCTTGACAGCTACGCTCCAGAGGTCAACCGTGGTCTTACCAACCTCACTCGGTGGCACCGTTGGGAACTTGTATGCCAGCGTGTTGTCGCTGTTGAACACCTTCACATGGGATGCGCTTTGCTCAACAACCACCAAACGATTGTCGCTGCGTGTAGCTGCGATGCCGAGTGGAACTGTAGGGGGCACGATGTAAAAACAAACAATAGTGGTCAATTTCAATCTGAATTGCAAGTTATAAAACTATCAAAAATGAATTGGAGTGATAATTAATGTGTCCCTGGCCAAAAAATTTACTTTGTCAAATATACATGTACATTTGTACGTGTACATGTTAGAGATATCACTGCGTCTTAAGGTATCCTGTACACTGTGATGTTTAAGCCTTTCGATAATTGCCTTTTGTATCTTTCAGTGGGATAATAGGAAAAAAACCCTAAAAGACTCCTGAAAACAGTTGAGAAATTAACCATTGAACCAGTGTATCAGGAAAACTTATATTTCATTCATTTTAAATGGATTTTCCTTGAACTTTCATCCTTTGAAAAAAATGTCATGAAACGAACAAACAAAATTTATGAAAAAAACAAGAGCAAACTAATTAAAAATGCGTGGGGACAGGGCAAAAACCCAATATCAAACATGAGGTTAAATTAACAGTAGATTTTGTTTAATTTATTAACAAAATAGCAAGGAAATTTTTTACATGGACGATGTATTTATATTTAAAAATCTACATGTTATGAACACAAAGGTATTCACTTAAAAATGTTTCGCATCAAAGTTAGTGTCATTCCGTTTCATCAGATCTCGTGAGGAAAATTAAAAACAAAAAAGATAATGAAGAGCAAAGAAAATTTTATTTGTGTGCATGCTTAGGCAGATTGCAATGCACAGTAATTAAAACTTACCTCCTTGCATCGGTATCGTGCTTTTCTGGTTGCCATCGATGCTGCAGATCACAACTCGACTGTTGAAGCGGTCAGCCACTGCAATCTCATCAGGTTGACGAGCAGTAATGTCCCAAGCCCCTCTGAACTCTCCTGGACCTCTTCCGTCTCTACCAAACTCCCGACACAGCTCCCATTTGCCTTCCGTCACCACCTGACCCAGACTGATGCCACCAACACCCTGACTCTGCTTGAACTTCAGAAATGCAAGCCTGTTGTCAACTCTAGGCACACTCTGATCTGCCAACAATTTCAAATCTTTACTGATTGTGGCATAGAGTGAGAGAAAGTCACTATCTGATGCAGTCTTTGTCACCTCTCTAGCTGTGTCTAGTGAATACTGAAATCTCTCCACTGCAAAGCCCATAGTTTTCTCACATTCGTCCAGTTTTTGTTCACGATCTGTTTGGATGTTTTGGATGTCGTCAAGGATGCGGTTTTCTTGAGCCGTTACCTCTGCTCGTATCTCAGCTGCTCTGTCCTGCACTTCTGTCATGACCCTCTTAACTGCGACACCCAAATCTTCTTTCATTCTTGAGACTTTCTCTCGTGATTTCTGGAGTTCTGTCATTGTGTTTTCAAGTGGAGAGACCAGTTCAGCCAACGATTGCTTGCACTTCGATGTGGCCAGATTTCTGTCAATGTACGAGTGTTCTGGCTTACAGTGGTCAATGACGGTACAATCTCGGCAGATCAAAGTATCACATGTCTTGCAGAAGAACCTTGCCACTTCGCCCTCATGTACTGGACATTTTGGATGTTGTCTTGGGTTTTCCTTCTTCAGTTTCACCTTTCCCTCACGAACGTCCTCCAAAGTAGCTATTACGTGGCTTGATGTTACAGGAACTCGTTTGTGTGAACTGTGACATCGTGAGCAGATATTAAGTGAACAATCCAGACACCGATGTGTTGCCTCATTGCCATCATCACATGTCTCGCAGAGCAGCTTTGTGTCACCCGAACACACCACCCTTTCCTGCAGTTCAAACTCCTCAACCAGACCAATCAGATAAAAGTTGGTTTTCAGACCCTGCACCCCAGACTCTGGAAGTTTCGTCTCCTGTCGACACACGGGGCAAGGAATTGCTGTAGAGCCCTTATGCTTCGTGCTGCAGTATTTCAGCAGACATTGCGCACAAAAGCTATGTAGGCATTCCAGTATCTTGGGCTGTTGGTATCTCTCTTGACATATGCTGCACTCAAGATGATGTCTGCTGATCGTCTCTAGAGCTGAACTTACTGCAGGTCCAGTCGCCATTTTTGTCTAATAAATGTGAAGAAAATTATTTTATTTAAAACATAACAGTGATAAAAACGTATCACTCGTATGTTTCCCTTTATGGGTGGGGACCACTAGTAATTGACAGGATGTGTTTTTGCATTTGAAATGAATCGATGTGTGCAGGAATCTCAAGATGTAAATTAAAAAGAAACAAGTGCAAAATCATATCCTTATCCATAAACTGCACCTCCTCTTCAAAACATCACATATTTCATTTTATCTGTGATGCTTCCTTGGATTTGTGATATTGTTGGTTAATCCGGGAAGGCAGAAATCTGAAAGTGACTTTATCAACTAATGTTGCACTTTATCATTATGTCAAATTTCTGAATGCAAAACATCAATATACATGTACAAAGTTATAGGATGCTCCATAGTGGCCCATGAATATTTTTCCCTGGACTTCCTTTGTATTTAGAGGGCACAGCAATAGGTGTGAATGCTAAGATTTCCTCAAAAGAAAATTCACTCTCGAAGGACTTCGTAATTATCATGGACAGATGGACATTCTTTCCCATTATATTTTCTGAGATAACACGACAAGTCGTAGTATTTCCATCTGCATTTACATTATGTGCCTATCAAATGTTTCCCCACCCCTCCCACCCCGCGCTGCCCCAGGTCCGATGTGCTGCCTTTTTAAGATGTCTAATTTTTGTGAAATTTTATGTTGAAATTTTGATACGCAAACGTGTGCAAATGTATCTGGAAATTTCACCAAAAAATGGACATCTGAAAAAGGCAGCACTTTCTGATTAGCCTATATAGAGGGCGAGAATGCTTCTAAAGCAAAAAAAAACAACAACAAAGTAAGCCTAAATGTGAAAATTAAAATTTGGCAAAATCGACACGTTTTTGTACATGTGGATGTGTGGCCTATGTTTACGGAGGCAGTTCAGTAAATAGGCCACATTTATGGGGCTAGTATTACATGTACATGTATGTATACATACGTTTGTCATGGTATGTACATGTATGTATTCCCAAACGTACAGACATGCAAAATAACACATCTGATTTTTACAACAAATTGCTTCTCCAGGATTTAACTTTAAAGAAGACAAAGATTATTGAGCTCACATTTACCCGACGTTCCCGGTTTGGATGGTAAACTGATGTTTCTGTTGAGTCGAAAGTGTAGCGACCGTGGACACTAAGTCAAAGAAAACTGATATTCTTTACGCGTACTTCTATAGTTCTATAATCAATGAAATCTGTTCACTTTATTCCACCAAATATTGGAGTACAAAGGGATCGTTACTCACAGAGTCGTTCACAACATGCACAAAAGTTCACGAAGTTCGGATCGGAAACCTCTTATAATCACACAGTTATCACAGCGACCTGGATCGCACTGAAATGTTCACAAGCATGAGAAAACTCTGGTGGTATCTTTAGAATCCTTTTCAGCTTGAAACTCCTTCAAGTTTGGACGGAATTCAGTTGTACGAGTACGGTAAAAGATAGGTATCAGCTCCACGGAGAAAACGCTAGAATCATGAGGTCGTAAAATCGCCCCATAATACTGTGCGCGACCATGCTTTCTATGCAAATGAAGTGCGGGCAAGGTTAAACTATTCACGGTGGGGCTAAAGGTTAAAGGGTAACAGTTGTAAACATTGATTAACATATAAGGGCGAGATTCTGGAAACTACATTCCGGCCCCAGTCGCACTGATAAAGGGCGATAACAATTCTAGTTTCCAATATCTCAGAACTATTAGTAAAACTCTAAACTACAACAAACTACTTATAAACTTATGAACCACTAAATAAATTTGACCGCTAACTTGACTTGGCCAATTCTGCGTAGTCGAAAGTTCGTATTCTACTGTCCATACTTTGAAGTTCATACTATCACTGACGTTCAAATATTTTGGAAAATGGTCTGAAACTTAACACAAATCAGAATGAATAAACTGTTCAAGTGATCTGCCGAGATGAAGTCACCAAATTACAGTCCATGTTTCGATGCATGTACAGCTGGTTCCGGTTCTCCTGGTAAGCAAGGTATTGTCACTGTAGTTTTCACTATTCCGGTAAAGTTGACAGATGAGGATTCATCAGACCGTAACCCTGGTTCGGGAGGCAAACAGGTACTACACCTTGCCCAAGGGTGACCTGAGACTATGCAAGGCAGGGGAGTCTATTCCCCTGAGATGTCCACTTGACGGACATCTGCATACCTTCCCTAAGAGTTCAAGTCTTGATGATTACTCGACGTCCTGCTCTAGAAGCAGACACAGCTTGGTAATAGGCCTGACCAAAACTGAAGTCTTGGTCTTCACTCTAACACTGCGTACGTGTCCTCGTTTGTCCATGAATACCTCCTGAACAAGTCCCATTGGCCAGGAGTTTCTCGGGGCGCTGTTATCAACGATGAGCACAACATCACCCTTCTCTATGTTTCTGCTAGGTTGGGACCATTTCTGACGTTGCTGTAGGGTAGGTAGGTACTCTCTAGTCCACCTCTTCCAGAAGACATCCGCCATGTACTGCATCTGACGCCATCTCCTTCGTGAGTACTGGTCCTCCTGGGAGAAGACTCCAGGTGGCAGTGTTGAATCAGGTTTCAGAAGTATCAGACTGTTCGGCGTGATGACACTCAGGTCATGAGGGTCATCCGATGCTCGTGTCAGGGGTCGGCTGTTAATTACAGCCTCGACCTCACACATGAAGGTGCGCAACTGTTCCTCACTTTGGCACGTCTTCATGTACTGCTCACTCAATATGGCGTGGAGAATTTTACGTATTGTTCTGATTTGCCTCTCCCACACACCTCCATGATGAGAGGCTGCTGGTGTGTTGAACTGCCACTTGATGTCATGCTGCAAGGCAAAATTGTTGATTTCGCCATGGTTCCACTCCTGCATTGCTCGCTGGAGCTCTTTGTCGGCTCCAACAAAGTTGGATCCATTGTCTGAGTGGATTTCTTTCACTTTGCCACGCCTAGCCATGAATCGTCTGAGTGCACTGATGCATGAGCTGGTGTCGAGGGAATCGGCCACCTCAATGTGAATGGCACGGCTAGTAAGGCAGGTGAATACTACACCATATCTCTTTCTGATAACTCGCCCATACTTGATATCGAATGGGCCGAAATAGTCCACTCCAGTATATGTGAATGGTGGGGCATCAGGCCGTACACGGTAAGCTGGCAAATCAGCCATCTTCTGTTTACCGGGTCCAGCTTGGTACTTTCGGCATATAACACATTGGTGTATTACGCTCCTGACTGCTACACCAGCTTTGAGTATCCAGTACCTTTGTCTGAGTTCCGCTAGGATGTGATTTCTCCCTTGGTGTCCGCTTCTCTGGTGGAGGTGTCTGATCACCAGAGTGGAAATGTGGTGGTCCTTTGGCAGAATCAGCTGGTGTTTGGCAGCTTCGGGGATTGATGCATGCCGAAGCCTGCCACCAACTGTTAAGAGTCCATCACGCAGCTCTGGGTCTAAGCTAATCAATGGACTTCCTTTATTGATCGGCTTTCTCTGGTGTTCTATTGGGGTAGCTTCTTTTCCAGCAGCCAAAGGGTTGTCTGGATTTTGGTCGCTTGTTTTCACATTTTTGAGAGCCTCAACTTCTCTGGGAAAAGCACATCCTTGAACATACTTCAAGATGGCCTTTTCGGCACACTGCATTTCTTCAACTGTTAGAGGCTTATTCTGCAGGGGTTTCTTGTTACAGTTGGTCTTCCTGTGCTGCAACATGGTCTTTAGGCGTAACCACCATGCTATCGCCCTTTTTAGCTTCGTCCAGTCTGAGTAGTGATGGATCAGCTGGTCTATGGCACTGGTCTCGTTGGATGTCATCACTAAATTTATGTTCACTTGGGAAGCACCATCAGCCACTTCGCAGTTGTCATTTTCCTCGTCATCTTCCATCTGAATTTGTTCGGCACCGGGCCAGCTTTCTTCTGGTTGGCTGAGGAAGTTTGGGCCTCCCAGCCACTCCGGTTTGTTGATCAGTTCTTCTGCACTGAGGCCCCGCGAAGCATGGTCAGCAGGGTTCAATTTAGTGGGGACATATCTCCACTGGCTGATATCGGACCCATCTCTGATCACGGCGATGCGATTCGCTACAAAAACTGGGAATCTGGTGGTCTCATTCATGATGTATTTCAGAACTGTCTGGCTATCTGTCCAGAATACAGTCTGATCAATGTTCACTGTGAGCTCTCTCTTCAAGAGGTCATCTTGACGGACTGCGGAGGTGGCTGCAGTTAGTTCCATCTTGACAATAGTGTGCGTCTTTAGAGGTGCAACTCTGGCTTTGGCACACACAAACTCGCAGTGGTATCTTTAGAATCCTTTTCAGCTTGAAACTCCTTCAAGTTTGGACGGAATTCAGTTGTACGAGTACGGTAAAAGATAGGTATCAGCTCCACGGAGAAAACGCTAGAATCATGAGGTCGTAAAATCGCCCCATAATACTGTGCGCGACCATGCTTTCTATGCAAATGAAGTGCGGGCAAGGTTAAACTATTCACGGTGGGGCTAAAGGTTAAAGGGTAACAGTTGTAAACATTGATGAACATATAAGGGCGGGATTCTGGAAACTACAGAAAGAAGCGAATCTTTCGGTTGGTTAAATTTCAGGCTCGAAGCAATCAACGCGGAAGTAGAAGTGGACGTGACGTGAAATGTAATATTAAGAGCGCCTCCAAGGGCCGAGTTTGGGCAGCCTGTTCTTGACACGGGTCGTATTGTTCTCGCGATGCGCGACCGAACGGCGGCAAGAACATACACGACCCACGAACACTGCACTCGGAACAGGATATGTACCTGTCTGTGTTTCGCACGAACCATGGAGTTAATCATTATAGCTCCCTGCACGAACAAAATACCCGTGTCAATTAACGGACCGCCCGAACTCGGCCTATGGTACAAGTTAAGTAGATGTTCGTGATCAGCTGTTCGAATATTTTACTCACTCTGACTCTGGACAAAAAACCTGAATCTAAAATCAATTAAGGATTAATACCGAGGGCGTCATCAAGCGCCATCGGCAGTGCATGTCTTTTTCAAGTTGTCTGCCCAAACTCTCCCTTTATTACCGTTGAGGGGGTAATTTGAACGGATTATTGTGTTTCCTTGTTTAGCAAAAACAAGGGATGGCCATTTTGTTTGGCAGTGCACTCCTCATTTCCAACCTCATTACAAAAACTTTATTAGATATGTATATACTTTTTTAATTTCCATTTTCCATTGTTTGTATTTTTAAAATAAAATGTCTCCATGCATTCATTGTTTTTTGAAGGGGGAGGGGTGTGGGGATGGAGGGGTTGGGGAAGATTCAAAAGTACCTACGGCCTTTAAAAAAACAAACACTTGATGACGTCCAAATGAGACTGATTCCCGATCTAAGGGCGATATCATTTTTTCTTCATTTTTCTTAAAAATTAACCCGCGTTTATCGCCTGAAACGGGATATCTAAGTCCCTTTTACTTTTTTTCTTTATTTTTCTTTATAAATTCTAAACTCCATTAAATGCTGCATCTTACCCAATATGATGTCGGAAAACATGCATTTCTCATATGATTTTCAGTTTCATTCTCAAGTCATTCTTTATGAAAAGTCTATTTGCGATCACAAAAAAAGTGATATCCCCAAGAAACCATGCAGTTGCTTTTGACTTTTATTCAATTCACTGTTTGCAGAGCTCTGATGAGACTGACCATCTATCTGGCAAGTGGCTGTATATGATGAACGCACTTGGATTAAAGCTCATGGACAAAATACACTTTGTAGTTTTGATTATTGTGTAGAATTTGGATGTCTCGTCATCATTCAGATTGTTTGCAACTTTATGTTGCTACTTCTACGGCATTAACCGATGTGGATGGAGATTTAGAGGTGATTCACACTCACAATTGCAAATGTACAATTTTTTATTATTATTATTCCACACCAATCAAAGGGGCCGTTTCCATTAGAATATGAAAAAAAATGTAAAAAAGTACATTAACAAATTCATTTAACTTTTCCCTCACATTTCAACACGTTTTTGTTTTTGGAAATGGACTCGATTCGAGGTGAACATAGTCCGAATCAGTCACTAGCCGAGTCTGACTCAAACCGAGTCCAAAAGGTAACGAGTCTGATGCCAGTCACGAGTCAAACAAGAAATGAACAAATAAACTGACTCGAGTCCTCCAAAATATACCCGCCTGAATTTCTTGAGGGGGGGGGGGGGTGATAATTCAAATTACGTTTGCTGCATAATTACTCCTAAACTTATTATGGGACAACTTTTCCCCATTTTCAATTAAATAAATTTGTACTGCAAAAAATACACAAAATAAATTCAATTAGATAAAAAAACGCTTCTTTGCCATTTAAAAACTCCCCCATCAAATTCAAATACAGTCTCAATAACAGGACTATTTAATAAGGAATCAAAATGTAAAGTGTCATTAAAAAAATGTCCAAACAATTAGAGTGTTGTCTGCTAAATGAGTAACGCCTACCTCCTGTAAGTCATTTAAAAAGTTGAACAAAACACACAGTTAGCACATCATTGATAAGTGTAAAGAAATCCCCGCTTTATTGAAAATAAACAAGTTTTTTAGCCAAAATAAACAGACAAACAAGTATAGTGTAGTGCATTGTAGACGAGTGTACGGTACTCGAGTGCGCGGTCGATCTTTTGGACTTCGTTCAATTGGCACTCAAGGGTATTTAATAGCATCTTCTCGTGTCAGGCTTGTGTGACTCCTTCTGTTTGGGCAAAGTCAATTACATTCGCGTACTGGTATCATGAAGCCCTGCGTATCGGCCTTACACATACACAAATGCAAAGTACAAGCCTGCATACAAAACATGCACCACAGTTTAATAAGCTATAGCTGTAGCATTTAATTGTTTTAAAAACACTATTTTCCTTTCCAATTAGGAACTTTGTCATGAAATACCTACATGTAGTTAGGACAGTGAAAACATTCCTATTGGCCAAGAACCGATCACGTTGCTTGAATTTAACCCTTTGGTAAAAATCAGGTTTAGCATCTTGCGTATATTTCAGTATTCACTATTTACATACTTTATCTCATGAAATCCATATGAACCACAATCTTCTCAAAACATATCGTTGATGTCGAGAATATACATTGTTTAATTGGACTTTTGGTTAAAAGATACAACAATTCTCGTAACTTCTGTTCATGATAACTCGAGTGTTACATGTATGTTGGCGACGATGCAAATATGAAAACAAGAGCTAAAACTTCCCTAGGCCGTTTTTTGTCACTGTAGGATTTCGTCTATATGATTATCATGAGTCGTAATTATCACATGATTTGTTTTCATGTAATGTTTTTGATCAAGTTTCTTAAAATATACCAACCCATTCATTGAAGCAGCTGAAATCAACTAATAAAACTACATTGTAAGTTTTGAAATGAGCTAAGTCAAATCAACACAAAATGATCATATGTCGTAAAATTGTGTATTTACAGGCAGGTTAACAGCAATTAAACAAAATATCTCTGACAGAACAATCAAACTTAATTTTCAATTTGACTCTACTTGAAATATTTAAACATTTTTTAAATATTTTGTCGATATTTTTTGGGAAATGTGTCCAATTTGTTTGGACAGTTAAAAGAAATGTAGTTTGTATCTTGATCATTGAGTCAAAAATTTACCAGCACTGTTTTTTTTTCTTTTCAGTTGAAAGCTAATCCTTGTCATAAAGTCCTTAGGAAAGCTTATACATTCATATTGGTCAATAACCTATCACGTGGGTTTAAATGAAACCCTGTAACAAATCGGGCCATCTCACTTTCGGTATTCAATATTTACACATGGAGTTGCACGTAACTAAAATGTACTCGCAACATCACAAGATTTGTTTTCATGTAACGTTTTTGATCAAGTTTCTTCTTGAATTTAAGCTGCTTAAAATATATCAACCCATTCACTGAAGCAGCTGAAATAAATTAAAAAATGTAAGATTTGAAATGAGCAAAATCAAATCAACAGAGAATAATCACATTTCGAGAAATTGAGTATTTACAGACAGGTTAACAATCAACAATCAACTCTAATTTTGAATTTGACTCTACTTGACAAATTTAAACATTTTTTGTTTATATTTCCTCAAGATTTTTTGGGAAAATGTGTCCAATTTTCTGGGACAATTAGAAATGTAGTTGATAATTGAGTTAAAAAAATTCCCAACACTGTTTTTTTTTTAATTGAAAGCTAATCCTTGTCATAAAGTCCTTAGGAAAGCTTATACATTCCTTTTGGTCAATAACCCATCACGTGGGTTTTATCATGTTTATAGGGTTTTATATGAAACCCTGTAACAAATCGGGCCATCTCACTTTCGGTATTCAATATTTACAAACTGAGTCTCATGTAACCTAAAATGTTCTCGCAACATATTATCGTAGATGTCGAGAAAATAGTTGTGTCAGTTATAACATCAAACATTTCTCGTGACTTCTTTACAGTACATAATAACCTGAAGGTTATGCTGGTTTTAATTAAAGAAACAAAACAATGTTTCTTTTCATAGGAGCTAGCTCACATGATTAACATCATGAGTTGTAATAATCACTGCATTTGTTTCCATGGAATGATTTTTTTTATTTCACTTTCTTCTCGAATTTCAATTTCTCTACATAACTCAACCCATTGAGGCAACTGAAACCAACTAATAAAACCTTGTTTTGAAATAAGCGAAGTCAAAATCAGCATAGGATGATTATGTTTCTTAAACTGCGTATTTACAGGCGGGCTGAATATAAATTAAAATTATGTTTTGTACCAGAACGATCAAGCTTAGCTGTACAAGTGACGCAATTTCTTGGCAAAGGCTTCTATCTGCTGTTGTAAGATGAAAGTTTGCCAGAACTATTGCGATATAGGCCTGCTAGGCTTTCGGGCCGAATTCATTTTTGTTGTTGTCTTTCTGGAGTTTCATTGTTTAAATAGTCTCTCACAGTTGGTCAATGAGCGTATATTGTGCACATACATAATTTTGCCAATGGGCTACAATTTGTATTCATATCACATTGACACCCTCAGTTGTCAGAACCAGTGTGTTGTTTGTTGAAAAACGAAATACATCTAACGTATCAGAAAAATTGATATTGAAACAAAACTGTAATCGTGGTATTTCAAGTTTTCTCTTGAATAGCGTTTTAATTTGTTTATCCTTACAGTACTTGAGCTGAGGATGAATGTTAATATACATGAATTAAAAACCTTATTTGCTTTTAGAGTTTTTCTTCTTCAATTTGATTCATAAAGCTTTTTCAAAATTATCACCGGATTGATTTAATGTAAACTTTTTTATCTTATCTTTTTTTCTTTTGAATGAACTGCAAAGGTGACTCATTATAATTATACCTGATGAAGTTAAGACAACCGCCCACTTTTGTGGACAAAATCGATCGATTGATCAGAAAGTCAAAATAATACAGGTAACACATGCAATCCAATACCGTACACGGTTTTTTTTTTGTATAATACGTGATGTATCAATAATCTAAAACTTTTAATTCATTGTTGTGATAGGACCGCTCTTTACTTTTTCTATCAACATGTCTCAAATGATGCGAAATTGACATGACTGATTACAATGTTGTATCACACCTGGTGATAAATTTTGACTGAGGAGTAGTCAGCCACTGCCAGCTGCTCATCTAATGTAAGTGTGATTCCCAGGGGTAAGTGCAGACCCTGTGCGATGCACTTGAGAAAGCCACCTTGAGGGTCATAGTGGTGGATATGACCTTTGTAATCACCAATATGCATTGCAACATAGATACCTGAGCCATCAGTGCATACACCGTTGCAGCATCTCACTGGTTGACCATTGATGGTGGGTTTGAAGGTGCGTTTTGTAGTACCATTGCCACCGGCAATATCCACTGTCTTTGATTCATAGTCACTTATTATCGCTCGATCATTGCTGTCAAAAGCCAGAAAATGAGGTTTAATCTTGACTGGTATGGTATGAAGGAGCACACCATCAGTGGGGCTGTGCACTGTCAATACCATCCTCGCCACATCTCCCACTGCAATGGTACCATCATTCTTGACAGCTACGCTCCGGAGGTCAACCGTGGTCTTACCAACCTCACTCGGTGGCACCGTTGGGAACTCGTATGCCAGCGTGTTGTCGCTGTTGAACACCTTCACATGGGATGCACCTTCCTCAACAACCACCAAGCGATTGTCGCTGCGTGTAGCTGCGATGCCGCGTGGATCTGTAGGGGGCGAGATGTTAAAAACAAACAATAGTGGTCAATTTCAATCTGAATTGCAATTTATAATAGAAAATCAAAAATGAATCTGAGTGATAATTAGTTGTGTCCCTGGCAAAGACTAGACATTGTCAAAGTTCGATAAAAATGTTTCAGAAATCACTTCGTCTGTAAGTTGGGATGTTTAACATTGTCTTTATATCTACACCACCGATAATGAAGGACGATTTGGTTTTAGTATCATTCAGTGGGATAATAGGAAACAAACCCGAAAAGACTTCTGACAACAATTGAGAATTTAACTGGTGAACCAGTGTATCAGGAAAACTTATATTTCTTTCATTTTAAATGGATTTTTCTTGAACTTTCATCCTTTGAAAAAATGTCATGAAACGAGAAAACCAAGTTCATGAAAAAAAACAAGAGCAAAGTAATTAAAAAAGGGCAAAAACCAAATATCAAACATGAGGTTTAATTTACAGTAGTGTTTGTTCAATTTATAAACAAAATAGCAAGGAAATTTGATTTTTGACATGGACGATGCATTTACGTTTAAAAATCTACATGTTATGAACACAAAGGTATTCACTTAAAATGTTTCGCATCAAAGCTAGTGTGATTCCGTTTCATCAGATCTCGTGAGGAAAATTAAAAACAAAAATATAATGACAAGCAAAGAAAATGTTGTTTGTGTGCATGATTCGGCAGATTGCAATGCACGGTAATTTAAACTTACGCCCTTGCATCGGTATCGTGCTTTTCTGGTTGCCATCAATGCTGCAAATCATAACTCGTTTGTTGTCGACGTCAGTCACTGCAATCTCATCAGGTCGACGAGCAGCTATGCCCCAAGTCACATCGAAGTCTCGTGGACCGCTTCCCCATTTACCAAACTCCCGACACAGCTCCCATTTGCTTTCCACCACCACCTCACCCAGACTGATGCCACCAACACCCTCACTCTGCTTGAACTTCAGGAATGCAAGCCTGTTGTCAACTCTAGGCATACTCTGATCTGCCAACAATTTCAAGTCTTTGCTGATTGTTGGATAGAGTGAGAGAAAGTCACTATCCGATGCAGTCCTTGTCACCTCTCTTGCTGTGTCTAGTGAAAACTGAAATCTCTCCGCTGCCAAGCCCATAGTTTTTTCGCATTCGTCCAGTTTTTGTTCACGATCTGTTCGGATGTTTTTAATGTCATTAAGTATGCGATTTTCTTGAGCCGTTACCTCTGCTCGTATCTCAGCTGCTCTATCTTGCACTTCTGTCATGACTCTCTGAACTGTGACATCTAAATCTTCTTTCATTTTTGAGACTTTCTCTCGTGACTTCTCGAGCTCCGTCATTGAGTTTTCAAGTGGAGAAAGCAGTTCAGCCAACGATTGCTTGTACGTCGATGTGGCCAGATTTCTGTCGATGTACGAGTGTTCTGGCTTACAGTGGTCGATGACGGTACAATCTCGGCAGATCAGTGTTTCACAGGTCTTGCAGAAGAACCTTGTCACTTCGCCCACATGGATTGGACATTTTGAAAGTTGTTGATGCTTTGATTTGATTTGATAAGATGAAGCCTTACCCTTACGAATGCCATCTAAGCTACTTATAACGTGAACTGATAACTGAGCAAACTTCATGTGAAATTTTGTACATTTGGAGCACATATTTTTGCAGCAGTCCATGCAGTGATCCGTTGCCTCACTTTCTTTCTCACAGACTTCACACAGCAGCTGCTTGCTGCCAGAACACACCGCCTTCTCGTGAAGTTTAAACTCCTCGACCAGACCTTTCAAATAAAAGTTTGTTTTTAGACCCTGCACCCCAACCTCAGGAAGCTTTGTCTCCTGCCGACACACGGGGCAAGGAATCGCTGTAGAGCCCTCGTGCTTCGTGCTGCAGTATTTCAGCAGACATTGCTCACAAAAGCTATGCAGACATTCCAGTATCTTGGGCTGTTGGTATCTCTCTTGACAGATACAGCACTCAAGATGATGTCTGCTGATCGTCTCTAGAGCTGAACTTACCGCAGGTCCAGTCGCCATTTCTGCGAGGAACAAAAATATAATTTAACAGCCGCTAGTCAACATAATAAAGAAGCGAATCACTTCAGTTTTTATTTTATTTTTGAATAGTTGATCAGTGCTGTCATTGTTATTAATCTCCAACTACTTTAATGATTGAAGCAATGCACTGGCTCTTGGCTGAGATTAGTGTACTATAACCAAAGCAGTTTTTCAATGAGTTTATATTTGCCAGCATGGTGCGTCACTCACCCTAATTACAAGGTTCACTTGTTGCATCTGCTGTGTGTTAGCTGGTCGTCTTGTGGCGTCAATAGAGTCTCTTGGTCGTACGTACTGCTCTTCATGGAACAACTGTCTTCCAGGCTTATAATACTGCACTACTGATGTGGATGATCCAAGGATAAATTGGCGGACAACAGTGTAGTGTGGTGCACTATAAACTGGTGTATGTGTACGGCACTGAGTACGCAGTTGATATCTGGACTTTGTTCAATTTGCACTCAAGTATATTTAGTATCCCGTGTCAGAGTTATTTAACCCTTTCTGTTTGCGCAACCTAAAGTCAGCTATACAATCGCATAATGGTATCGTGATGCCTAGTGCATGTATCGGTTGTACACAATGCAGTGGTTAAACGCAAGACTCCAAAGTACAAGCCTGCGTATAAATGATGCACCAGAGTTTAATTAAGCTAGCTGCAGCAGGGTGGCAGTATACTTTTGTTAAAAATTGCGCTCGTTCTCAAACTTTTTTTTTTCGAACAAAACACTCTATAAAGTTGACATATCCCCGATATTTACATTAATTCACACGTCTGAAAAGAAGATTGTGGTTACTAAATTATTAAAAATGACCTCATGTCTGGACGGATTCGAAAATGATTTGTATTTATTTCGTGTTGAAAGTCCAAACTCAAAGCACGGTCCTTGACATACCAAAACATGTGATATGTCTTCAAGTGACCCAGGAGAATGCCAACATACTCCGGCAATCTATTTTATTATGAAAAAGGAATGTTTAAAATGTTAACCAGTACTAACCCCTTTTGGTTTAATCAATGTATTTTGCATTTGTCAACATGGCTGAATGTAACAACGGGCGGAGTTTGGATCACCTCTGGATACCCTAGCTTTTCTGCAGTTTTAGGGAGGGAGCCATAGCTTTCCAACTCTTGTATTTACATAGAACTTACAAAAGACATCAAATTCAACTTGAACTTAACTTTGACTCATAAAAGGGTCCATTGAAATTACCATTTTTTTACCCAGTTAATTAGAAGATCAACGGTACAGAGAATCAATTGAACTTTTGAGGATAGACATTTTGCTATATTTCACGACAAACATCAAACGGTTGTAACTGGGATTTGCTAATACATATTTCATATATACAAACTTTTATATCATTGGACAATAATTGTGGCCCAGTATTAAAGTAAGGAGTCAATCCATCTGGAAGGGACAAATATTTCGTCTTGGGTCCCATATTCATAAGGTGATCCCAGGAAACACAGAGTCCTTGAATTTTCCATACAACGTTAACTCAATATAAAGTAGGCCTATCACGCTTTGTTTTTCAAACGATACATGTACATGTAATAGCCTCATCTTTAAAGAAGATACGGTATTAATTATGGAATGTAAATAACGCTTTCAATCAAAATGTTCCGTAAAATGAGCCTATTTTATTTCTTAAATTGGTTCCAATAGATTATTTTAAAGTCATTGGTTACCTCACAACATGCACTTAAGCTCATGAAAAACCTTAAGTAATATTACAAACAAAACGGTTTTTAAGTTCTCTCAGGTCCGTCAGGACATTGTGTCAAATTCGCTTTGACAATTAAAATAATTTAATATCATGCTAATTTTGTTTAAATTTAACAACACTATATTTTGTTCCGGTTGGGAGTCAACCATGTCATAAAATATTTAGGACGGTTAAAACATTCCTATTGGCCAAGAACCGATCATGAAAAAAGACGAACTAGACAGAAGGTTTAGACAAAATATTCTTTTTCTCTTCCTAAATAGGATCTTGTGTCAACACGGAGAAATCTTGGCGATAGCAGTTTCAGTCCAAAGAGCCCCATACCCCCCCAGATTGTGCTCGGAAACGATAGTCCTTGTCGACAAACTATCTCGAAAATTAAGTAATGCATTAAACTGAACGGTGGCCAGGTGATTTATCATGAATAATAGACAAACTAGACAGATGATTCGGACAAAATTTAGTTTTTCTCTTCCTCAACAGTGTCCTGTGTCAACACGGAGTAAACTTGGTGATAAGATGCAGTCAAAGTCCAAACAGACCATTTCCCCCTGATTTTGCTCGGAAACGATAGTCCTGGTGGACAAACTATCTAAAAAATTATGTAATGCATTAAATTGATCATGAACAGTGGCCAGGTGATTTATCATGAATAATAGACAAACTAGACAGAAGATTTAGACAAAATATTATGTTTCTCTTCCTCAATAGTGTCTTGTGTCAACACGGAGAAAACTTGGCGATAGGATGCAGTCCCAGTCCAAACAGACCATTTTCCCCAGTATTTGCTCGGAAACGATATATAGTCCTTGTCTACCAACTATCTCAAAAATTAAGTCATGAAAAATAGACAAACTAGACAGAAGATTTAGACAAAATATTATTTTGCTCTTCCTCAACAGTGTCTTGTGTCAACACGGAGAAAACTACGCGATAAGAGGCAGTCCCAGTCCAAACAGACCATTTCCCCCTGATTTTGCTCGGAAACGATAGTCGTTGTCTACCAACTATCTCAAAAATTAAGTAATGCATTAAATTGAACTGTAGCCAGGTGATTTATCATGAAAAATGGACAAACTAGACAGAAGATTTAGACAGGTGATTTATCATGAAAAATAGACAAATTAGACAGAAGATTTAGACAAAATATTGTTTTTCTCTTCTTCAACAGTGTATTGTGTCAATACGGAGAAAACTTGGCGATGAGATGCAGTCCCAGTCCAAACAGACCAATTTAATGTCATTTTTCTCCGAAAGGATAGTCCTTGTCTACACACCATCTCAAAAATTAAGTAATGCATTACATTGAACGGTGGCCAGGTGATTTATCATAAAAAATAGACAAACTAGACAGAAGATTTAGACGAAATATTGTTTTTCTCTTCCTCAACAGTGTCTTGTGTCAACACGGAGAAAACTTGGCGTAAAGATGCTGTCCCATTCTAAACAGACCTTTTCCCCCAGATTTAGCTCGGAAACAGTGTCTTGTGTCAACACGGAGAAA
Source organism: Patiria miniata (assembly GCF_015706575.1). Lineage (NCBI taxonomy): Eukaryota > Metazoa > Echinodermata > Asteroidea > Valvatida > Asterinidae > Patiria > Patiria miniata. Next base: position 10,099,445 of record NW_024037064.1, on the reverse strand, counting down.
AACTTGGCGATAAGATGAAGGCCACGTCCAAACAGACCATTTTTCAAAGATTTTGCTCGGAAACATAAGTCCTTGTCTACAAACTATCTTAAAAATTAAGTAATGCATTAAATTGAACGGTGGCCAGGTGATTTATCATGAAAAATAGACAAACTAGACAGAAGATTTAGACAAAATATTGTTTTTTCTCTTCTTCAACAGTGTCTTGTGTCAACACGGAGAAAACTTGGCGATAGGATGCAGTCCCAGTCCAAACAGACCATTTTCCCCAGTATTTGCTCGGAAACGATAGTCCTTGTCTACAAACTATCTCAAAAATTAAGTAATGCATTGCATTGAACGGTGGCCAGGTGATTTATCATGAAAAATAGACAAACTAGATAGAAGATTTAGACAAAATATTCTTGTTCTCTTCCTCATCAGTGTCTTGTGTCAGCACGGAGAAAACTTGGCGATAAGATGCAGTCCCAGTCCAAACAGACCATTTTCCCCAGATTATGGACAAACTTTATACTGTTGGGAAGCGGATGAATGGGCCAACCAACATGCAAAAGAGCAAGGCTGTAGACATAAAACTTTTGGAGAAAACTGCAGATGTAGTACCTAATGCCACTTGCTTCGTTTCTGTGCAGTAAATCCCATAGCAAGGCCTGTCGGCGGCAACCCCATGGCTCTCATGTATCGCCACCTAAAGGTACCTTAACATTAACCGTTCTGGACAAACTTTATACCGTTGGGAAGCGGATGAATGGGCCAACAAGCATGCAAAAGGGCAAGGCTGTAGACCTAAAACTTTTGGAGAAAAATGAAGATGTAGTCACCGATGCTACTTGTTTTGTTTCTGTGCAGAACATCCCATAGCAAGGCCTGTCGGCGCCAACCCGCATGGCTCTCATGTATCGCCATCTAAAGGTACCTTAACATGGGCCCTTCTGGACAACTTTATACTGTTGGGAAGCGCATGAATGGGCCAACCAACATGCAAATCGGCAAGGCTGTACATCTAACACTTTTGAAGAAAACTGCAGATGCATTACCTGATGCCACTTGTTTCGTTTTTGTGCAGTAAATCCCATAGCAAGGCTAGTCAGCGCCAACCCGCATGGCTCTCATGTATCGCAGTCTAAAGGTACCTTAACATGTACTGTTCTGGACAAACTTTATACCATTGAAAAGCAGATGAATGGGCCAACCGCAACCAAATTTTCAAGGGTCTAAACCTGAAACTTTTGGAGAAAATCGCAGATGTAGTAACTGATGCCACTAGTTTCGTTTTTGTGCAGTAAATCACATAGGAAGGCCTGTCAGCGCCCACCCGCATGGCTCTGATGTATTGCAGGCTAAAGGTACCTTTTCTGGACAAACTTATACCGTTGTAAAGCAGATGAATGGGCTAACCAGCATGCAAAACGGCAAGACCTCATATCTAGACCAGAAACTTTTGGAGAAAACCGCAGAGGTAGTAGCTGATTCCACTAGTTTCGTTTTTGTGCAGTGGGTAAAATATCAAGGCCTGTCAGCGCCAACCTGCATGGCTCTCATGTATCGCATTCTAAAGGTACCTTAACACGGACAGTTCTGGACAACCTTTATACCGTTGGAAAGCGGATGAAGGGCTAATTTGTATGCAAATCGGCAAGGCTCTAGATTTGAAACTTTTGGAGAAAACAGATGCCAGATGTAGTACATGATGCGCTCAGTTTCCACTTAGTGCAGTAAACCCCACAGGAAGTCCTGTCAGCGCCGCAGCATACTGGCTCTCTATATCGCAGTCAAAAGGTACCTTAACAATTCCAGTTTTAGACAAACTATGCATTGTTCGAAAGCTGATGAATAGGCCAACAAACTGACAAAGAAGCAAACCTTTAGACTCAAGGCTTGAGGAGAAAATGCAAGATGTACTACATGATGTACAGAGTTTTCACTTTGTGCAGTAAATCCCGTAGGAAGGTCTGACAGCGCCCTAGCATACTGGGTCTTTATATCGCAGTCTCATTGTGAAGGAAGTGGCCTATGACCTATGTATAAAGCATCTGGCTGCAGCTGTTCAAGACTGCAGTTAGACATATATGCACAAATAATGTGCGCAAATGCTATCCGAAAACTTCCCATAGAAATGTGCGCACGTTCGATTCATACCGGATGTGATTTCTGTTTCATTGCGGACGATGTGCACAGCATTTTGAGCGTTGCATGATGCATTCCGACCTTTCGTGATTCGAATCGGAACCAGAGCAAGTGATGGGAATTGTAAATTATATACAACACATGAGTTTTACACAATTTCCTTATTACGTTTTTCAACGAGAAAAAAACATCTCTAAGGCCAAAAAAAAGTCTCCGGTTTCTGGTATGGAGCTTGCCCAAAAGGTGGTGCGGTGACGCGGCTTTTTTTTTTTACCTGATTTTTTTGCTTCAAATGTCGGCTGATGACTGCAAATGGTGCCCGACTAAACTTAGTGCAAATATATGAGAGCCTGAGCGGCCACATAAAGCTTATTCTCGACCATAACCCCATCTAAAAACACGTTAAAATTGTGCAGCAGCAGGATTCAAGTCAAACCAGTGAGTTTGGCGGTTTTGAGACATCATCTTTCATTGAAAAAGAAATCATTTTGCCGACGCGCATGGCTACGGCGACGCGCGCGCATACCAGACTACCGTAGACTTATTTTTTTGGGCCTAAACTGGAATAAAAGAGTAATGAATCAGTCTTAACGACCATTTCAAACCTTGCAGAGTCATGACCTTGATGACACTCAGGTGCTTGATGCTTGATGTTTGATGTGTTGACTCCGAAGAAGCACATTGCTTGTCCATGGAGAAGCAGTCGAGGTGACTCAAGTTGTGCAGTTGTGCAGGGACGGTAGAGAAACAAGTGCAAGTAAAAACATTCTCACTTCTTAGAGTTGCTGGTGGGTGGTGGTGGGACGCATGTCTCTCACCGCCGGAAGGGCCACTGCCTGAAAAGCTGAAACTGCCAAGCTGGCATATTGTGCGGACGAAGAATGAGAATCTGAATGCCCTGACTGGTTGATAGTAAAGATGATGTTGGGATCTGTCTAATGCTGGGTGAAGTTGGATACAAGATGGAAAGCTGACATTGACGAAGTTCACTGGTCACGCAAAATCCAACCAATCAGAGGGTGAATTCTTCAAAGTATTCCAGCGTCCTGTTTGCAGGGCGGGGGTACGAGCGAAAAAGTTATTCATGCCGTTAATTGAGAAGGGCGCCCTCAATAGGTAAGAATTTTATGTCCAACCACATGTCAGAGGGCGCGCCGTATATATACCGCGCAAGTCAAGGTCTCTTCGAAAAGAAACCATGCAAAATCAGTGCACAAAACTTATGAGAGTCCAGCAGAAAGTGAAAGTATTGTCGTCGGTTAAGTCTGTGATACTTCCAGAGGAAGAAGGTATTCTACGGGCCGTACACGAGTTGTTATCGCTGGTGTTGGTAAGAAGTTTTGTGGCCGTGGACGAACGCGTGTATACATGTAACTAGCTGGAGTTACCCAGCCCTGAGTTTTATCATTGGGTTGTCTACATGTATTTAGTATTAGGGCTGGAGCTAGTTTTTCTCGTAAACGATAGTATAGGCAAATTTTTTAGGAAAATGTTCAATTTTGTGCCCGTTACACACTAATTGCAACTGCAACTCACCCCAAACTTGCCTGGAATAACCATTAGCATTACACAGGTCCTTGAAGTAAAAAACGATCCACGATGAAGATTCAGCCTACAATTGCAGTGAAAACAGGAGGAATAACCGCTAACCTGACAACCTTGCTGGCGTGGCCAGGACCACAATTGGTTTGTGCACAAAAAAAAATTGTGTACAATAAATGGCGGTCGATTATCAGGCACAGAGCGCTGTCAACTACTCGTTTTTGCCGGCTGCGCTGGCTGTTGGCGCATGACGTCACGCGGAAGCATAACACCCAATGACTGTTTCATGCACAATCGGTTGCGGTTCCAGTACCAAAGCTGTGATGCGAGTGGTAAACCTCATATTAGTGCATGAAACAGTCATCGGGTGTTGCGCTTCCGATCATAATCTCTGCATGCACATTTCAAGTGTCCGGTTGGCTCAGTGCGGAAAGGGCATATTTTTCATTATTGACGGTGCGAAGAACTGATGCTATTTTTACTCCAGACACTGCATACAAAAATAAATGCTAATGTAATGCACAGGCAGGCACCAGACTATTTCTCATACATTTTCCAAAAAAATCTCACAAATTATGCAAATGATCCAATACCGGGGGAGAGAACACTAGTGGTTGTACGTACTGCTCAACACCCTGAGGACGAGGTTGGCTCTGGCTGTACTACTAGTACTACCGGTATCGCCACGATCGCAAGTTCCATGAGTACGGCCAGACAGGCAATGCTCCCCTAAATGCTACTGATTTTAATTAAAATTATCTTGGTTGGTTGTTGGTTCTTCTCCTAAGGACTTTCCACAAGGGAGTATAACTTAGGAGGCCAGAAACACCGGGGCAAACCCCTTCTCTCAGTGATAAGTGTTACTGGGTTCTTTTACGTGCGTTAAGCCTTATACAACACACGGGACCTCCAGCTTAACGTCCTATCATGCCTATCCGAAGAATGAAGCAATAATGGTTAAGTGCCTTGCTCAAGGGCACAAGTGTTCGGGCCCGGACTCGAACCCATGCCACTGTTGCCTCTGAAACACCAGAGCATGAGTCCAGTGCTCTTAACTGCTAGGCCATGACTATTCTCTCATCTACATGTACATGTAGAACTGAAAGTTCCAAAGTTAGGATTCATACTCTTTGCAGTGATACAAACATTGTATAAAATGTCTTTAAAAAATGAATACCGGTATTTGCATGTTTCAGGCGTTGTGTGCCCTCTGGGTGTCGGCGTTCAGCACGTTTGGCCCCAACTTATTGATGGAAGCTGCGGAATATCGAAAGTCGTCGGTCCCGGTTATGAGAAGACCCCGTGTCAAGTTGGTAAGATTTGGCCTCGTTTGAAATTCAAATAGAATGCAATATCCTGATGGCATTTTTTCCCACTGTTTATAAACTCAATGATTGGCAGTCATTGCAAAGTGAACATGGTGAAGAAAAAAAAAAGATTTTGAACTGAACTAACATCATTTGTGATGCGATCAAGAGTCGATTGTCGACCCCGGCCAAATTTTATTTTATTTCAGATTTTATTTCAGCTTCCTCCATCAGGTAAAGATATGAAAACATTGTTGTAATTTGTTTCGCTATGGCACTGAGCAGTTTCTGTTGAGTTTACGTCGTTATAGCTGTTACATGTAAGCTAAAATATGGCCCATGAACATGAACACAAAAAAGTCTGGAAAAATCGCCGAAAGAAAGTCGCAAAATTGGAGCATTTTAACTGTTTATTTTGTTAAAAAGGTATTTATTAATGGGAATAAAAATCAGTGTGAGGATCCGGTCTTCACTGCGTGATAATGACCAGGTGTGGGGGTGACCGCTGTTTACGGACCTCAACTTCGTCTCGGTCCATTAACAGCGGTCAGCCCCCCCCCCCGTCATTATCACGCAGTGAAGACCGGCTCCTCACACTGTTATTCCCTTACTATAGAGTAAGAAATGTCTTGTCTTATGAAAATTGTGTCATTTTTCGTTGAAAAGCAAACTGCAGTGATGGTCCTTTTTTTAATTTTTCAAGTTTGTTGAACTGGCAGCCACAATTCAGTAACACAATGCAAACAGAGGTACATGTACTTCCTGAAAAGGCAGGAAACGTCAAAGATCAATGCTGAAATCAGGGAAACGGAACTTAGCCATAGCTTCCTGAAAGTCAATACGATCGATTTGAACATTTGTTACAATGATACATGCAATCGTTCACATTTGAAGAAGTTTTAAAACTTTTTATGGGAAATGTATAAAACTTAAGATTAAAATCAGATGATTACAATTATTGTCTGGGTTTTTTTTGGTTCAATTAAGTATAAAATGAAGATTGTAGTACTTAAACAAACCAAATTCAGATCTTTTTTTACTCTTTGCATAGTATTGCATCATGTGTAAATGATGACCAATGTGCAAGTGAACATCTGCTCCACATTAACCAATATGCGCTACGCGCGTGCCAATCTCGTGAATACTCACGAGATAGAGATACCATAGAGGGCTGTTTAAAGCCCGAGTCCATCATTTGCAGCTATCCAAAAAAGTAATCTGCGTAATTATTCTTGAAAAACATACTGGTTGGAAGATAGTAAGGGGACTAAACTCCCTGTGAAATTATCCTTTCTGGCAAGCTCTCATTTTGAAGAAATCAACGAAAGAAGGCATCGGTGCTTCTTAAGAAGCACCGTAGGAAAATTTAAATTAGTTGTTCGTTTTGGTATTCGGCGCAGCGCGCACAAGTAATGGAACGACGCACAGGCGCGCGCGGTTGCTATAATTCGTGGATCAGTGCGCAACATCGCATAAAGCTGCAATTCAGAACAATTCGAAACATGATACTTTTGATTTTAAATTGAGATCCTAGAATGCTGTTTTTCTCGGAATATGAAGCTGAAGCTGAGCTTAAACTTCTAAAACTTTCAGTATCCTTCATTAGATTTTGAACACTTTTGTTGCTTCAAACGAACAAAATGCACTGATTACAAATGATGGACTATAGCTTTAAATAAACTTGAAGTAAAATTGTTAAACAAAATCGTTGGAAATTTGTAATTTGTTTGTTGATTGACTTTTTAACCCAAAACGTGTTTACGAATGGGAATAAACATGGGTTGGCCTTCAGCTCAGGCTTAAACGGACTTGTTTAAAACCAGCCAAGGACATACATGTATTTATTCCCTTATTATTAGACAGTCACTTAAATTGGTGTATCTGCAAACTGTCTCTTATTGTACTCGCAAGTTTTACTCGCAACTACGCTTTAGGCCTTGACAATTACAAAAGCGTACGGAATTCAGAAAAATGTTAATGTGTTGTTGCTCATTATATTTTGTATTTCAATTTCATCTTGAGCAGCTCATGGAGGCTTAGCCAGTTAGCCATCACGTCCAGTCTGGTCACCATGGCAACTGAACAACCTCAAGCCCCACCTCCAGTAACATCTAGGGAGTAGCATCTGGGCTTATACACCAGGTAAGCTAGTTATTATCACTAGTTAGACAGTCTACCAACAAGTAAACTTTATGTGTAAAACTTTATAATTTATTTGTTGGTAGACTGTGAATAGAATGTTTACCTTGCGACTTTTAAATGAGATACATTGTTATGTTCACACAAGAACGGAACCATGCGGACAAATGGTGGCAAATTGACTAAGAGCAGGTCACATGGCCAAATAATCTGTTGCTATTGGCCAAAAGTTACACATTTTAAGCCACCAACAGATGGCAGCATTGCATCATTTTGGACTTAGAACAAAATACTACTCAGTAGTAACCTGTGGTACATGTATGCATTTCTTTCCATACAAGTGTGCACACTTCATGTAGTATTCTGTGGTATTTGGTCATTGACCCCCAAAGAGCCCTCAGGACGTTAGGGTTAATATTGTTACCATGAACACACGCACCAAAAACAAAAATCAACACTTGTTCCTTGTATACAAATACGATTTTTAAGCTCTTAAAAAACAACATGATACATGTATGATTCAATACAGGCATGCGGTTTCAAGCATGACTTACAAGATCCGGCTATTTCACTTTTTTGAAGTAAACAATCTCAAACAATGATTAAGTGGACGAGTGACTATTTTCAATGTGAAATAAAAACATATCAGGAAATAAGTTTTCTCCTTGATATTATATATAGCGCATTTATACAGCCAAAAGAATCTTTAAAAATTCATTAGAGAACAGATAGGAACGTTGAAAAGTATAGTAATATTGATGTGTTTAAAAAGGAAAAGCTGTAAAAACAATTATTGCTTAACCCTAACCCTGCCAGACGCAGCACAGTGCATCAGGTGGAAAAGTTTGGTGCACTTTGATGGAAAATGCTACCAACACCAGTGCAGAAACCGGCCACTTCTGAGACACTGAGAGCTAGTCCCATGGAACAATGCCCGAGTTGTATCCTGCTGCGTTGGGGGACCACAGACTCTGAGGCAGTTTGGCCTCGAGACTTTTGACCTGATGGATCTTGCTACACTGGGCAGGCTTGTCACTTAGACAAGTGTTGCATGTTGCTGCGTTTGGCAGGGTTTCTAGCCAAAATACCCTGGAGGGTTAGGGTTAAAGGAGTAACAAGCTTGACGAGAATGGAGTAAGATCCACAATAAACAATGATAATTAATAATAATAATTGTGCTTATATAGCGCTTTCCATCGTATCAACAATCTTAAAGCGCTTTACAATTATTACCCCGTTCACCAGACCATTGGACCACAATGCCGATATCAGCGCTCAATCGGTCCTCGACCCTCACAGGTACCCATTTGTACTCCTGGGTGGAGAGGGCAATTGTAGTTAAGTGTCTTGCCCAAGGGCACAAACACCATGTTCCTGGCAGGGTTCGAACCCAGGCACCTTCGTACATGAGTCAAACACCGTAACCACTGGACCATGGCGTTCTACGTAACCACTGGACCACGATGTTCTACGCCATAATGTATTATCTACATGTATTATGTATTTCATTGATGAATCCCCAAATAACATCCAATTGCTTCATGAACTGGAGTGTATAAACGTATAAAAGTCCCTTTAATGCAGAAATATGCAAACCATATCATTTTCTAAAAACATAAAATATAAACAACTACCGGTAACTACGACATTAACAACACAAATCTACACTCTAACAGCTTTCTCTGCAAAATATAACACAGACTCGCTTTCCTGAAAAATTGTAAGTATTGAAAAGTATGATATACAATGTACAATGTACCACAAAATATGGCATACTTGTAAATCGTGGTTTCGTTTAATTCTATTTAAGGCTTGGTTTATTTATAAGGTCTATGGTGCACGCAACACATACTGACATGGATATACATGTATACCTACATGTATTAAGCGCCTAATTTACATCTGCTTGTAAGTGTCATAAATAAATGAGTCACTCTGCTCTTGAACTTAGCTACAATTGAAATAAACTAATAACATTAAGATTAAGAAATCAAAATTTTTAGATTAAACATGTTAAACAACCACGCACGAACGTCTTACGGGATTTTTTTCTCAATTAGTAATTGAAAAGGAGACTAATGCTTCCTAACTAATTACAAAGAGGAATGTAGTGACACTCCATTATGTACACATGTATTTCATTGATGAATCCCCAAATACCATCCCATTGCTTCACATGAACTGGAGTGTATAAACAATGTATGAACAATGTATACAATGTATGAAGTTCCCTTTAATGCAGAAATATGGACTACCTAATGGAAACTCTATCATTTTCTAAAGAAATAAAATAGTTCCGTAATCCCGGCACAAGGAGGATGGATACAATATTCTGTTCATGATAATTATTTTTAAAAAATGTAAATGAAACAAAATCTTGCCTTCAGTTTTGTTTACAATTAGACTCCTGCTACAGAATCTTGGACTCGGCTGTGATTTCAGTTCCTCAATCCCAGAAGAAACAGTTTGATTAATTTGATCCTAAAAATGCCTACAACTACGTACTTACTGTGATACATACACTTACATTTTTGCCAATCGTGTAATCTGGTATCCGAGTTACCTCGGATACAGGTAACTTACAATGTAATAACTACATTTTTGATATAAGGCCAAAAAAAATAGTTCTGCTTCCGATTACATGGCATTTGAAAATAGAGTAGGTAGGTAGGTAAATAATTTTTTTTGGCCAATTTGTTTTTGTGTACGATCATATGGAGGCGTCTGCGTGTTGTCAAGGGCAAAAGGTAGAAATTGATGGTTTTGGGTGTTTTTTCCCTCATTTTTCCCATAAAAAATTAGGGTAGGGGCTGTCTGAATAGGGTAGGTAGGGAAACTGGAAGCAGAACTTTTTTTTGTGTGGCCTAAATGAGAAAACAGGAAAAGTTATTACTACAAATTGTATGACATTTTCTTTACATGTTCATGTGTAACTGGGCTACTTCATGAATTGGTTACACTGCATAGCTTGTTAAAATAATCTAATAAACGACTTCATTGAGCATTATTTGTCATGTCGCTGTCATGACTTAAACTCTACGCAAGCATAAAAATGTATATGTCGCTAGTTTACATTTGGTACTCAAACGTCTCAGCAAAAGACATTGTCTGGAGCTAATGTCCCAAATTGTAAAGATTCATGATAAGGTCAATTTGATTTTGTTCATTGATTCAATCCAAAGAGTCTGCGCTTAGATCTTTTCAAAGTCTGATCCACCTGTGACCGACATTTTGTAGACGCTCTTCTGGCAGGTTTCCAATGATATGCATTCCTAAATTCAGAAAAGAAAGAGTAAGAAATGGATGGTTTTAAAACTTCATCCACCCATCCCATATTGTCTTGTAGGTCTGACATATGTGACCCGCTCTGCAAAAATGAGTCTGTTGTGGCAAAACTGACATTTTGAGTTAACTACATTAATAAAATGGGAATGATATAAGCTTTCATTTGGTATATCACGGACCTCTCTAGGACATTTGGTTGCATTGTTGTGCTTGTTTCATTCTGTAAAGTTTTTGCAAAGCTAGAAGTGTCTCAATGGAGAAAAAAGGCTTTAAAAAATGACAAATACACTGTAACTAACCAAGAAAAGCACCAAAGATTCATATATTTTTTTCTTTTTCTTACAATATTTACATTTCTGTGTAAGATATTTGAACTAAAACTATCAAACAACCAAAATAAAACTAAAACAAAAAATCCAAATTTTGAGCAAATTATTACTGTTTCCATTTCAAAATGGCAAAAGCTTGAATTCAAATTATGCGACATCAGACTCATTTTTGCAGAGCGGGTCACATATGTTCTCCGTTATTATATTAGTATCAAACCCGCAGTGTTGAGAATGTAACACGCCGCTTGCAGTGTCACATTGCTGGTATGAAATAACTCTTAAGAAGTGTAAATAGCCAATGAAAACCAACGAATTGAAACCTCACGTGGGTCAGCCACACGCGACCCAAGTCTAAATATACAATTGACAGGTAAAGTGGAAGCCAGGCCACCTCATAATAATCATTTGATTTTGTTCAATACATGTCTGTATAGGGATATCACATTTTGCAACACATGCCAACTTTGACACGAGCCAGTAACAAAACAAAAAATATTATACCCCCAATTTTTAAATATTTTGTAGAAAACGTGTGAAAGTTTTAATTTTCATCAAAGTTTGTCTCAAGTTCCCTTGATCCACAAGGTCAAATTCAAGTTCAAAATAAAGGTCAAAAGGTCACCATCCTTCAAATTACTCCGACATGAAAAGTAATGGTAAATTTGAATTCCTTATGATGTTACCTTTCCAAAGCAACCACGGCCAACAAAGTTGGCTCACAGGTTATGGAAATATGGTCATTTGAAAATTAGCGGCCACGCCCATTTTGACCAAAATTGCCAAACACTGGTGGGCGGTCGCGCGAAAACCGTTTGTCCGATGGCGCTAAAACTTAAAATTTCAGCTTTTTCAGCCTAAATTACCCTATACTAAATACATGTATGAGCAATTTTGAAGGGGATGGGGTTTAACCCATTGGGTGATTTGACACTAGTGATGACCATAGACACTAGAATGACCCTATTAAATAGTTGATACGAAAACAATGACAACCTGGTAAATCAGACGCTAATCAACCTCACCCGACCCAATCTTTAATTTGTCAGTTTCAGTCAAAACCAGTACCCTCTTGAAACAATCGTTGGACTTTTTGATAAGCATACTCACGTTAGCTTTGTCCAACAGTCCTCCAAGTTTCTCACTGACTGTTGCAAATGTTGGTCGGGCTGCAGGGTTCTTAGACCAGCAAGCACGCATCACCTGGTACCTGAGAAAACAAATGGGCATTACTGATTTGTTATTTTGCCCAATGTTGATCAATAAACCAATTTTTCTCAGTAGTTGGTCAATTTTTACCCTAAATAACCAACAATAAGGTAACTTCCTACCAATGGTAACTTCCTACCAACGCTAGGCAGTATTTTAGCCAACTTTATTGTACAGTGATGTTAGGACCAAAATGGACATGGAATGGGATTAGGTGTGAAATCTATTCACAATTCCATTCTAATGGTGCAATTCGAGTTTTGTTTTTAATTGTTCTCCCCTTTGATTTATTTTGTGCCATTAGATGTGAGGGTCTTATCCTTAGATCTGTTCCGCTCTTGACGAACCCTTATGTCAGTCTTAACATATATTACAGATAGTACATTATTAAGCGTCATCAAATAATCATTCAGATTTGACACATTAACCAATCACTGCTATAACAGAAAGCATTTCTGCATGTTTTAAAGAGGTTGTAGAATGCTCCAAGACATTTCCGTCATTTTTCAGGTATATATGTAGCCCAAGGTGTGATGAAATAAAAACGACTATTGTGTCTGTCATGAAATACATGCAAGTACAAAAGGTACTTTTGAGAGCTGTTTTTCAGGTCCTGTTTCGACCTGAACAGTCGTCGTTAGGGGAAGCAAAAAAAAAACATAGTAAATCATGACGTACATGTAGTAGGCCCTAAATGTAATAAACAGGACTCGTGTATACTACGCTGCATCGGGAGTCCTGTTTATAACGTCACGATTTATTATGTATAAAACAGCTCTCAAAAGTACCTTTTGCACTCATTTCATGACAAACATAATAGTCGTTTTTATTTCATCACGCCTTAGGCTACGTATACCCGAAAAATGACGGAACATTCAACAACCTCTTTAAAGTTCAATCATAAAGAATTTGGTTTATGTTTATGTAATGAAACTTACAATTGCATGCGACAGTGGTCGGGACGGGGCATCCGGTACCCTGACTTCACTTTGGAAACCACTTTCTTGGCACTCAGGGTCGGGTATGGGTGGCCACCTGTGAGGAACATTGGAATTGACAAACCAGCCTTGTAATCTAGTCAATCACAAGTCAGATCACAAGTCAAATTACAAGTCAGATCCCAAGTCAATCACAAGTCAAATCACAAGTCAGATCACAATTCAAATCACAAGTCAAATCATAATTCACAAGTCAATCACAAGTCAATCACAAGTCAAATCACAGGTGCAGGTCAGATCACAAGTCAAATCACATGTCAAATCATAATTGTCAAGTCAATCACAAGTCAAATCACAAGTCAAATCACAAGTCAAATCACAAGTCAAATCACAAGTCAAATCACAAGTCAAATCACAAGTCAAATCACAAGTCAAATCGTAAGTTGGTCGCGAGTAACCAAAGATGAACTGTGACAAAGGCACTGTCAAAGTAGACCATGTTACATTTCTTTACAAATTGGATGTTGCGGTCACGTGATTCCAACTTCCAGCAAATGGTTCTCTTCTGCACTGCATGTGTACATGTATCTCTTGAAATGTGATTGATGTTAACGTGGCGACAAACGTGGGCAAAATAACATGCAAAAGATGCTGAAGTGTCTAGGTTGCCTGTCTTGCCCGTTGGTATGATGTCGCAGAAAACATGCTCTACATGTACATTGCTCTGTAGCTTGTGAGGTTGACTTGTGAGGTTGACTGGAAATTGGTTGACATGTGATTGACTTGTGACTGTTGACTGACTCGATTCCAACTCCGCAAAAAAAAATACTTTGAGACTTGACCTATCAAAAAAATTAATAAGATTTCTATCATTTCATTTGAATACCTTCTTTGCAAGACAAGGTTTAAGCTCACTTTAAGATCATTAAAACCTGCTGATACAAATGTGGATTGATAACATGCCTAGAATCATCTTCATATTAGCCTAACAATGGGAGTGCTGTAAGGCCAACTGTTTCCCGTGCCATATTCGAATTGAAAGGTTCGGAACCAGTGCCTAGCTTCAAATGTGTGTACAACGCGCAATGGTCCATGACCTTTCCAGAGTTTTAAACATGGAGATCACTGGCCATACCGAGAGTAACTATTTCCCACAGCAGAACCCCAAAAGACCACACGTCACTCTCTGTTGTGTACACGTCATCAAGAACAGACTCCAACGCCATCCATCGCAGAGGGGAAAATCCCTGAGCATCAAAAGAAACAAAGACATATAAAATTGCATTACAAACGTCCAGATAGAATGCACGTTGAAGAACATTTGACCAAAAGCATTTAGAACACAAATCTCAATTACATGACGTATTATTACTTTGAAAATAAACCCTGATTATTATTTTGTGTTGAAATACATGTAGTGTCGTTGCTGCTATTGATTATGTGTTTTGTACTTGTAGTTGGAGAGCCTTTCGATAAACTTTTTTTTTTAGCTTCTTAGGTAATGCTGCAGGCCTGCATATGCTACAGTTATTATTGCTTTTTATGTTAGTTTATCCATTATCATTGCCTTTTTATTTTGTCCTTGCCCATTTCCTTTGGTTTTTTTTTTTTTTTGTAATTTTAATGTATTAATTTGTATTTTCAAATGGTCATGTATTTTGATGTTGCCTGTAATATCAAATACACATCAACAATAAAAGTTTAAACAAAAGATTCTTTTCCACTGTGTAATAAAATATGCACGCTTCAATACTCAGCACAACCTTAATTATAACACAAATTTGAATGTTTTTTAAATCAAAAGGAGAACACATACATGTTCAATCAAAGTAAGAAATACACAAGAGTGAAAAATCAAGAATGTCAAATCATATGATGCACACGAAAACCACAACCCGGTGTTGTCCTGTTATCTTAAATCAAAACCAAATGGTTTAAAATATCAAATATATTGCCCATTCTCGAATAAGCAAATACCTTACCGTGCTTTTGCGTTGGTATGTTCTCATTTCGGCAACATCGCTGGAGAATCCGAAATCGGATATCTTGCCCACCATATCCTCGCTAACGAGAACGTTGCGGGCGGCAAGGTCTTTATGAAGACACTAATGTGATTCAAACAAAACAAAGTAAACCTGTTAAACATGTACATGTAGCTCACCCAAAAGCTTGCACAAAATTCTTTTGAATTGATTCAGAATGGCCATTTAACCGGAAGTCTCTTCAAACACGCGTCTACTCAATGGGTTGATTTATCCCATTCATTTGCGTTAAGGGGTCATCCTACATGATAGCACTGCCCGGCTCCGAGTGACTGTCAGTCTGTCAGGCAATCGGTCAGTCTGTCAGTCAATCAGCAGTCAGTCGGTCAGATAGAAATCAAGATCAATTCCTCATATAAACTCGTCTGTTGACCCGGTATAGGCATCAACTAGATTTCCATGTGATTCTTTAACCCTCCCTTTGCTTAAGAGGTCACCAATGGTCAAAATTGTCTTCCTCACCTCCTGGCCTACTGTGTACAAACCAATGGGGGTCTTGACCAATATTGACCCAAGTAATAAGCAGGCAGACAATGCATGTTACCATAGGAGGGTTAATACTATAAACTAGTCCCAACTATAGTACAGACTGTTCCGACTATGCATGCTATAGTATAAACTGTCCCAACTATAGTTTGCACCATTGCTATAGTTGGGACGCAATAGACTCACCCCTTGTGAAGCCAAGTAAGCCATGCCTTCGGCCACGCCCCTGGCCAGACTTAGCAGAGTCTTGGGTGTGAGGGATGCGCACACAGCCCCTCGTAGGTTGTCATACACGTGTTCGGATCGGCTATCAGTCAGAATCTCCTTCAGGTTCCCATTCACCACGTGTTCCATGATGACATAGATCGGGTCTGTGCATACGATTGCCAAAATATTAACAGTTGAACAAGTACTGTACACAACTGTTTCGCCAATTAAAGCTATGGGGAGCATACATGTATATTAACCTCTACTGAATAAGCTACATGTAGTTCCATCTTTGCGTTCACACATCGTTATATCACTGAGCGGTAAACAATTTCACATATATGCCTGAAAAGTCATAACGGTGCCAACATAAGTGCAAACAACTCCTGGACTGCAAAAGGTGTTTCAAAACTTACGGCCTCACGTACAGTCATGTATGGACTATCCTGTTTTCGTAATGCGTGAATAAAAAAGTATAATTGCATATTGGAGATTCGATTACCACACTGCCAGAGACTTGGGTTCTTTTCCAATGTAGTTGCTGTGTTTACATGTATCACCAAAATAAAAAATCGTCAAATCGTACCAGTTAAGTGCGCCAGCACAGTTTTGATTTTAAGACATTTCCTTAAAAAATATTCAGCCCATTTGTTGACAATGCCATTACTAAATCATGTAGTTACTATTTTAAGGGCAGCAGTTCAAAATCAACTTTTTGACAAGTGAACCAAATTATCACGCCCGTATTGTTACCTTCGTTGATGCAGTATCCAAGAAGCTTGACAATATTCGCGTGACCACTGAGAGGTTTCATCGAATTCAACTCTCGAATCAGGTTCTCTTTCTCCTTTGGATCGCTTTCATCTACATAACATAATACATGTACATGTATGTAAAATTTAAGCACTGACATGCATCATAAAACAGTAATTCATATCAATAATGTTCAGAGCGACTTCACATCTCAATACTTCCAGGATGAGGAAATGTATTGTACGAAATGTACACGTACATGTAGATGGCACTTTGGGACTCACGAGAGGTCCACTATGCGGGACTTGGTTACTGAGTACAAATATGAGTACTTGTACACTGTTCTTCGAAGTACAAGTACAGGTCTACGAGAACGAGTACTTGTACAGTTTCCGAGTACAAGTACTTATATTCCGAGTACCGGTACAAGTACGAGTACGGGTTCGAGTTATTCGTTTTCCATATACAGCCATATGGCAAATGGTTCATTATGCGTAATTGGCCCATGCCCAGTCAGACCGATACAGACCCATATACAGATAGCTGTGTTTTTCCGGACGTGCAAAGAGAAAAATCAGGAAACTTTTATTTCTCTTCAAGCAAATCAACCATTTACAACTGAAAGTATCGATAATAAAATAAGGTTGTGGTAAGTCAAGCTATACCATTTTTTTTGAAGTACTGCCATTCGAGTAGTTTGAGTACTGCTATTCAAATGCGAGTACTTTGATGATTGAGTACAATTTTGACATGTCAAGTACGAGTACTTTGCTGCCCGAGGACAAGTTCCGTAACTTCGAGTTAGAGTACTTTGACATTCGAGTACGAGTACGAGTACTCTAAAAAAAGTACTCGAGAAGTACTCAAGTACAAGTACGGAGTACGAGTACCCAGTACTACATCACTGGGGGCTATATGTATACAGCTCGATGCTGGCATTTTGGAGCAAAGAAGCTAATATCAATTACAGTAACCATCTCTGCCCTCACACGTACCCATCGACTCCTGTGTGGCCGTGTGGAGATGAAATGAGTGACGAAGCGCCTCATTCAAGGGCATGCGCACCATAACCCCAGGCTGGACTCGAACCCACAACCTGCAGATCGTACCCGCAGGCCACGATACCACGGTACTGCATTATACGGTACTGAGTATTGGCATGCCTCTCACCTTTTACAGTTTTAACAGCCACGCGGGTGACAAGGCCTCGCTGCTCGATGCCCACGGCTCTTGCAAGTAGCACCTTCCCGAAGGTGCCCTGCGTGAGTTCTTGAAGGAAGGTCAACTGATCTCGCGAGATTGCTGCGCGGCAGTCCGGGACGTTACCATACGTAGACTCAACCGTATCACTTTCGACTGCGCGAATGGTTTGCATAGGGATCCCTGCAAATAAGCATTTCATATGAATAGCCTTTTTCAGAAGCACTCCTTGATATACATGTACATGTACATGTATATCCAAATAAATAAGTCAGATTGGGGCTGAAATCTCTTTCATGTGACATGCAATGTACATGTAATGCGAGAACATCACAAGTTTTATCGTGTGTGTCACTAATTCATCAAGGGTCCTCTCCATGTCAATTTCATTTTGGGCCTCTCTGTTCCATTTTGTAGAGATCTACTTCACTTGTAACAGCTAAACATTCATAAGATGGAATTTTGCGTCGGGGTGATGTAAATCAAAATAGGTTGTGCCCCTCACTGACATACAAACACTGTATACTCAGTGTGTTACCTCCCGAGTGAAAGTTGGAAAACATCACTATGACATGTATGAGGGGCAAAACCTAATTTGATTTACATCACCCCGATGCAAAATTCCATCTTATGAATACTTGATGCGGTACCCGCTGCTATGTACATCAGATTCGAACCAGCCAACCGATCCCGTTATCTCGGTGGTCGAGTGGTGAGACGTCTGCACTAGAAGGTGGGAGGTAGTGAGTTCGAGTCCCACCAGAGTGATGTTTTCCAACTTTCACTTGGGAGGTAACTCACTGAGTACATGTATACAGTGTTTGTACGTCGGTGAGGGGCAAAGCCTAATTTGATAAACAGCTATAAAACACACGCTGCAAGCATTTAACCCTGCACTTTTGTTTGCCCAGAAACAGCACATGCATCTTGAAACATCTGAGAAAATGGAAAGGGCATGCCCTCATTAATATTCTCAAAGGCATCCTTCATACTAAAAAGTACCATAACTTTGAAGACTAATTTAAAATTGAAACATAGCAAAAGCTTTTGTAGCAACTGCTACTTCATTGGATGCAGTGACTGATGTATCTAACTTTCCTAACAAGTACCTACGCTGATGCTCGTTACGCTTTTAATGAAAGGTCATCTATATGTAGGAGGGCACTTTAGCAGTTCAGATAAGTTTACCAAATTCAAACCTTGTCTACCTTAAAGTTTGTGACACCAATTGGCATATTGCTTGTTTTTCACAATGTATTTCTCAGATTACTCACCGACGTTTTCGTAGCATTCTGTATCTGCAATGGCCCGGACTGGCCCTCGTGCCTGAGCTCCACTGCAGGTTACAAGCAATTAAGACGGGGGTTTGAAATGTTCAAGGAATTGGGGGGTGGGGCTGGGATTCAAGGCTTGCCCTACATATTCTTGACTAAAATCGTCTAAAGATGGCTACTGGCCCTTTAAATCATGGATTGTCTAGCAGCTTAGTACACTAGGAATAATCTTGAAAGTTCAACCGTACATGTATATTCATAACGTAGTGTTATTTGGACAACACTTGTTTTGAAGCCAGTGTGGATGCTGTACAATGTTTAATTTTAGAGCTATCTCTCAGGAATACAAGGTTAGTTATTTTGATGTTATATCATAGGTTAGTAAATAAAAAGAAAACGACATTTTTACAGTCATTGTTATGTATTGAGGTCACATTGCTAAATTGCTTCAATAAAAGTGATAATTGTACTGTTTGAATCAAGAAGAAATGGTTTGGTACAATCAGGCAACTTCCATTGTGCGTTCTTGTCTTTAAACTTTATCTAGGCACACGCTTGATTAAATGTATGTTTTTTTAACACAAATTTTAACAAATTGGTTAAACAATGTTTTCTTTCTAACCAATCACATATGTACTGACCTTTGGGAAACATTTTGTTCTGTTGAGAAAGTAGAAACGTTGAATAAGTTTCAAAAAACGACATGATATATTACGATAGGCAGATTCGATGTTATGTATGTAGCAGTTCTTACCTAATTTTATTATGAATTTTCAACTCAGGTTTGATTTAGTAAAGAAAAATATTTGAAACTCTACTTTTCAACATAATTTCAGTTGGATTCGTTTCGATTATCACAAATGATAACAATTTCATAGGATAATAAAACATGAGACATGTCTGGTGACTTTGGTGTTAGATTTTAAGAGAAAAGTAACGGTCTGGAAAAAGTCCAGTATCTCTCATCAGAAAAAAAAAAATATACAGTTAGTGTGTATGCCACACAACTACTCTTGTTTTGTGCTCAAGGCATTAAAAATGACTATGAAATCTTTATATATTAATTGTTTCGAAAATTTGCATAGTTAAGGTCTTACCCTTCTTTTGCCGTGGCTTCTTTTGTTTACGGTAGAAGCAGCCGGCTGCCTGTATCGCAACGCTGATGAACAAAAGTATTCCCAGTACACTGATGGCAGTTACAAATGGCCAGCTTGTCAGTTTGCCGACGACTGAGGGGGCAACGGTTGCTACTACAAAAAATCAATGTATCAAGAGTATCGTTTAAATGTCATTCATATACATGTACTGTCAGTGTATCTTTGACACTTTATGTTTTTAGCCAGACTGGATATGAAGAGGATCATTTGGTTGAAAAAAAAAAAAAATCATTATATGCAAGCATGTAAATGCCCCCCCCCCCCCAAAAAATAAAACAAATAAATAAAACATATGGACCAGTCACCCGTAGAAGTTAACCAAACATTTTACAATGTTCACTTTTTTTTTACATTTGCAATTTGTTACGCATAGCAGGCATCTCGGGGCTTATGGTTTTGTTTTGCTGTGGTATGCATGAATTAACCATTTGGTATTTTTTTATCTCGCTTCAGGTCAGCGTTCTGCTATTGTCAACTTTGGAGAATGGTGATGGTGGACATTCAAGTTTGCAAGAGTTACAATGTAGGTGAGTTTGGATAACATTATATGATATATAACTTAAATGGAAATGAGATTATAAAGACCTTTCTTAGTGATATGTATCACTGTGCCAAATCTATATTGGGGAGACCAGCAGAGCTTTTGGGACCAGATTTAAGGAGCACACAAGATCAACACCCCCCCCCCCCTTCTCATAGCTGTGGGTGAACATTTAGTTCACCAGAAGCACAACAGCACCTTGGACAATGTACAATTCCTATCACGAGAGGTTCGCTTCTGGGAGCAATTGCCATAGAGATCAACCCAGAACCCAACACTCAATAGGGATGCGGGCCATCTGTGACGATCTGCTGTCACGTGAGCGGAGGGATTTAGCCACAACACTGAAAAAAGAGGTCGTGACGGCCTCGCAAGCTACATCCTGCTTAATAAAGAGACTCTGAAAGGTAACTTAGTTCTAAAACACAGTCTTGTTACACTATACTTATGAGGATCTCCTTCATTTGTTACTATTGTTTGGATTTTATCTCAACATATCTCATAAGGTTTGTACATACAGGAAAACCTCCCGAAGACTTGGCTCAGGTCATCGGGATTATTACTATCATAAACACCCTTTGTCCCTATTGCCAAAGTATGAAGCATTATAGGGCAGTCTTGTTGGCATGTACTTACACTGAACGTCTATGGGACCAAAGCATGCCATTTCGGTTGGGCGGGTCCAAGAAGTTTTTTGTGCAGAGCAGGTTATGTTGTTTCCATTGTCTTCTCTCCTCGGTGTGAAAGCCAGGGTACTCGTGAACATGAATCCACTGCCACATGATGCAGATACGGTTGTGGTACCTGGCAAAGGTGTGTCACCGTTGGACCAAGCCAGATTCCAGTTGTCCGGATATCCCATGTATGCACGGCACACCAAAACACTTGGTTTATTGGCTGTCATGATTGTGGAACCAGTAATGGCCAGAATGTCCGGTGGCCCTGTACAAAAAATGTAAATAAATGTAATTGCATACAGCCATTGACAATTTTTTCCTCTCAAAATGTGTTTTTTGAGCCATGTAAGTTTGTTTCCGTAGATGGTCCTCTTCCTAGGTTTGATACTAAATATTTTAGGTGCCTCAACTGTCATATCTCAACTCCTGTGGATAAGCCTCGTCCTAAACTATTTTAGTTTTTGAAATAAAGAAAGGCTGGAGTCATTGGTAGGGCAACTAAAAGTTGCTATAGGAACATGTTCAAAACCTTCGAAACATAATTCATCCTCTTTTAAGCTTTGTCTTTTGGACATACGGGGGGAGTTTCATGACTCATAGTTACGGTTACCTTTACGATTGAAAGTGTTGATTCATTATCAACAAGTTTTGAAATAGAATGCAGTTAAAATGCATACCATTGACGAGAACTGTGAGGACCTTTGACGGAAACGGTTCCTCTGACTCCGTGTTGTTCACCACGCACTTCACCTCCTGGCCGTGATGGGCTCTTGTGGGCGTGAATGACCACGTGTCTGAAACCAACCAATCATCGTCCCCAGAGGGCGGGCTTGAAATTCGCTGCGAAGCCCCATCCAAGAACCACTCAAAACTTGCTGCTGGCCTGATGTCCACTACCTCGCACTTGAAATATTGTAGCATACCCTCGTCCATACCAGGTGAAGCATCGCTCCCAGTCCAGTTTGCAACATACAACATCATATTAGATGCCTTTGGTTTAACTAAATGTAAATGAAAATAGCAAGTCCAAATTTGGCGTTTAAAATGCCAGAGATGTTTGTTCCTTTCAGCCTATAAGATAAATGTAAAATGTCGTAAACTAAACCTTTTTAAGGTGTGGTCAGGATCATTTTGGTATTTTATTTATGGGATTACGGATGAACTGTGCTTTCCCACCTTGAATTCTCAATTTCTTGTGCAATTTTCCACAATTGGCAAATAAGGGACAACTATACCATTGTATACATTTCAAAACATCTTTTTAACCATTGTTTGTGATTTGTGTTTTGAAAATGTGTCAAGTTACACAAATGACTAATCTTGCGATACTCTCAAGCATGCGCATATTGACATTCACAGTCAAGCAGCGCGCGGACATTCAAACTTCAATGTGATTTTCGAGTCAAAAGGAAACGAATCAAAAAAAAGAAAAAAAAAAGAAGATATTTACAGGAAGCTTGTTACCTTTCACATCAAGAGTAATGAATATGTTCACAACGGGATGTATCCCTGCAACAAACGCCATGCACTGCAGTAGCTCCCCGTGGTTGCTCTCAGAAATGGTTATTGCAACAGTACTGGTGCTAGTGGTGAAACCGTCGCTTTCTGTGAGATTGTTGTTTTTGTCTGGTGAAATCTCAAGTCCCCCTAGCATCCACGAGAGCGAGACGGGTGTTCTTAAGTCGGGTACCATGCACGTGAATCGATGATGCTCTCCCTCCGATACATACACTATATCTCCAATAGAAAGGTCGTATCCAAACCATTCGAATAACGCGATATGTGTAGTCACTTAAAAGGAAAGAAAATAAAGACAATAGAAAAAAGACAAAAGATGTTGGCCAAATTTTACATCTCGTCGGGGCGTACGACTTTCACAATGACATTTTGTTTTGTCGCACCTCACAGAAATAAATAGAAGTCTGTTGTGTTAAAATCTCGAATCATGTTGTTACTAAGTTACTTTTTCTTATCATTTTATTTATTCATGGCAGTCCATCAATTATCAACGATGGAATTTATAAAAACGGTTCCTCCCATAGAACGAAACATTCGTTTCAGGGTTTCTGAACCACGTTCTTGCAACCCGTCCTTCATTTTACGAGGAGTTTATGATGTTGTCACTACAAGTTTAATTTGCTTCTAATTTATGTGGCGACCAAAATATAAACTTTCAAAAGTCGTACCACTAAAATGGCTATGTTATTATACGCTCCAATAAAAGTAAAAAGTTAATGTTAATGACAGTTTATTCAAGCACTTGTCATGTTGATAAATTTTACAAGATGTCAGAAGTGCAAAGAATAATTTAGTCATCCTGATGAGATGATACTGCCTGTTAAGTCTGACAAGCTGTCTTTGGCTGTGGGGTGTTTTTCAATAGAAATCTTTTGAACAAAAATAACCTGGTTGACTTTGCTTGTATTCGTGAAAAACAAGTAAGTTTCCTGGATAATTCAATGAGAAAATTGTGTAAAGGCTACCTTGAGATCCAACGTCATCGATGGCGATATCTGACAAGCGACCGTTGACACGAATCGCTTCAAACGCAATGAAAAAGTTTGAAGATAAATTCGTGACACAAATCTCAGCCTCCAGCCAGGTGATTCTGTTCGTTTGCTCACCGCTTCTTGAAAAGAGAACTTCAGCTCCGGTGACTGATCCCCCAATAGGCACGCGAGACACATTTAGAGTACCTAAATGGTATAATTCATTTAAAAGCCTTTAAAAGGCATAGGCCGATACTTAAATATCAAAATAACTATTTTCAAACCTCAAAATTAGGCCTACATAAAGGAATGTAAAGGTCACGCAACGGCATATGTAATATTTGAAATGCTGCTCTGTGCTCAAGAAACTTTAAATGTTTATTTTATTTGTTTTTTAATAGTTTCTTTTAAATAATGCTCTAATACAATATAAATACTGATTATAACAAGAATTTATTTTGTTTTTAAAGCGTCAGCTTGAATGAGCCACAAAATAAATTTCACGTGAAGAGGAATCTTGATATATAGAAGTACTTTTGTGTAAATTAGAAAAAAATCAAAACAGTTTTCATTTTTTTCTAATTTACACGCTTTTTCATGACAACCGTTGTTGTTGTTGCGATGATATCATTCGCTGTCAAGTGGGCTTGTGCCTTAAATGACATTACAATTTGTTTATGTCAGCATTAAATTACGTACCCATATTGCTTCCATACATGTTGTACCAGAAACTGAAACACCACGCGTGGTTACCAATCTGTTCTTTGCTTGGAACAACTGCAGGGCTGATAAGCACAGCGTTGGTACCGTCAGACGAGTAGTATGGATGAAAGCTGGCATAACGGCCTCTGTAATCTGGCCAATATTAGTTGTGATAAATCGATAAAATATCATCAGAGGAAGCTTTGGTAATAAAAAGTTAAGAATGGACTTCAACGTTTATCAGGGATATTCAAAAACCATCCACATACATGTACCTCCTACAGTCTTGTCATAATCGGGACCAGTAGAAGAAGGATATGTCGAGCCTGCCTGGAGTCTCCAGTCTATACGGTCTTGTTTTGACTGCTTCCAACCACACCACCCTTCTTCAAAGGTACAGTTGAAACCTACTGTCGCTACAATATAGAGCACATAATATCCAATTCAACATATATGCGACCCTGTGATTGTAATGAGTTTGTAATACCCAATGATTTGTATATTCCAAGTATGGAATTTACTTACTATTGACAACCAGTCTGACTACAAGAGATGCCTGAGCTTCGAATGGCTCCTCGATACTTGCCACACACCGCAGCTCCAATCCATTGCTTTCTGAGGTAGGAGTAAATGCCCATCTGTCTCTTGTGGTGACCAACTCATCGCTTCCTGTAAAAGTAGGCCTATATGTATCTCTCCTGGTGTCACCAAGGTACCACTGAATTCCAGCTTCAGGCCACGTATCCTTTGTTTCACAAGTAAAGGTGTATGATATAGTTATTACAACATTTACTGTGCTACCAGGTCGAAGTTTGTTTCCACTGGGACCGGTCAGGGACATCAATGATGACTTTGGTTTCACTATAAAAGAGAAGCATACATCGCATTCATTTTGAGGCTATTAAAGATGTACATGGATAAATCGGCATTTCGCAATCACAGTATTTCCTCAAACCGCCCTGCCCATTTCTCACAAACACAATGTAAGACAATGTAGTGTAGGTCCTTTATATTTATTAAAAATTGCATCTCACCTTTTACAGCGATTGGTACAGTCATATTGTCCACTAGCTCACCATCTTTGTTAAAGGTTTCGCAATGTAGTGTCTTTCCATGGATATCTCCGTTAGGTGACACAACGATACTACTGGTAACGCTTAATCCGTTGATGGTGTCGACGCTTCTGTTACTGACTTGTTTGACTCGCCGGCCTGCCAAGGTCCAGACAAGTTCTACTTCCTGCTTTATGTCAGGTACCATGCATGTAAATACATGATCTTCTCCTTCCACAAGGACTACTTTTCCAGCATCAGAAGGAAAGTCTTCAGTTGAATCGAAAAGGAACATTCGAGGGATAACTGAGGAGAAGGAAATACTCCAGTGAATGTACGCAATTGAAGTAATCAATATTTACCTCTGAACTCTGTTGTTTTCTTTCGAAATAATCCAAGAATCACAAACATTACATTAAAGTACATGTCGGTAAACCAGAACGATTATAATCCGTTCAAGTATGACTAATTTACCCATCCGGAGTAGCGGTAAAAAAATCCTACCAGTATTAATGTCATCGATTGCAATGTCCGATAAATCGCCGCCACGAACTGCCTCAAGAGCAATTTTAAATTCTGAAGAAGCATTTCTCACACAACTCCTGGCTTTTAACCAAACCCTTGCATTCGTATATTGGCCTTCTCTCGTAAAGATGATTTCACCGTCACTGATTGTCTGATTAATTGGAACATGGTACACATTGAGAGTGCCTGTGAAAACGAAAGAAAAAGGTTGAGGGACTATTATGCGGTGCGGTATAAACGTTCCTTGTAGGAGCTTACCACACTAGGGGACCTGTTTATTATACATGTTATACAGATTAACATCTTATGCAGACTTGCGCGCTTTTGTCCCATTTAAACCTTATGCACTACCATAGGCCTATATGTTCTCTGTTTTCATAGCTATTTGATACATTTGGAATGTTGGAAAGTTGACTTAAAACCTCAAATGAGACATAAGTATTTTTTTGTTTTGCTTACGAATACAAACATGCCCCAAAACACAGTCAAAGGTGCAAAACGTGGATCGAACAGTTAAACAAGATACACTAGTTCATTTCCAGAATTATAATGATTAAATTATCGATTCATAGACTATTAATCGTAAAAAAAAGCCGTTTGAAACATGTTACTAGAACGGATTAAAATGCTTACCCATGTCCCTTCCATACATGTTGTACCAGAAGCTGAAGCACCATTTGTTGTATGGCTGTTCTCCACTTGGCGAAATGACAGGGCTGATAAGTATAGCGTTAGTGTCTCCATATCCACTGGATGCTTCATAATAGACGTATTGGCCACTTGCATCTGGACAGAGTGATTTTTTAAAGAGTAAAGAAAAAAGGTTACTTTGCGTATTTGTGTTGATGATGTAATTATGTCGACAGATTATCAACAATACTTAGCACTGAAACATGTAGGTGTTGGCTTCTTATTTTTAATGCAGATTCATTTGATTAAGTCAAGCCCAATATGCGGCCGAACATCCTACCGGTACATTAGAATATCCTACGCTGTCTGTATGCTGAACGCGCACACAAGCATGCCTTTGCACACAAATACCGCGTCTTGGAACAAGAATGATACTAAACTGTTCAATAGTATTTCCCATTCCCCATGGGCGGGTGGCACTTTTTGAGACCCGGCGTGAATGGGAGTAATAACGAATGTCGCGTGATGTGAGCTCCACCAATCAAATGACAAGAATCTGTATGTCGGTTATAGAATTAAGTTTAAACCACGCACATTTGCCATTAAGTAGCATTAATTGGAACCATGGAATTGAAACTGGAAGCTAACGCAACTTGAGTGATTATCCACTCTAGCAATCAGTGGTGCTAGCAATCAGTGGTGCGCTAGTGGTGCGCTAGCAATCAGTTGTGTGCGCGCGTATGTGATGTTTTTACTAACGAACCGGATACCCATGGCGCGGTATTTGTATACAAATGCATGCATGTGTGCGCGTTGAGCGTTGCGCGTTGCGCGTAGTGCATATTGTTCCCAAGAGAGTGCGCCACATAGTTAAATTCAAATATTTCGTGAAGGGTTGGTTTGGAAGAGGAAATACATTTCCCACCAATTAATACATTTCCCACCAATTTTGTATTGAAATTAAAGTTAAAGTTAAAGTCACGAGAAAGATATTTTGTTTAGGGCCATTGCAGATTTGTCCTTTGAAACATGTAGGTAGAATAACAAGCAATGACAGCCATTTTGAACATTTTGAAAATTGGTTGTATATTCTACCTTTATTTTTTTTCAAAGGACAAATCTGCGATGGCCCTATAGCCAAATATCTTTCGCAAGACATACTCTGTGTGCCAAATACCATGCTTGTATCATCAAAGGCACTATTCTCCGGAATATTTCCCCTATCTACCCCACTGTCGACTTTAAGGAACAAATTAAGACCCAAAACCGCAGAGATTTAAATTATAGCCAGACCCAAACACTTACCTAGCGTCCTGTCGAAATCTGGTCCGGTGTTGGAGGAAGGAGTTCGCCCCTGCTGCAGCAGCCAGTTGGACCCATCCTCATCGGACTGTCTCCAATCACAAAGCCCTTCCTCGAAGGTGCAGTTGAAGCCTACGCTTGGTGTGATTAATATTAACTTAACGCACCCAGCGGACAATTCCAGTTGAACCAGTTGAAATGTCAACTCATTTCAATTGGTTTCAACTGGAACTACATGTAGATATATATGTGGGTTTTTTATGTGACAAACACAGGGCTGTTTCGGGTGTTTCATGAGTTCATCGCTTTAATATGTGAAATTACTTCGACAAGTGACACGGCCGTTGTAGGCAAGGCGTGAAAATAAGCGAGAATTTGAAATTTGCACCTCTGATGTGACATCACGGTAAAATCGATGACGTTATCATGGCACACTCAAATGTTGATCTATAACAGATCCCCGTCTATGTACATACAAAGTGTAAAGCCAATGGGGCTTGTAAGTTTTGAGATGTAAAATTTTTAGAGTTTTTGAGAGATAATATTTCGAAAATTCCACATGTAATGAATCGTCACCAGACGCTCGATGACGTCATCAAGACCTCACTCCAAATTCCATCTATAACATCCCTACCGGTATCTAGGTACGTACCAAGTTACAAAACAATTGGGCATGCAGTTCTGTAGATAAAAGCCTTAGAAAATCACATGTAATGTGACGTCACATGACATGCTATAACGTTATCATGACGTCATTCATTGTTCATCTATAACACATTCGGTCTAAATGCATGCCAAGTTACATACAAATCGGACCAATAGGTCTATAGATATAAGCCTTACAATAATGCGTCTTTAATATGACGTCACGTGACATGTGATAACGTCATCATGACATTAGTTTAATTTCCATCGTTACAACGTTGTAACATGACACCTGATGACGTCATCACACTCCACATCAATTGTCATCTATAATACGTCCCTGTCTAAGTGCATGCCATCATCAACCCAATCAGACATGCAGCTCTGTACAGACAGGGTCGTATTATAGATGACAAGTGAAACGATGTCTGAATGACGTCATCACAAGTCATGTGACGTCACATGAAAGGGGCAATTTTCTAAGGCCTATAATCTAAAGAACAATAGGCCCGATCTGCTTGTAACTTGATATGTGCCTATACCGGGATGTGTTATAGATGAAAATTAAAGTGACGCCATCCTGACATTATCACATGTCATGTGATGTCACATTAAAGGGGCATTTTTCCACGGCCTGTATCGCAAGATGTCAATTTGTACTAAGCTGTGTGTCCCACATTTGGTTGTACCGTAACTTGGTTGATACATAGACCAGGATGTACATGTAGATGACAATATTGTGCCGTTTTGATAACGTCATCTCAGGTCATGTGACGTCACGTTAAAGGAGCTATATCTATAAAGGACCGATTCGGTTGTAACTTGGTGTTTGTTATAGAGTTATGTGTTATACATGAAATTTAGTGACATCGTGACGATGTCATCACAAGGCACAGATCATTTCAAACTGCCGAAACAGCTGTTTGTCAACGTCACAAACATATTTCTGTTTCATATTGGTGTCATTTTGGGACATTCCAGTATTGAAGTTATGTTATATTCTGTGTGTACGTATCATTTGTGAATTTTAGCTAATTTGCAATTGTATCAGGGTATTTTCACATGGGTGTGTGCCTACAGATTTGCACATGCTTTTAAGGTTTAGCAGTTGCAACATGGAGCCTACGCAATGTTCAGTGTCGTTACTGTGTGGTTGTATTTTCTGCACCAGAATGCCGTTGTGGACCCAGAAAACCCCTGTATACCTCAATCATTCGCATGAAAATCTGTAATGCTCATTCGTTGTGTGTATTTGACGGAAGTCAGTCCTGCATACGATGTGTAAGTAAATCGAAACGTTTGATTAACTGTTCATAATAAATGAGGATATTGTACCGGCAACCAATAATCGTTGATTTTGGGAAGCCCAGAGCTTATATTAGTCTCTAGATTTGTCCATGTATTTAAAGCATATTTTGTAAGTGTCTTTGGGGTGTGTAATTTCTTAATTTCTTCCATAGAATTAAATGGTTTTGTTTAATATTTATTTACGTTTCATTTGCTCTCCATGACCCTGTCATTTTTCTTCAAAATTTAGCAACAACAAGCGGTGACTAAAGAGAGGGCGCTGTTTTTGTCAGTTTTGGTTTTACATTAACTTGGTAAACCTGTTTGTCACACCTGCAAAGATGAGACAGTTACGCTTTAGAAAATTTCGCTCAATGGTATTAAAGGGGTTAAAATTGCATCTCACCTTTTACAGCGATTGATACAGTCATATTGTCGATCAGCTCACCGTCTGCGTCGAACGCTTCGCATTGTAGTGTCTTTCCATGTACTGGTATCTCTCCGTTAGGTGACACAATGATATTACTGCTAGCACTCAATCCGTCGATGGTGTCAACGCTTCTGCTACTGACTTGTTTCACTCGCTGACCAGCCAAGGTCCAGACAAATTCTACATCGCGGTTTACGTGTGGTACCATGCACGTAAATGCATGATCTTCTCCTTCTATAAGGACTGCTTCTCCATCATTAGCTGGAAAGTCTTCAGTTGAATCAAAGAGGAACATTCGAGGGATAACTGCGGGAAAAGGAAGAATCCCAGTATATAGGAAGGGCAATAGCTGGAGGAAAATTAATTTAAATTAATAGTTGTTCTTATCAACAGAATGTCACATCAAGATGACTCAGATTACTGGTTTTAATGGTTTAATCGACATGGACGACTTACATGTTGGGATAAATAACAGAAAAAACAATCACAATATTAACCCCCAAAAATGAATCTCTCATGTTTGACAAAGTTTGACAAATTAGTCTGTTATTCAGTGGAATAGCGGGGGAAGTTTATTTTCCAGATTTGGGGTAGCTATAAATTGTTATAAGTTTGAATAAAAAGGAAGAAAATCATACCAGTATTAATGTCATCGATTGCAGTGTACGACCGAAAGCTGTTACCATGGAGTGCCTCAAGAGCAATTTGAAATTCTGAAGTAGCATTTCTCACACAACTCCTGGCTTTGATCCAATCTCTTACATAGTGACCACTTGTAAAGATGATTTCACCCTCACTGATTGTCTGATTAACTGGAACATGGTACACATTGAGAGTCCCTGTGAAAACAATACAAATAAAACCAAGACAAAATCAATCATATATTTTCGACCGAGCTCACAATTGACCCCTGACCCCACAGGGTGGTTACTTAGGCATAGTTGGTCCTTGCTTGGTGACGTGCAGCACGCGTGCGCAGGCACATACGAGCTGGCCTGTTGGAGCCTGACGGACTTTAATTAATCTGTGTAGGATTGAGCTAAAGTCACCCGTGTCTAAGTCCCGATTAGTGCTCGTGTTACTAAGGAGCTCGGTAGGTTGGGTGACTATTTGGTGGTGCAGTATAAACGTTCCTTGAAGGAGCTTTTTATGGTCAATTATAAGGGTGGATACCGCGTGACACTAGGGGATGCTGTTTATTACACAGTTTTACATCTTGTACTAGCGCGCTTACAACCCTTTACTTTGCATCAAAACGGTTCAATTAAACATTTTTCACTGCATGTTCTCTGTTTTCATAAGTGCTTTAGCTAACCCTCCCCCGCTCTATTCTCCATTTGATACATCTGGACTGTTGGAAAGTTGACCGAAAGCTAAAACAATAGACATGATGATTTTGCTTACGAATACGGACATTATATGCCCCAAAACACCATTAAAGGTGCAAAAGGTGGATTGAACAGGTAAACGAGATACATTGGTTCATTTCCAGAATTATCATGATTAAATCATCGATGCACAGACCATAAATCATAAAAAGGTATTTAAAACAGTATTGTTCGAACCGTTTAAATCCTTACCCATGTCCCTTCCGTACATGTTGTACCAAAAACTGAAGCACCACTTCTGGTATAGCTGTTCTCTATTTGGTGAAACGACAGGACTGGTAAGTATGGCGTTAGTGCTTCCATGTCCGGACCCTTTATAGTATATGTAAAGGCCACTTGCATCTGAACAGGGTGATGTTTATTCAATAAAGAAAGAAGAGGAAGATATATTTCCAATGAAATTTTGCGTTGATGATGTTATTATTTTTTAAGCAAATTTATCCAGTGATGTGAGTTGGCTTCTTACTTTGTATGCAGCTTCAGTTCAATGTAAGGTCAGTATGAATCAAAACTATAGTCTAGCTTCGACCATTGGTTCTCGCCTAGACTTTGAAACAAACCAAAATATTTAAATAAAAACACACTGTCGCTCAAGGTCGACATTTAGGGAAAGATATTCAATTTTTAAGAACTGAAACTGCATCCTGATCCAAAATAATAATACTAACTGCCTAATGTCGTGTCGAAAAGTGGTCCGGGATTGAAGGAAGGAGTTTGTCCATTCTGCAGGATCCAGTTGGAACTGTCCTCGTTGGATTGTCTCCAGCCACAAAACCCTCTCTCGAAGGTGCAGTTGAAGTCTGCGCTTGCTGAAACAAGTAAATACAAAACGCTTTTGGCTGACAATCTCAGTTTAAACCTGTTAAAATGTCCACTGTTTTCAACAGGTTTCCACTGGAAACAACTGGTCTCTAAATAATACAATTTGGGCAGTTTCTTGAAAAAGCTAGTCGCATATTTAAGTGACATTATGAATTATAAGAATTATATGAAGCCCTTCATCTGTTTAATCACAAGTTGAAATTTGGTATTTACATAGCTAGGGGCGTGTTACAAAGTTGAAATCTGAAGTAACAAAAATTGAGATGACGTCGTGATTGACGCATCGGTTGTCATATAGCCTCATATTTAATGTTTGCCTACATTATTTGAAGCCTTTATTTTAATTTAAAAGAAAAACAATCAACACCCCAATTGAAACATGTATATTTGTTCGTATAAAGTAGCTTGTTGCTTGTTATTTGTACTTTAACGACTGACCTGTGTACTATGATAAACTTGTAAGTAAATTACACAAGGGGTCGAAAATCACTTATGAAACCACAATTATTGCATACCAAAATAATGGCATACAAACTTCAGAAAACCGTTTCATATGTCCTTTGTATTGAAGAAGATTTAAAACTGTAATTACCATTAGGCGGCATGCTGATAGCCCAAAGGCTAAATCCACTATACGTGACACTTCCATCAGTTGTGAACCTCAGCCACATTGCAGGTCCATCGAAGAGTGCATCAGGACCATCGTTCCCCATGGACTCAAATAGCACAGTTGAAAGGTCGGAGCTATTGGTGCCGTCACCACCCTTCAATCTGTCAAACCAACTCTCGGTGCGGAAAGTGGATGTAATTAATTGAATCCGCCAACCTTCAACTGTCTGGATAATCCATCTAACGTCCAATCCATTGGCATAGTTGTTTGGGTAGGAAGGCGACGTTATTTGTGCCGTCTCGCTCGGCTCTAAAAATAAGTTTGTCGTTGTGGAGGAACCATTGGTACCTGAAATTATTATGGAAGAAAGAGTACTGCCTTGTGAAGCCCTTCATTTATATATAAATGAGTTAAAACAAATTATGATACAGGAATGAAACCACAGGAATTATTATTCAGAAAGGGGTGTCTTTTCGAAATGCGTTCGTTATTATTTTACTGGCAACTGAATGAGTTGTGATTGACATGTGGTTGACTTTAATAAAGCCATGCGTGCAATTAAGGATTAAAGGGCCTATATGCCTGGCAAAAACATAGTAGAGATAGTGAAACCATGAACTACAGTATTTGTATTTGTAAATTCACTCGCATTTTAGTTTGAAATGCTGTAAAAAAAAAAGGGAAAAAAAACCGGAAACCCATGTTAAGTGCAAATTGTTCAAGAGTGAATGAATTTAACTCTATATAAATCGTCTGGACCATAGTATCAGTTGGTGGGAGTTAATCTTCACTTGAATGTTGAGTGAATTTTCCCTCTTCGGAAATAATACTCAAGGAATTGCTCATAACTGATGACGTACGGTAGTAGGTTACCACATACAAGGATTATTTAAAACTCATGAGTTACCACCTCCAGAAGAATGTAGCAAGGTTTACAAATGATTTAAATCTAGCCACATTTTATTCTTATGGGTCAGAAATCGTGGCGTGAAGTTTCATGCAATGTTTTAGTGGCAGCTTACTCCCCCCCCCCCCCAATAAACACAATGTTTGACATGATATTCCGCTTGTTGGCAATTGAAAATGCTGCACGTCGATAAGAAAATGAAGGTTGAAAATTACCAAAATAATATTAATTTGTTCTGTTGACATTTCTGGAATTGCCGATAGAGGGCAGTAGTTTAACCTGCTAAGGAAGGGGCTTGCGCTTGTACCTGGTTTTGAACAGTGCCCCCATGGGAAGATGGTGTCTTCCTTTCAGAACAGATCCTGTCTTCCTTTCAGAACAGATTAAATTTGTGGGCTCCCCCCCTCCCCACACGCCCCCCTAGTATAAGGTCCCTGGCTACGCCGCTGCCGAAAAATGATGATCAGCACGTCATCTTTCTTTTTCTTTTCACGGTGGGTTGACCATTGACTTTTTGAGAAATTTTCACCCAATGCAGACCACCCCTAAAACTAATGCTTCTCAAACTTGAAAAGTAACCTTTTTGAAAAAGGATTAAGGATCCCTCCACAACATGGCTAAATAGCGCCACTTTCGGACCCAATTGTATCACAAAAGCTCAGAATTGGAAGTCCCAAGTCCAGACCAGAGGTGTAGTGCCATATGTCTTCAATTTGCCCAACTCCATGGCTCTCAGAACTATCTAATAAAGAATTATTTGAGTGTATCACTTTTATTCATGAGCTCGGCAGTCGGATTTTTGCATTGTTGAGCCTGGGAACGACGAAGGAATTTACTGATTACCATGAACGTTCAGAACTGTCCATTTTCTCAAAGGCTACGCTCGATTGTTCCAACTTAAAAAGCTCCTATCAGAAATGTTGCGTATAGTGGTAGTATTAAACTTGCAAAATAGTATTGGAAGATCGGCCTACTTAAAGAGAGAACTTCTACATGTATAACAGGGGCTGTTTACAAAAAGTTTTTTTTTCCTCAAATTCAGAAATATGAATTGTTTTTATTTCACACTTTAAAAAAGATCGGTTACGAGTTTTGGCTAAAAAAAATTGTCGCTATCATTGTTGTACGTTCTGAACTTATTACACAAACTCATTTTGTTTTCGCTAGAGTTAAAGGGACACTGCGTCCGGGAATGCGCCCAATTCGGCTACAAAACGCGCTTTAAACGAAATGCTGTTAATCGGAAAAAGAACATTTAAAAGTAGGATATGAACATCCACACAACTATCCTTTAAAAGCTGGGCGTTTTGTGTTATTCTTGTGTTATGCGTGCGAGGACGACTTTCGGGTCCACTAGTTGCGACCCCAAAAAGTCGGGCTGTTCATTAGGGATGTAACTTGCTTGTGCGGTTCCGGCGGTTCCCCGGTTCTAACCGGTTCCAGTATGGGAACCGGAACCGTGAGTCCAATATTTTCAAGAACCGGGTACCCACTATCGTCGGTTCTGGGCCCAAAAGAATCGGTTCCAGATTAAATTACCTATTTTCTGTGCACAAAATCCAAAGCCGAGAATCGACTGCACAGGAAATCAATCGCGGAGGCGCGGCCCGGGACTTTCACTCGGGCCGGCTAGTCAAAACAATATTTCACGAGTCGGAGACAAACAGCTCAACAGAGCCCTTTTTTAGTTTGCGGTCGGCCATGAAGCGTGCATAATAGAGCATTAGCCCAATACTGGCCCTGTACGATGGATACTAAACGTGCATGGGGCGTGGCCACACCGCTCGGGGTTTACATGTACTTGGACACTAACAGTGAAGTGTTTTACTTTAAGGTTTTATAAAATACGGACATGTCATGCATGGATAATTAGGAAAGGGACCGATCGCGTGAGAGGGGTTAACAAATAAAACGAACAAGGAGTCCGATTGTCACAGGAGTCCCATTTTCATGCTCTGGAATCGGCTCTGGCAAGGAACAGAGAATAAAGTAATAAACGCTAAGCTTGCTTTCAAAAATAGTTTCACAGGAAAAAAATTCATGATTTGAAACCAAATACGTAGTTGAATATTCGTGTACTCCACATCAAAATCCACGGAACACGGACCTCACAAGGTGAAACTGCGTTATTCTTTACATGTAATTTCAAGAGTTTATGTTTTTCATTGAACTTTCGGGAGCCGGTTCCAACTCAGAACCGGTTGTTTTTTGAGAACCGGAACCGGCTCCAGAAAGATTGGAACCGCCCATCAAACCTACAGTGTTCATGCTAGTTGTGATTCCAGCCATAAAGTGTTCGCCTTCTGCGAACGTTTAAGAAAGCACATTTGTGCATTGGTGCTGTGTGTAATTTATGTGACACACAAAACGTGTATCGTACATTGATTGAAAACGACAGGAAAAACGTATGCATACTCCGTCGTGTCCGATGTAAACAACCGGTTTTTTCCCCATCTTTTCCCGGAAACGGTAAGACATAAGGTTGGTTTCCTTTCAACCAGATGTTTGAACTAGGATAAGTAAACAATCCAAAACATGAACATTTGACTTCGGGACGCCCCTTTAAATGTACAGTCATTCTAGACATTACTAAGCTTTAAATTCATGTATAAGAAATCTGAATGGGGATGTTCCGTACTTGTATGCAGTCTCCAAATAAAATCGCAAACAGGTCGTTTATGAGACTGCATGTGTTTTTACAATATGAGTACATGTATTGTGGTTTTGAACACTGTACATCGGCGTGTAAAATCACAAATCAGTCATAATCATTTAACATTACAATCATAAGTTTATCTCACACTAATTCTCTGTATTTAAATTATCAAAATTCCTCCATAAAATGAAACCCACCTGCAGTGCTTGAGAGTTTGATGCATTACAAGGCATGATTTACCATTGATTTGGCTCGGAAAAGTGTATTTACATACATGTAGCAATGTAATAAATACATATGGAATGGAAACATTGAAACTTATATAGCTTTAATAAAAAAAAGGCGTTGTTTTTCGTCTGAATCCTACCACAAATTCTCATAAATTGGCACGCATATGGTATTTGAGATGGCTTGACTAGATAGTGTGACATTCTTGAATCAATCCAGTATGGTAATGTAACCTACCATATACAAGGCTACCCATACTTTGATTTTTAACCCAAACATTAATTTGTCTGTATTTTTACTTGTCTTTAAATTACATACATGTACATGTATTAATTCGTTTATTT
This sequence comes from Patiria miniata, assembly GCF_015706575.1. Lineage (NCBI taxonomy): Eukaryota > Metazoa > Echinodermata > Asteroidea > Valvatida > Asterinidae > Patiria > Patiria miniata. The sequence goes on along the minus strand of NW_024037064.1, from coordinate 10,062,218 downwards.
TGTGTGCCTAGCTATCTGGATTGAAATCGTTGTAACCGTTCCTGAGATTATGACCCCTAAATGGACGTTTTAGGAAAAAAACAGTCGGACAAAGATTGCACCTTAATGTGCAACTTGACAGAATAGCAACAGGCAGAATTGAATTAAGCATCCCGAATATTAGCAAAGAACAGCATTTTATTTATGTTGATACCAGAAACTTCTAACGGACTTCATTTTGTAGTTAAGATACATGTAGCTAGGGTTTCTGACCCACAGTCTATCAATATGTAGCCCTTCAAACAGTTCAAAATCTATTACATAATTAGAAGTTGGCCTATCGTAGTGCTACCCTGGTTAGGACGTAGCATCAAAACCTCGATAACTGTGAATTTAATTGTGAATTCGGCTTTTCACTGAACAAATATGCTAAGCGCAGAACTGAATAAAAGTCGATTTTTAAAAAAAATAAACTTAGGAGGATAGAAATCGGCATAGAAACCCCAAAAGGAACAAAAAGTTAGCCTACCTCGTAAAAGTAAAGCCAGCAATGACACAACAATCATGAAGTTTAGAGACGCCATTGTGCATTGGACGTACTTGTCATTGTGGTTGACAAGACAAGGATGTAGCCTCTTTATACCAGTACCGATAGCTTTGTTTCAACAGCTAACAAAAATGGTTCATTAAATAAAAATAAGTATTCAACTTCCTTGTTAGGTTTCAGTGATGTTGTATAAGCTGTCTCAAAAAGGGGGGGGGGGAAACCAATTTAAAAAAACCAGCTAAATAAAAACAAAAGCGCAAATGAAAGAACAAAAACAAGTGACTTTCACTGATAAATAATACAATTTACATCCCACTGTGTTGCTCTAACTATTGAAGAAAAAATATCGAAAGTTGCAGGAAGAATTCCTTCATAAAATAATTATGTTTCATTGTAGTCAACCACAGTATATGTAACCATGATTAGCACCACAATTGTTATGACAGGATGTTTAAAACAATGTCATGCGCATACATGTTTGTTTTACATACGCTATGTGGACATTCCTTTGTTTTTGTGTAGTTAAGGAAATTTGGTACAATAAATAAATTTACTTGAGCTATGAAAACTCTTTCAGCCCCCAATTTTTTTTTTTTTATTTCCTTGAATGTTTCTCTTTATTCTGCAACAGATAAGCCTAACCTAAAAATGCCTCTAAACATGTTTTCCAGAGAGGGCGAAACGTTACAGCTTAGTCCACATAACGTCAACACAACCTGCAGTATGTGGACATCTTTTGTTCACATGTCCACATAGTGACTGAAAGACAAACTCATTAATTAAAGCATTTTATAGCTGAATTTAATGTTTTCACCATGAAAAGGCAAGTGCATTCCAGTGTTTAAATATCCTTCAACAGGAAATGTTTCAAATAACACTTATAAATGAAAGATAAGGAAATAATTTAAAAGGCATATGGTGAAGCCATTATCTCATTGCTTTGCTTGAAATTAAAATGGGGAAGTTGTTGTATGAAATCAGAAAGGTTGCCCTATTGTGAGTTTTATGAAACTGTTAAAAAATATTACAAAATAAAATTTAAAATATCCTCTCGAATTGTGAAAGTGAGGGACCAACCCTGTTTCTCTCAGATGTGTGTCCCCGCACTATTTGATTTGATGGAGACCTGGTGTCTGTTGAACAAAACTGTCTACTTTGACCATGAATGAAATTGATTGTTCTTTAAAGGGAAGATACAACGTTTGCAAACAACAAACAACGAAATTAATCTAATTATCACGAAATACCTTACTGGATTGTTAGGGAATGGCAGTCTAAAGCATCCTGTAAAACCGTGGCTCCTGAATTTTCATATTTAGTTACTCCGCATTTTCTTTGCATTTGACACACCTGTGAAGAGTACAAGCCTGCTACACTGATTGTCTAACGTTACAATCCCAAAAGTCTATATATATTCATCTTACGTGGGGTCAGGGAACCAGACTACAAGAACATGATTGGTTTTCTTGGTTTTTCCAGCATCTACATGTACAAGCCCGAAACGTGAAACAAGTCAATTTAACAATATTTGCTATAACAAACTAATCCACTAAATCCACTTATTTCTCAAAATTGCAGCAAAGCAAATGTTGTACATTCCCTTTAACTTTGTAGATGCACCAAGGACAAAAGTCCCAAATTATTATTTAATATTACATGTAAATTTGACTACATGCAGGCCTACCCGGCCGTAGTCCGAAAATTTGGGACTCTCAGTACTGTGTATGAGAGTCAAACTTAAGGTATTGAAAACATGCAAAACAAGAAAATAAACTGGCACCTAAAACAACCAGTCCCAACACAGCTTCAGTACTGCATCAGTCAACCATGCCAAAAGAATTTAAGAAACATGAGGCATGAAGCGGAAACTAGTCTGAATTTACTTCACATTTCTTCATTAAGTCAAGCCACCAGACTATTGACACTACATGAACAGGTCAGTCTTTTCAAATAGTTGGACTATGGTCGGACATGCACCAGTCTAGTCTTTAGCCCCATTTCGAAATCACTTGACGTCCCTCTCTCCTTTTAAAAGTCTGCAAACTTGGTTGGTGAAATACTGAGGACATTTTCTTTGCCCCAGTGGAAATTTTGGAGAAATTTGCTGGCTAAACTGTGAGTAAAGTGGGCCTGCTTTAGTTTTGCATGTTTCAGAGCACTCCAGCGCCCTGTCTAGCCTACCCGGTACATCTCCCAAATCAACCTCTTTGTTCTTCTCTCAGATGCTTGCAGTGGACTAGGCCCAGACTATCCAAGCTCTGATACTAATGTACGCCCGTGTGGAGTTAGTTCCCCAATGCCGTCCGAGAAACCCCCGCCATTCAGAAGGGCTTCATAGCAAGTACACGCACAGCCACGGGGAAATGGATGAACATGACTACCAGGGTAGCTATTTATAGTTCGGATATTCTGACATTTACAAACACATTAAATACTTATTTCCTCATAATTATTTCCTCTAGGCATTTGGTCAGTTTTGTGTGCAAAGTCACTCCTTAAAATTTATTCCCCCCCCCCCACTTTTTTGGAAAAGACTGCCCTTTTCCATTCCAATGCCCTTTCAGTTTCACCAGCGTTTACCCCCCATAATTTGCAAAGAGTGCCCTTTTTTGTTAAGAAGTGCCCTTTTTTTCTGAACAAGTGGAATACAAGAGTTTTAAGGAAAGATAATTGGCATCTTTCATTTTCGTGAATAAAACACTTGAAACCTTACAGCTAGGTCTTTTTCTCGGCATTTTGCTTTTGTGATACATGTATGTAGATAAAAGCGAAGTTTAAAGTGAATCATAACTTGTCAACAGAATGTCTTATTGAAGTTAAACAGTATTGTAAGGAGAATTTTATTCTTTTTCCTAATACCTTGAGGTTACAATGGAGGGGTTCCCAAACATTTCTTCCTTCCATGCTGAAAGGTAGACAAGTTTTTTCACGGACACCTGCCCTCCATAAAATTAACAGTCGGCCTATCGTAGTAGTGCTACCCTGTTTAGAACGCAGCATCGAAACCGCTATAAATGTTAATTTTATTGTGAAATCCGCTTTTCATTGAACAAATGTTAAGCGTAGAAACTGAATTACAGTTGAATTAAAAAAAAATTAAGCTTTGGAAACTTTTGAGGATAGTTATCGGCAAAGAAACCCTACCTCAGCCTACCTCGTAAAAATAAAGCCAGCCATGCATGCCACGACAATCAACGAATACAATTGTCTTAACAGATATTCTACTACTGTTGTTGTTTTTTATGTATTTTCTTTTTTAGTTCAAACTTGAATGCTGTCAATCACATCAAACCAACCTGCGTATCATACATGTACATGTACATCAAATAACGGGCATGGGGAAAGTAGTATTTAAGCAGCATTGAAGCATTTTATGTAAAATCAAAAAGGCCCACAGGCGTCACTAGGATATTTTCCAGAGGGGGAGGGGGCAAAGTAAAAACTTGGGTATCTATAAAAGCAGGTCTAAATTATTAGGGGTCAAATTTCTCCTTTCCCTCTCCCACTTTCCCTCCCCCTTCCTCCCCCCCCCCTCCCCTTCCCTCCCCAAGCCCCCCCCCCCTTCTTTGGCCGCACCAGTGGACAGGTCTATAATCAAAGTTGAAAAATCAGCACAGGATTAGAACCAAAACTGTTAGTGCAAGAGGCTAAAAACAATGTCGTGCCCGAAGCCTGCTTAACTGAAGCATTTTATAGCTGAATTTGATGTTAGCACCACGGAAACGCAAGTGTCCCAATGGTTTCATATCATTAAACAGGGAAAACAATTCAAATAACAAAAATGATATAAATAAAAGATAAGCAAGGAAAGAATTTAAAAGGCACAAATAGCCTTCGCCTCAGTGCTTTGCTTGTAATTGATATGGGGAACTTGTATGTGTAAAATCAGAAAGGCTGCTTATTGTTATAAGTTTGTGGAACGGCAGGAAATAATTGTAATAATCTCTACGCGAATCTTGAAATTGAGGGACCAAGCCTGTTTCCCTCAAACTTGTGTTCCTGCTGGGATCGATCATCAGACAAACGAGACGCGTTTCTACGGAAGCGTTTAAGGGACATAATACAAACTAAAAAAATTAATTATGACTTATTATTAAGTCATTGTTATGACATATCTAATAATAATAACTTAGTATTAAGTCATAATTATGAAACATCCAAAGTCGTAATTACGACTTAACACTGAGTCGTAATTATAAGATAGACATGTAAGTCGAAATTATGACTTAATAATAAGTCATTATTATTAGATATCAATCATAACTATGACTTAATAATAAGTCATAAATATGAGATATAAGTGATAATTATGATTTAACAATTACCAAGTCGTAATTATGAGATATAAGTCATAATTATGACTTAATACTAAGTCATTATTATAAGATATAAGTTATAACTATGATCATAATTGTGACATTTTTTTATTTTTATTTTTTTTTAGTTTGTATTATGGCCTTTTAACGCTTCCGTACTTTTCAGACGCCGTGAACCCAATATGATTATTAGGCCTCTGGTCGACCCGCACGTGCCGATAGCATTTGGTTTAACTATCAGTTAACGAGCTTTATGTAGGCTAGGCACACTCGGGAAGTATAGAAGTTTGGCTAGGGGGATGTAGGCAGTAATGTGGGGTGTGTGCCAAATGCACTCGGCGGCTGACCTTGCGGTCACCGTGCTCGGCGCATGTGTGAAAGACGCGACCCTAGCCCTGCTGAGCCGGGTGAGGGAAGGAGGGCGGGGAGGGGGAAGCTGGATGAACTGTCAGTACGATTCAGCCATGGTGTTGTGTAGTGGAACATCCAGGGTTCCTTTGCCAGGGGTCGGGGGTTGCAACCAATTACCCAGTATCAGTGTAACAACACAGTGAGCTATTCGGCACATGTTCGAAGTCGTCTTTCAGTAACTACCAGGGCGAGCAGGGCGAAGTTCTGAAGGGCGTTACTTATTGAAAAGTGAGTACCGGAGCACCGGCAGCTTAAAATCGCTACACCGAACGATCGCTATTACGAACAATATCTGTGGATCCCGCAATGTTCGTTATAGCGGCGTTCAATTGTAATAGTCGAAGTGGAATAACAATACAGTTGTATCAAGGCATCATTTTTCTTATACATTTTTAGCTGAAGAAAAGAGCAACTACAAAGAACTACAAAAACAGTTTATGCTTTTTCCAGATAATTAATGAATAGATTTATTTTGAAGAGCGACTACAAAGAACTACAAAAACAGTTTATGCTTTTTCCAGATAATTAATGAATAGATTTATTTTTGCTCATTTGACAAACTTGAAAAGGCAAGGAAATTTCAAGAAGGCAGTCAGGCCAAAATCAAGGCAAAGGAATCCATAGCTTCTGAATTCAATACATTTAATTTAAAACGTTTGTCAAAATGTTTGCAACCTTTCACACTTGAAGAATTTGTTTACTGTTAAGGAAAAATATTACAATTTTTATCAATGTGTATAATCCCTTTTGACTATTATACACATATTTTCTCGGACAGGTAAACCAAATTAATAGGATAAGTATTTGTTGCTGTAATTTTTAATATCAGAAAATGTAATGTAGTGATAGCACATAAAAAGCACAATATACAATGAGTAGATGTGTTCTGTTAGGAACAAAATATACATAAAGGGAGTGTACAAAGTCAAGTGCATATACAGCAGTGTGCATTGTTAGACAATCTACTAAGATACAATAATAGTACTACAATAAGATTGATACTTGCCAACAAATGAATAATTTCTTGGCTGAAACCCAAACTTAAGTGATGATTTTTTTTTTTTCAAGTTTTCTGAAAAGGCGACCACAAACGCAAAACATTGAAAACAGGGCCCAATTTCTTGGCTCTGCTCGCTGCTAGCAAAACATCCCTGCTTACTATAGCAGCCAATTCCATGCAATACGGTAAGCATAGTTCATGGGTAAGCAAGGAATTTTAGCTTCTGCGCATGCCAAATCCCCGTAACTAAGGATTCTGTGCTTACAGGGTTAATGCTGTTAGTGCAAATGGTGATAATAAGCGCAGAATTATGTGGTTAGAGCCATGAAATTGGACCCATGTGTACACAGCGTTGTAACGAGTCACTGATTTTTGTGACGCGAGTCGAGTCGAGTCAATTTAAAGAAGTGACGAGTCGATTCGTTAGGTTAAGAAGGTCGAGTCGAGTTGAGTCAAAGTCTCAACTCGACTTCGTCGAGTCAAGTTGAGTTGCATCAAATATTAATAGCTTGAGTCAATTTGAGACAAATAGAGAGCAAGTAATTTGTACATGTATCACTAACAGTTAACAAGAAGTGAAACTTCGATCTTAAAAGCTATCTGGTTTGACTTCGGTTCTGGGTTGAGTTTTTTTTCGCTGATTGCTGATTGTACCAAACTGTTTCTGGTTATTTAGCGAAACAGAGGGCTTAAATATTGCCGGCGTTCCTTTCCAGAGCTTGGAATCACGGACCTCTGTTCAAGCCTTTTGACATGTGGGCTGTTTGTGGTGAAATCTGGAAAATTATCTTTCGGTGACTGACTGTATTTGAGAGTAGCCTCTCCACAGTCAATGATGCGATGGTTTGGCTGACGATGATCTATAACAGTGCAAGCTTTGCATATTAACTCTTCACACGTCTCACAATAAAACCAGTTCACTTCCCCCTTGTGTTTCTGGCATTTAGTCTGGTCTGTTGTGTGGTCCGCTGAACAAGACACCTTTTCTTGAAGAGTGATCTCCTGAACTATTTCCATTAAATGGAAATTTTTTTTCAGGCCTTGAATGCCTGTCGTTGGAAGTACTGTCTCCCTTTGACATACAGGGCAAGGAATCTCTGGTTGACTGCCATGCTTGCCAGTGTGGTATTTCTCCAGGCATACTTCACAAAAGCTGTGCAGGCAATCAAGTATCTTGGGCTGTTTATATCTGATGTGACATATGCCACACTCCAGGGAGCTGAAAGGTGTAGCCATTTTGCCTGTATACAAATTAATAATAGATACATGTACAAAGAAATTGGAATGGTTATAGTACAGATATGTATTAGGCCTAAACTTGTTTTTATTATGCTGTCCACGTTCGTTTCAGTCGCTGGCCAAAAACATCATTTTGTATGCATGTATCCACTTTTGATTAAGACATCGAATACATTTTTTTTTTAATTGTCAACTTTTAAAGAGCTCTGATGTTTTGAAGGGCTCTTATGGTTTGTGCCCACTCTTGTTATAACCAAATATAGGTTTTGTTGGAAGTTTCCTACTGGAGGCCCCTACGTACTCTTCACATTTTATGTGAGTGAACTGTGATTCCTAGTGATTAAGCTAGCATTTAATCTCATTCAAAATAACTGACAATATTTCTTACCTCTTTTAAATTCCCACTAAATCACTTAAAAACAAGTTTTTTTTCCGATTTGATGTAAAGAACACAAATAGTTGAGGCGGATCTGGTAAAGATGGCGCTTGACAAACATAGCATCGTCATCAAGTCACATGACATGGTACATGTACATGTATACGTAGCTTGGGATGCTGCATTGCTGTGTATACGTACATGTACATGTACAGTCTGTATATCTGTGTACATATTTACTTGCCACTTGAGTTTTGGACCTTAGACATGTTAGATAGGTTCGTGTATTATATGCACTTTGTTATGTATTGAATCTTTTTTTTCCCCAACCATTATAACTCACCTTTATAATATAACAATAGTTCATCAAATATCTTTTGATCCTTAACAAAATATAGGCTTCTTTTCCCTTGTGTTTAATATTTTTTGTAAAAACTCAGGCATGCAACTTTTCCTCGGATCAGCTGATTTCCTCGTTTTTCATTTCACACTTATGCCATTGAAAATTGAAAAGACACTGTACAAAGTCTTGTAAAGATTGGAGTTTCCTCGTTTTTTGTTTCTTCCAAGTTGCATGCCTGAAAAACTGATGAACACATTTTAAATTGATTTGAAGTTTATCAATTTGATCATCCACAAAATCAAATGAGAGGAGTTGCCAACAAAAGCCATCAGAAGGACAGTGGGAAGTCCTAAAACTACATATACCGGCACAAGTACCTTTGTAGAAGTTTGAAAGTACAGAGTTTTAGAGTTTTCCTCCAATTTTCAAATATATCTAAATCAATTTCCAGTGTCACATGACATTTGGACTCGTATCAAAATCCAGCTGCTTAAATTTTACTGATTTATTGGTTGAACCTTCAGAATCCTCATGTTGGCATGCACAGAACAACTGTATGATTGAGTCAGTTTTTCATAGTCCCAAATTCATAATACACCAGCACAGCTGTGTTCTGTGCCAATGGGGACTACGCACGATGCGCTCTCCAATCTCCACATTAGGAGTTGTTTATGAAGGACATAATTTGTACCGTAATTAAGCTAGAGAGGTGTCCTGAAAAACATGAAGTAAAATTGAGAAAACAAATTGTCGGAAATTTTTAATTGTTTAACTCTTTTTGATTTTGTACTGAAAAGATTTGATTTTGACCAAAAAGGCTTAGGTAATTATCAGCATCCAGACTCAAACTGGTCTTACAAATATTGTTTATGACAGGCTAAGCACACATTTATTTCCATATTAATGCTGATATTTTGTTTAATGCTGTAACCATGGTAACATAAACCTGTCATCCTGTCTGGCTTGTTTCCAGGGTGTGAAGGGCATGATCCCAAACTCCCTTGACAACAAGATGAGACAACTCAAGGAACATGGTCAGGTTCTTGGCAGGATTCATCCTGGGTTCTATGACATCAGGAAGAGATTGAAGGAAGATCTTGAGAGAATGTTGGCTGAGAGACGATGAGGAGTCAAGAAGATGATGGCCGGTAAACGTCTCGAGTCAACATGGTCAAGTAAGAATGAAAGTTGTCTGAAAATAATAACTGCATCAGCTAGATTTGATGACTAGTGATCCTACATGTACTTAATGTCTTGGAACCTTCATCTTGCTACCCTAGGACTGTCTGGTTTGAATCTGATAGAGCAGTAGATATAGCATGTAAACCAGTGAATGCCTGAAAGTCAGCTGTTTACAAATTTGACGGGGCCAATTCATGACGTAAGGTTTTTCTTATACATTTATATATATTTTCAATTACTTTCAAGGCACATGACATCACAGGCCTGGACACCACATGACACAAGGGGGTGCTATTTATGATACAGAAGTATGTCTTGTAAATAACCAGTACCTTCTTACACACCTCCAACAAATAAACGGTGCATTAGAAACTTTAATACTTGAACTCCCTTTTCCAGTACTACTTAGTACATTTTGGTAGTTGAAAAGTGTCAAAAAACTTCCAATGTACCCTGAATCTGCATTTTATTCTGGTTTCGCATGAAAAAGTGGGAGTTGATAAAATAGGTCCCGCCCCCACCCTGACATTTATAGCCCTGGTTGTGTAAAAAAAACTATCAAAAAAATGGAAGAAACCAAAGGCTTATTCTGAAGTATGTTTGTGTAAACATTTTCAAAAGGTAACAGTGATGTTCCTCTGAAATTAAAATTATATAAAAAGTAACAAATACCGGAACAGCTAATACAAGTCTTTATTCTGTAAATTCAGACGGAGAAACCATAAGTATTGTGACTGATCTTTACCAAGCGCTTTGAAGATAAAATTATCATCAACATTATAGGTGTTCCATTGATATAAATGTTAATGTACAAAGCTTGTACAAAGCTCGTTGGATCTCGTAACTGGATTCTGTAGGCAGCCCATTTTGAAACCTTATTTTAGGCCCAAAAAAAAACAATTCTGCTTCCGATTACATGGCATTTGAAAAGAGGATAGGTAGGTAGGTAGGTAGGTAGGGAAGTTTGTTTGTTGCAAATTTTTTTGAACAATCTTATGGAGGTGTGAAACAGAAACAGGTAGTAATTGATGATTTTCGATTTTTTTCCTCATTTTTTGCCCCCCAAAAATAGGGTAGGGGCTGTCAAATAGGGTGGGGGGGGGGGGGGGGGGGGAGGGCGGCTGGTACCCATCTTCCCAAATGGGGGCGCTCTTTAAAACTTATCTTTATTATGCATACTACATATTAAATTGACATTTTCACGGCGCATTGTAATGGTTATTACATGTAAATCGACATTTTCACGGCGCATTGTTATGGTTGTTGACGGAGCGGGTTTTCTTTTGTAGGATTGATAGATGAACTCTATCAACATCAAAAATCAGTCACAAAAATCCAGCACCCCCCCCCCCCCCCCACCCCCGGATATGCCACTGGTTGGCCATAGCTTTCTAAAATTCAATAACTTGACACAGATTTAAACTTTGGACTAAATAATTTCAAATTTTTCAAGCTGAAAAGATATGCAACAGTCCAAGAAAAATATGGCAATTCAAATTGACATATTACATTCGTAAACAGTCTTCATAATTTTCCATTCTGTGAATTAAGAAAGGAAACCAAATGCATATTGCCACTCTTCTTTAGCATATATTTCAATGATCAAATTATCTTCAATGTATGTGTACCATAGATTTAAATAATTTGTTAATGAAAAATGCAAAAAGTAACATAAAAATCTAGTAAATAAAAACTTATATCGAAGAGTATTCTGAGTACTACCTTTCATAGTGATGCATATACTTAAAATGATTATTCAGTCAAAAATTAGTTGTAGTATGCTTACATCTCAAGGATGAAGTTTTGAAACTGTCTCAAAATTGCCATTAACATAAGTACAATATATAATAGGTAGTTTCCATTAGGAGCAAATTTCTGAATCTGCGTTTTAGAATCTTGGCTTTGACTCCATCTTTGGCTTCTACTATCAAAAGCCTCTGACATTGTCTGATGAGGTCAAGATATAAACCTCATGAACACTGTCAGCACAACTCTCCATGCTGTGAATGAAGATCTGAAACCACATTAATATAGAATGAGCTTTGTCACTTATCTTTAAGATACATTGGGACAAGTCCATTTACTTGAAGAGTAGTGTTTTATTAACTGCATATGTAAATGCAAACTGCAAAAAAAGTAACCAAAAAATAACTGAGTATTTAAAGGCGTTTATTGAACACTAATCATAACACCAACTGGAAGTAATTGTAAAGTTACATGGACATGTACATGTACATGTAAAACTATTCAAATCAAATTTTAAGAATGTTGCCCAAGAATGAAATGATCCTGAAAGTTTCTCAAATCTTTGTTATAAGAGATTGCAGCATACATATATACAGCAAGTTTCATAGGGAGCAATTTAACAATCTTAGTTGCGTTTTATGCATTCTTGGCTTTGTCCGGGCTCTGGCTCCAGGCTGCTTGATTTTTTTTCCCTGATGTAACTTTTGTTCAATACTGCGCCATATTTTTCATTCGAGACCCCAAACCCTGTCACACAAGGCCAATGGATGCTTGGTGTATTTTCACTGAGTTTGAATGTGGTAGAATTCGGACAATGAAGGATGAGCAATACCAATTCAACCTTGGTGATGCCATGACTGCTAGCCAGACCACCGGCTGGAGACCAGATTGAAAAAGGGAGCCAATTCAAAGAGATGGTGATAGAATCTACTGGACGAAAATTCAGGAAGTGTAGAGCTTTCATTAACTGGCAACACAACCCCTCCCCCATCTCTAAGAAAGCCCGCTTCAAGCACCTCCAGAGCATGACCCAAAAAGTAATGATTACTAATTCAAAAATTCTGGGTTTTTTTACACCTCAGATTGATTAGTATTGAACAGATATATGGCAGTTAAACCCATACTGAGTATAGGAGGGGTGTTAATTTCAAATTTACCAGTTTATTAAGACAAACATTTAGTTTCCATGCAGTCATCATAAACTTAAACAACTTTGTTTTGAAGAATATGTACAATATGTTTAGAAAGTTTCTCATTAGAGGGATTGGCAGTTTGTGTTTGTGTTTGGATTTGTGAGGAGAGATGTGGAATAAGTGGACATATGAATGTTAATTGGTGCTGTAATGACTGGACAATGTCTTGCTCAACATTGGCTGTCGAGATGACGATTGCTAGTCAAAGTCATGTTGGATGACATCACACCTTGCGATACATCTCGATTGCAAAGGTGTCAGCCACTGCCAGCTCCCCATCAGAAGTGAATGTGATTCCACATGGGTCAAGGATACCATGAGCCAGGCAATCAAGAAACCTGCCATCTATATCATAGTGGTGAATATGACCAGTGTTACAATGATCAAAATGGCTCACTGCAAGGTAGATGCCTGAGCTGTCACAGCATACACCCTTGCAATGCAAGCAGACCTCTGCTGGTTCACCAGCAATTGATGGTTTGATCGTGGATAGTACAGTACCTGTGCTATCAACAACATCCACTCGCCCATAGTAATATCCACTGATCACAACTCTATCAGTGTCATCATGGACAGCCAGGTAGTAAGGTGGAGTCCGCACTGGTATGGTGCGTAGGATCTCACCATCAGTGGGTCTGTGCTCAGTCCACATCTTGCTCTTGACATCACCTACTAACAATGCTCCTCCCTTCTTCACGGCTGCACTCCATAGGTTAGGTTGTGTCATATCAACCTCACTCGGTGATGCCTTTGGGAATTGAAAGTCAAGAGTGTAGTCCTTCATGTTGAACACCTTGACATACTTGCTTCCACCTTCCAACACGAGCAAGCGCCGCTCAGGACTGTGGATGGCTGCAACTGCCTCTGGACCTGTGGGTAAAGAAGAACCCAAATGTAGCATATGCACTGTACAGGGTGTTAAAAAAAAGGAAACCGAGCTTGTTTTGCTGATTTCTCGGGTATGACGTATTATTTAGGAAAATGGTAACCACCATCTGTTACATAACCATGTCTTCTTTTTTTGACACCACGAACTCCATTTTACCATGACTGAGCACCAAGTGATGTAACTGACATACCAAAAATGGCCTTGTTCCACATGCACCATAAGACCAATTGACAGTTTCATTTGTTGACAATTACAAAATCCAAAATGTACATTATCAAAGTCATTTATTCAATTGCTAAAACATATCGAGATTTATCACTGTCCTCTTTATGACCACTGTCCTTCTTCTTCTTCTGTCGTATGTCCTTAGACCTTCAGCTCCGTTGCAGCAAGCCATAGTCCAGTGTGTCATTGTCTAAGTCAATTAGGCCACGATCACCATTCGGTGGCCGGTATATGGGACAGCTGGTCATCACATGTTCCACAGTCTGTGATGGGTCACCACATTCGCATTGGGCACTGTCTGTGAGACCCCACTTCTGCATTGCAGCCCCGAAGCGTCCCACACCTGTCCTCAGGCGATTGAGTGTTGTCCACTCCTTACGGCGGAGGTGCTGGCCCGGAACTTCTGCTGGATCCTCGATGTAGTGGTGAAGCCTGGATGGTTCTGCTGCCTTCCACTGGTCCATCCATCTTGCCTTCACCCAGGAATCCTTGGAGGTGTCCGCTGGTGTTGTGTGGAGCAGTTCCTGGGCTTGTATGGCAAAGGGACGCCGGGACTTGAGGCGTGTGCGCTGTGGTGTCTCCGTGACTACCTTGTGGAGGAGGTGAGATTCACTCAGCTGTGCCTTCCGAGCAAGGGCCAGCGTGGCTGCTTCTCGTTTGATCTCTGCTGGAGCAATTCCAGCAAGGACCACTGTCCTTCAAAATGCCCCCATTCCTTTGAACGCACATCTCTGTCCAGGTTCTCATCGCTGTGAACGAATTACTGATTGCTTCTCTCTCTCTGATAATTGTCAATTGGTCTTATGGTGCATGTGGTACAAGGCCATTTTTTGGCATGTCAGTTACATCACTTGGTGCTCAGTCATCCGGGACGTTAAAATGGAGTTTATGGTGTCAAGAAAAAGAAGACATGGTTATGTAACAGAAGGTGGTTACCATGTTCCTAAATAATTAGTCACACCTGAGAAATCAACAAAATAAGCTCAGTTCCATTTTTATTTTAAAACACTCTGTATATAAATATACTGTCAATATAAATAGCCCGCCTTTAAGACGTCATGATGAAGTCGCACATTTTTCGAAATTTTGTGCATATATCTACATGTATAACCTAACAAACCTATTACTGTACAAAAAGAATTTTGAAAATACTAATTTCCGTTCATGAGATATGACTTACAGGTCCAAAAATGGAATAATTCATATAAAATCACATGATGCAGGGAGTTGTCATGATATGTCAATTCCTGCGTTTTTACCAGTATACACATCCCTGTTTAAAGGGAAAATACAACATTTGCAAACATCAAAAAATAAAACTACCAAATCATTTGAAATACCTTGCTGGACTGTTAGTGAATGACAGTGTAAAGCATCCTGTAAAATCATGGCACCTGGTACATGTATACTGTCATTTTCAAGAAAAGTGGTATTTTTGTATCAATTTCCAACGCTGATCGGCTGACCAGCGTTGGGAAAAACTGGCTTTTTTTTCAAATACTGGCCCCAGTTGACCATCGCGCACTTGTTTGCAATCGATTAAACACCTATGAACGGGTACAAGCCAGCTAGACTGGTTCCCTGACCTTACAATTCCCCAATGTATGTAAACTGCTCTGTTTCTTTTTAAATGGAGTCAGGGAACCAGACTACAGGAAAATGATTGTTTTTCTTGGTTTTTGTAGCATTTTCGAACCCAAAACCTCAAAAAAGTCAGTGTAACTATATTTGCTATATATTTCCAACCCCCCAATTCCATCCATTCCTGAAAATTACAGCAAAAGCAAATGATGTATACTCCCTTTAAGTACATACCAATGCCAACCCAGACATTTTTTTTTTTGACACGTATTATGTATTTCCAACCATAAATAAGTCTCCTTCATGCCCCAAATTGCATGCGCTCATGCAAGACTTATATTTTCAAAATTATTATGGCAGTTTGCTTTGAGAACATGCATATGTACTGCATGCAAGAAACTTACGTAATGGTAGGGGAATGGTTCCCTTATGTTGTCCCTCATTGCTGCAGATGATCACTCGGTAGTCGAAACTGTCTGCCACCGCGATCTCATGACCACTTGCAGTAATACCTAGAAGCCCATTGAACCCTTCTGGACCACCTGCCTCATTAGAAAACGTGCGACACATTTCCCACTTGACTGCTTGCACCTCAGGCTTGCCTAGATTGATGTTGCCAGTCCTCTGTTCAAGTCTCTTGATGTCTTTCAGTGGCTCTCCGTATTTGAGAGAAGCCTCTCCACAGTCAATGATGTGATGTTTTGGCTCACGATGATCTATAACAGTACAGGCTGGGCAGATAAACTCTTTACATGTCTCACAATAAAACCAGTTCACTTCCCCCTTGTGTTTCTGGCATTTAGACTGATCTGATGTTTGCTCTGCTGAACAGGACACCTTTCCTTGAGAAGGAGCTGTAGCCATTTTATCTGTATACAAATAGTATTTAAAAAGAAATTGCAATGGTTAAAATACAGCGATGGGGACTTCTTTCTTTATCATGGGCATCGCAAGGTCAGGGGGGCAAGTGGGGTGCGCATGCCCCCCCCCCCCCTTCTGGAAAGAAAAAAAAAGAAGAAAAAGAGAGGGAGAAATTGAAGAAAATGAAGCGTGACGTCGTATTGCTATTAATTTCATGGGTTGGGGGGATGTCCCTGGCCCCCCCCCCCCCTCGAAAAATTGAAAAAAACCAAAACAATTGAGAATACGCTAGTGCTTTGCCCCTCTAGCAAAAATCCTGGCGATGCTCGTGTTCATTATACATTTATACTGCACTTTCCACTTAAGGTTCACACTGGCGAACAAAGACAAATTCATGTATCCACTTTTGAACAAGACATCAAATACAGTGGTTTTTTATTCCTGTCAAATTCTTTTATTGCTCTGGCATTTTGAAGAACTCTGATAGTTAGCACCATCTCCAGTTGTTACTAAATAGGTTTTGTTGGAACATTACAATACACAATCTTCACACTTTGTTGTTTAAGCCATACACTTGTACCTGTAATAAGCTAGCATTTAATCTCATTCAAACAACTGACAATATTTTCTTACCTCTTATAAATTCCCACCAAATCACTTTTAAAACAAAATTGTTCCAATTTGACGTAAAGCGCACAAACAGTTCAGTCGTTTGGGGCGGATAAAAGATGGCGCTGGACAAACACAGAATTGTCACATGACAGTTTAT
Organism: Patiria miniata; assembly: GCF_015706575.1. NCBI lineage: Eukaryota > Metazoa > Echinodermata > Asteroidea > Valvatida > Asterinidae > Patiria > Patiria miniata. The sequence goes on along the minus strand of NW_024037064.1, from coordinate 10,045,561 downwards.
ATATACAGAGCTGAGGATTTTTGTTTTCCTTCATATATGTCACACACAGACTCTGCTTACATGGCTTAGGCAAAATAAAAAATAGTTCTACTTCCGGCTACCTATACCTACCCTATTTTTGTTTTGGTATAAATAAAGGAAAACCCCCCGAAAACCATCAGTTACTATTTTTTACTCTTTACTACATGCAGACACCATGTGATCTTTCAAAAAAAAATCCCCCCCAAAAAATAAAAATTCTTCCCTATAATCGGAAACAGAACTTTTTTTGCCTTAGGCCTATCTGTGTTCATATTTACTTGACACTTGAGTTTTGGACCTTAGATAGGTCTGTGCATTTTATCTACATGTACATACATGTATATGCTGCACTTTGTTGAATTTCAATCGCTTACACCCTCAGCATGCATTTAAGTAGTATCTTAAGAAATTTAAGAACTTTGTAATAGAACACTAATTTCATCCAATATCTTTTGATATTGCACAAAATAAAGGTTTCATTTCCCTTGTGTTATAAATACTGATGAAGAATTTTAATTGATTTGAAGTTATCATTTTGATTGTCCAAAAACATTTTCCGTCAGTTTTAAATGTCAAGATAAAAACTACATGTGCATAAGAGGACACTATGTCCTCAGTTGGAAACCATTTTAATCAAATGAGAGGAGTTGCCAAAAGTTACCCAAACAAAAGCCATCAGAAGGACAGTGGGAAGTCCTCAATCTACTCAAATCTTTGTGGGAACAGCCGAGTTTTAGAGTTTTCTTTCGATATTCACAATGAAGCCAATTTACAAATGTACCCATTGACCAATCAGCCCAGAGACCGTCTTGTCATGCTTGTAGCCGGTTTTAATCACTTAGTGTCGCATAAAATTTGGAGTCCTGGGTCATTCCGTGGCAAATCACCCCCCCAAAATTTAAAGTTTAAACCCCACCCCCTTCAAATTGGTTCATATTTAGTTTATGGTGTAATTTAGGCTGAAAATGCTGAAATATTAAGTTTTAGAGCCGTCGGACAAACGGTTTTTGCGCTACAGCCCGTCATTGTTTGGCAATTTTTGTCAAAATAGCAGTGGCTGCCAATTTTCAAATGACCACATCTCCATAACCTGTGGGCCAATTTTAATAGTCTTGGTTGCTTTGCAAAGTTAACATCATAAGGAATCCAAATTTACTATTACTTTTCATGTCAGGGATATTTGAAGTAAAATGACCTTTTGACATTTTTCAGTCAGGTTGTCATAGCGATACTTTCCACGCCTTCCACTGCTGTGACCTGCATGACCTGGGTTTGAATCCCGCCCAGGCCAATATGTGGATTGGGTTTTCAGTCCCTACCTGGTTCTATGGGTTTTCCTCAAAATTTTCCTCTGGGTTTTCCTCCCACCTCTAAAACTGTAACTTCTTCGCATTGTCTTCTCTCTACAAGTTTCTTCAGGCTTTCGAGCTACAGTGCTTATGGTACTTTTGAGGAATCCTTGGTTTCATTACCAGAAAGAAATAAAATAAAATAAATAAATAGACAGCTCCCCCAGTCTTTCCCTTGGCCCCTCCCCCAGCATCTACCTTGGCCCATCCCCAGCCTCTCCTTTGGCCCCTCCCCAGCCTCTCCCTTGGCCCCTTCCCAGCCTCTCCCTTGGCCCCTCCCCAGCATCTCCCTTGTCCCCTCCCCCAGCATCTCCATTGGCCCCTCCCCCAGCATCTCCATTGGCCCCTGCCCAGCAATTCTCTCAGCTCCTCCCCCAGCCTTTCCCTTGGCCCCTCCCCAGCCTCTCCCTTGACCCCTTCCCCAGCCTCTCTCTTGGCCCCTCCCCAGCATCTCCCTTGGCCCCGCCTCCCAGCCTCTCCCTTGGCCCCTCCCCAGCCTCTCCCTTGGCCCCTCCCCAGCCTCTCCCTTGGCCCCTCCCCAGCCTCTCCCTTGGCCCCGCCCCAGCGTCTCCCTTGGCCCCTCCCCAGCATCTCCCTTGGCCCCTCCCCAGCATCTCCTTGGCCTCCTCACCCCCCCCCCCCCCCCCCCCCCCGAGCATCTCCCTCAGCTCCTCCCCAACCTCTCCCCTGGTGCCTAACGACAGAGAAAAAGAAAGTCGCTATCTGATGCAGTACCAGTTATTTGTGGACAGAGTGCGATATGGGTTTAATTAGTAAAAATGTTGTTATTCGTCAGTCACATCACTTTGTATCTTTAGATCTCTTCAGTTGCACTTGCAACTACGGAAAGCCTAAACAAATACAAAAGCCTACATAATTGTGAAGAAAAAAAAGACTACAGCTGTACACATGTCCTTCTCATTAAGTTTCATTTTATTTTTTATATGTTCTATTTCATTGTAGACGGCTCATTCATATCCAGCGATATCATGCTCATCTTCATTCAGCAACCACTGTGCTCAGTCTGGTCACCATGGCAACTGACCAGCCTCAGGCCCAGCCTCCAGCAGCCATTGGTCAAGATCGCCGCTTACCAATTCCAATCAGCAATGAGCGTAGTCGAGGGCAACTCAAGACACCTGTCAGCTTTGTTGTTGTACCTGTCAGTGATCTGGGTTACCCTGTTGGTTCACCAGGGAGTAGCATCTGGGCTTATACACCAGGTAAGCACAGTTTTATAATTAAAGGGAAGATACAACATTTGGAAACATCAAAAAACGAAATGATCAAATTGTCACAAAATATCTTACTGGATTGTTTGGGAATGACAGTCTAAAGCATCCTGTAAAGTTGTGGCTCCTGATGTGCTGACATTTTCAAGAAAAACTGCATTTTTCGGCCGACCAGCGTTGGAGAAAACTGGCTTTTTTCAAAAAGTGCTCCTTCCTTTTTATATTTAGTTCATCTGCATTTTCTTTGCAATTGATTACACACCTGTGAAGACTACAACGCTGCTAGACTGATTCTTTGATCTTACAATTCCCCAAAGTCTATAAATTGCTCCGTTTCATCTTAAGTGGGGTCGGGGAACCAAACTTCAAGAGTATAATTGGTTTCTTGGTTTTTCCAGCATATACGAACCCAAAACATGAAACAAGTTAGTGTAACAATATTGGCTATAACATACTATTCCTCCAAATCCAATTATTTCTGAAAATTGCAGCAAAAGCAAATGACGTACATTCCCTTTAAATGTACATCGCACACTTTCAATTCAATTTCATGATTTATTTATTCTTATCATGTAAAAATATGAAACTTGTCTCCTCATTCTGCACACATATACTGGTAGTCGTATACACATTTTCATCGGATGCATAAAAACTGACTATATTTGGAGCATCAAGATAAGAGCAATGTGAAATAGTCCCAGATTTTCTTGGCTCAGTATACTGGTACTTAAAAATCCTAATTGAAGGAATTATAGCCAAAGCATCCTTCTTGATTAAAACATGCTATAAAAATCAACTCAGGGATATGATTACATTTACGTTCAGGCCAGAAAAATGAATTTAAAAAGAAACTAATGAGATTTCTCAACCCAAATGACATACAGCACATGCGGATTAGCAAAATATTAGTTGTCATCCATCCAAGAGAATGTTTTCCTTTAACATTTTCTTTGTCTTCTGAATCCCCCCCCCCCAGGAAGCTGCGGTGACAGGATCCTAAGTAGCAACTAAGAAGACATACCAGGTTAACTTCCTCCATCTAGACACTGTCAAGAGAGGATGGCTTCCAAATACCTGGTAAGCATCTCCCCCCTCCCCCCCCCCCCCCCCCCACTTCATCCATTGCAATCAGCATGAGTTCAGGACTTGGAAACAGTTTTTAAAAAAAACACACACATTTTGGGTCCAGAGTACACACAGTCCTATTCAATTGATTTAGTCCATTAATTGGTGTTACAGGGTAATCCTATACAACAGCACTGCCCAGCTCACAAGTGACAGTGAGTCGAGCCGTGAGGTACAAAGAGGACTGTAGGCTGGCCCTCTGGGACCAGCACAAACTGAACAGCGATCATTGAGAAAATCAAATAGAGAAATCAAAACCTCATCAAGATGTACCTTTTGTATCTCAAGACATTACTGAAATGTCATCATGCTTGCAAGCTCTAACTTTATTGCCCTGGTTATTTCCTACAGACACCTGTCAGCTGGTTTGGTGAGCAACATGAGCCAATGTCTGGCATGCATCATAACATGGCCATGGGAGATGGGGGAGGGGTGACAGCTCATGGAATGGCAGGAGTGGTCTGGAACCCTGTAGCCACCATGCAACTTCATGGCACTAGTCCAAAGGTGGGTCCTGTCTCAAAGCTTAAGTCCGTGTCAATATTATCAGGCTATATATGTGAGGCATTCTGGCAAAATGAGACGCAACTGGGCACAGGCCGTAGTGGAGGGAAAATGCACGAAAAAATGATAGGGGGGATTTTTTGGTTGTTTTGCTGATTTTCAGAGTGATATTCGTATAAGTAAGCAAAACAGGTAGTCTAAAAATCATGGAATTCAAGAGTTTTTAAGATAAGATAATTGGCATCGTTCATTTTCGTGAATACAAAACTCGAATTTTTACAGCCAGGCCTTTTTCTCAGTATTTTGCTATTTTTACATGTCGATAAAAGCAAAGTTTAAAGTGAGCCATAACTTGTCAACGGAATTTCTTATTGAAAGTAAACAGTATTGTAAGGAGAATTTTATTCTCTTTCCTAATACCTGCAAACCCTCATTTCAACCTCTGCCCAGTTCTGTCTCATTTTGCCAGAACGCCTCACATATATGGTCGTCAGTAACACGTGTCTATCAGCCGCTTTCATATATATGCGCATTATTACTAGCTGCAGCAATTGGGAGACTTTTTAAAACCTGTCATTATTTCTAAACTTAAATTCCTTGAATAGTTACTGCAAAATCCTTCTTTAGGCCAGGCGCAATATATTCCTGATGTAGTGAATGCCCAAGTTTTGAAGTTGTTAAACGTTAAGAGGTCTAAAGTACCTGCTCAGAAATATACAAATATTGAGTGGCTCAGAGTGGAATGGGAGGTATATTAACGCCAGGTAAAATCTGGACGTTTAAGTCCAGATTTACCGAGCGATAATATTCCTCCCATTTTACAATTTGAAGCAAATCAACATTTGTTTTCTTTAACTAACATACAGATCCTTGTCATTTGATTACTGTTAAAAATTTGTGGGAAATGTATTTCTCTCTTCCAAACCACCCTTTCACAAAACGTTTGAACCCAACTCTGAAGCTACTGGCTCTTACGAACAACACACGCTTTTCGCAACGTTTAACACACACACCGGCATTTGCAAGCTAAATCCGCGGAATGGAACGAAAACGATCCTTACTGTTCAATAGTATTTTCCATTCCCATTTCCCCCCGGGGGGGGGGGGGGGGGGGGGGGGGGGGGAGGGCCTAAAATAGTTGGACACAAACTACGCGTTCTGAAATAATATTTTCACATCATTTGCATGTAGTTGGTATCAGAACTACACCCCCAGTCACCCAACAAAACAATCCTCATGTTTTTAACATAAATTTATTAATTTGCAATTTTGTCTTCCATTTTCCCAGGTTTGGGGAGCATAAAGCCAGCCGGTCATGTGACATGACGACACCTCTCCTTCCATTCCTATAGAGGGCGCTGTTCATCACAGCCGCAGCATCCACAAAGAGATAGTTAAGTTAATAATTTTTCTTAGATGTCCAGCAGCCATAGAGGGCGCCATAATGCTATCTGGGGTTTTTTCACAGACAAATAGACGCATAGACCGCCAGTCAGGCACTTGAAAGTGTGATTTGGTTATATGGCAAATTGTTTGTTGACAGCGTGCATAACTACGCAGTGCTGGTTCAATGCGCCAAAATGCTTAATATGGTACATACATTGAAATACAATTTATAAATTATTTTGGTAAGGGCTGTATTACGCAAAAGTTGTAAACTCGTATTTAGTTCACAATGGATTTGTTTACAATCAAAAACTAACTTCATAATTTCTTGTTACATGTTTGACTGGAACTCTTCAAGTGTATGCAAAAACCCTATATATCAAGAGGTGAATTTGTTCGTTTTGATTTTAGTCGGGCGCTTGGTATAAAATCACTAAATGCTACTGTAGTTCTGAATAGGACCCAGCGGTCTATGCGTGTATTTGTCTGTGGGTTTGTTGCCTTACTTGCCCGAAAGAATTTGTTAATGGTATAATTACGAGAAAAGAATAATTTAACAAAATAATTAAGCCTTGGTTAAAATAAAAAGGAACAATTCTGTGAAATGGAAGATGATTGTAAACAGCAATTCATTTTTATTTGACTTCATTTACGTTAGGCCAAAAACGGCTCCTGTTTCTGGTCTGCACACGCATCGCCATAGCCATGCGCATCGGCAAAATAAAAAGTTTCTTTTTTCAAAGATGTCTCAAAATCGCCACACTCACTTGTTTGACTGGAATCTTGCTGCTGCACAATTTTAACATGTGTTTTACAGTTTAGATGGGGTTACGATGGAGTATAAGTTTTAAGTGGCCTCTCTGGGCTCCCATACCTTTTGCACTGAATTTAGTAGGTCACCATTTGCCAGTCATCAGCCGATATTTGACTAGTTAAAGAAAAGAAAAAAAACGCGTCGCCGCACCACTTTTGGGGCAAGCTCCATACCAGAAACCGAAGACTTTTTTTTTTGGCCTAACTGTAAACAAATTGAATTTGCTTTTTTGCTTGATTTTGTATGTTAATAGATGATAAGCTACCCTGGTTGAAAATATGTTTTTGTTGACATGTACATTACAACATCAAGGTCAGTTAACCTGGGTGACCTTTGACCTCTGTTATCTCAATCATAGTAGTGTATCATTTAGAATTTCATTTCCATAGAGCTGTAGTAAACTATGAGAGCATTTACTCCTCATTGCCTTGCACACTTCGAAGTTGTCCGAGCTTAACACAGTATGAAGAATGTACATGTAGCGAGATCAATGTGCAAGTCCTGTCGCCAATATGAAATCCATATTTTTGGGTTTTGTGCACTTCTGTACATGTAGCTAAAATATATTTCTGATGCAGGCATGTGGTCTAAATCCCAAGTGAAAAAAAATCCCAAAAAAGTGATAAACAGTGAGAAAAATCCCAAATCTGTGCAGCGCAAAGCACTGACGAATGAAATTAAAGTTACACTAACAGCTTTGAAATGTTTTAGAATATACATGTACAGGTACAACATTTTGAGCTAATTTCTTTTGATTTTTGCACAAACATGGATGCATGCGCCCAGCAAGCTTCATCCTATTCATATATGAAAAAGCTCTCTAATAATTTACTATAGCTCTATGGCATGATTAAGTGCACATGTGCAGATACAAATCTAGAATAAAAGGGAGTGCGTAACAATTCCCATAGTTTTTCTTGCAACAATAAAATATAACACAATGGAGTGTGTTTAGTGGAAAAAGTACAGTCAGAATGCAAGTCAATTGAAATTTTGTTTGTTGATTGGTTGTGGTAACGAGGCCCGGATTCTCCAAAAGATCTCTCTCATAGGACGCAATCTTTGTTAAAAAATCACAACTGAGTGTCAGGTACATGTGCGCATAGTGCGCCAAATGTTTTTAACACGCGCTCGTTTGCTCGGAATGTCTTCGTAATATGGCGCAGCCGATGCGTATCACGAAGAATTGACAGCCAAAACGCTGATGCGCATGGCAATCTGTAGGAAGTGACGTCATTTGAGAGAGAGACCTATAAGCAGAGTAGGAACTATGTCTATAGGCCTACGAAAAATTAGTGGCCTATGAAAATACCACAGTGTGGCCTGGCTTGCTTCGTACAGCTTAACATCAACATGAAATTAGTGCTGTTACCTAGTGCAGAGGTGTAAGGAACACTTATCCTGCTGTGGTCATGACAGAATACATGCATAAAAAAAATGAAAAAAAATAAAATAAAAAAAAATAAAAATAAAAATAAAAAAACTATAAAAAGCCCAAATTCGAAGAGGAAGTGTCAAATTTAACATCAAAGAGTGTTAATTCAGTAAAAAAAGTACAATGACAACTCAGTCAATCTTTAATAAAACAAACCACACTCATCCGGATGATAACTTGAGAAATAGCCATTATATTCAAATAAAAATTCCACAATTGATTAATTATGACTTTTTTGTGAAGTCTGTAAACTTTTACAGGATTTATCAAACAATACAGTTAATGTAGCGAAAAAAATCGTGAGCAAAGTAAAATCAGAATTAAAATCAGCCCTATGCAAAAAAAAGCCAAAAAACCTACACATTTATTTGCTGTGATGTCTTTAAAAACCTACTTAATTTCAACAGCAATTGACCAAAAAAAAAAAAAAAAAAAAAAGAGTATGTTCGGTGTGAAAATTTCAATCGAAACTAAAAATATTCCAAATGCGTTACAAGAATGACACACAAGTATGATGACGCTGGAAATACCTGTTGAGTTTAATTAAAATTGTATCCATTGATTGTTCATAAAGTCTTTAAGAACCCCATAAAATTTCAAGAGAAATTGTGTAACTATAAAAAACGATTAAACGTGTACAAATGCAAAATATAGTCAAAAGCCGTAGAAAATTTAACGTTGCATTTATCATGCATTGTACCAAAAAGTCTTGCACAATTCCTTAATGAGTACATTTCTTCACTTTTCTACGCTCTTTGAAATTGCTGCTTCAAGCGCGACAATGGATTTTTTAGAAAATGTATGAGAAACAAATCTAATAATTGCAAAAGTTATGGCCTACATGTACCTCAGAAAAATTGAAAAGTTGAACCGTTACTTCTAAAAAAAAAGAAAAAAATTCTTATATTTTCACCGGCACCAGACTATCATGTGACCTCTAAAAAACCTCGACAAGGGAGGGCGATGAGCCATACAAAATCACTGAAGCATGAAAACTTATTCTGACGGCACGCTACACGGTCAAGTGAGGAAGGCCCTTCAACCAGGTTGTATCAAGACCCTCATGCTAAGAAGTCTACATCCACCTCACACACCACTAATAACCAGCATTCCAGCAATCATATACACGTATGGTCTTTATCAGGCATCAACAAGTGCAGCAGTCTCCAAAAAGGAAAAGGCTAACAACCAGTCTGACTGATGATTGGCTGCGAAGACTGATCTGAACTTTCAGGACAGGGCAGAACTTCAAAAAAGAAGTCCGGGTATACAATCCAAAATTTAGTCCAAGTAATAAGAAATGATATTCCCAAATCTAAGTCCAGCCCAATAACTCCAAGTCCTGCAAGCCCAAAGACACTTATCCTAAGCAGCAATAATATTGCGAACTCCAAGTCTAGCCCCATTACCATGATTACCTCTAAAAAGTCTAAGTCAGCCCCATTACCTCTAAAAAGTCTAAGTCCAACAAGCCCAAAACTTATATAAATTCCCAACCCCTCAACTTGCAGAAATTTGGAAGCCCATCAACTAATAGTCCAGTTCCCTCTCAACCATCAACCAGTCAGCCCAAAGTCCCAAAGCCTACCCTCCAGCTCCAAACCCCTTCAGCTCCCAACTTCTCAACCTCCCAGCCAGACCCTCAGATCTGAAAAAATTTCAAGGGGTACCCCTTGATTTCTGAAATTCTGGCCAAAGCTGAAAAATTGTCTAAGTCCAACAACCTAAGGGTTTTAATTACGAAAACCGGATAAATTTTCAAGAAAGTGCCATGGCAGAGCGGAAAAAGAGAGAGCTGGCATGCAGAAGGTACGCGGTTCAACCCTGCTCCATGCTACTATTTTATATATTTTTTTAAATTTATCACTGCTGTGAAGAAAAATTCTCCTCCCGGGTCCCCGGCTGGATTTGAACCGGGGACCCGGCGCCTGGCGGTCAGCGAGCTAGACCGCCAGGCCACTGGCCTCTTCGAAAATTTGTTCTCGGAACTTATATTTAAAGGTTAGATTGCGCAATTTAAAAAAAAAAGAAAAAAAATGGCCGCCTTCATTTGAATAAATGAATAATAAAAAGCAGAAAACTGAATATTCAGAAGGAACCACCACAGGTCCATAATTCTGGTTCTCAAATTTACATATTTATTCCATACACTTATTGTAGCTTGTACACTATTTTGAAACGCATTTCACCGGTTTTTTTTTAAAATTAATATTACAGTTGTTTTTAAACTTAACTTCATGTACATGTATTTACAAATAAACACCATTCTGTTTAATATGATGAATGTAAACATTAGTTACTTCCCTTTACAAGATTCTAAATTTCTTAATGCTTAAGTAGCCAGTCCTACTTTAAAATGTTTACTAATATTGGGAGGCACACAATTTGTTTCTATAAAAGGGCAAACTTTTGATTGAATGTGAAAATGGAGTATTTTAAGTTCACACCTGCATTTTACTTGAGGGCCATCCTTAAATTGTCAGTGATTTTTGCCTACAGCATCTTATACAATATTTGCTTTTCTAATTCCTAAAGTTATAACCACTTCACAATTTAATACAGAGAGACACCTTATTTCAGGAATACGTTCTAGTACAACTAAATTTAAATGAGTTTAACTCTGATTACAACACGTTACATATAGTATATGCATACTGCCCTCTGTAGACCGTCTAACAGTTTTAACTGTCTATCTGGCTAGATATTCATGCCAATTAATTTTAGAACGCTCAAATTACTTCATGAACACTTCCCATTTCCCTTTTCTTTCCATAAATTTAAGGATATCTTAGAGAGCAAATTTGTAGGGATCTTGTTTCCTTAAAACACTGATTTTCCTCCCATAACTTTTCCCCATTATGAATTTGGTTTCACAAAATGTCATTTTACCAAAAAAAGTATCAATCGTATATTTGGAAGAAGTTACTAATGTTTAACTTTCTTGTTTGATTACAACTTTTACATCACACAAATTTGGTTTCATTTCATTTTGACATGTAAACCATATCTTACACCTTGTAACAAAGCACTATTATGACGCCAAGTGGATCATGCATTAATTCATTCATTAAGCAGCCATCAGCAATTCATGGACAAAAGAGGGCGCTGCTCACTGAGACTAGTTTTTATTTACTAAAACTAGGGTGTCCAACTAAACATTTACAAAATTTCATTTAATTTTAGGAGCAAGCTCTAATGTACAAACAAATACCTCAATTGTTTATGCACTGATGTTTTAGGCGTATTGTTTCATTTTATTATTACATTGACTACTTGTGTGTACAAGTTGTAATGCACAAATGGCTTACTACAATACTTTGCATGGATTGCACTTTTCAATATACATAAATATAGATGAATACATACATGAACAGAAATATGACACCCAGTAACTTATTGGGCAACCAGAAAATCTATAGTTTTAGCAAGTATATGGGCAATTCCATGCTGATCGACAGACATAAAGAGACATTCGGCAGGTTTCAAATTCGCAGAAATATCGCATATTCAGAACAATATTAGACGTGACGTCATCACATCGACATAGGTACTGTAACTTCAAATTTCTATATTTTCACTTACTTAAAAATGCGTAATTACCATGTGTATCAACTTCTCATTTTGAACCCGACATGTCGAATTGCAATTAGAATTGGAAGCTCTTAAGAGTGTTAGGTATTTACCCCCAATATTTCCCCCCAATTTTAACCCCCCCCCCCCCTCGGAACATTTTCCAATATAGATTTTTCAATATATAGTCTCGAAAGATTGCCCTTTTCCATTCAAATGCAATTTTTTTGCCAGCGCCTAAACCCCCCCCCCAAATATTTTGTAAAGAGTGCCTTTTGTCGCCCTATACTGTCCGTTAGTGTGAATAATCATTGTACAGCAGCAGTGTCGACAGATTGGTGCCAGACCCCCCCCCCCCAATTTTACGGAGGCAGTGTCCCGAGAAAAAAACGGGTCTACAATTCCACACTAATGTGCAAGTGCCCTTTTCAAAAATCCCCCCCCCCCAAATTCAAAATGAACTTCCTACGCCACTGTTCAGTACACTTTCAGTACCGATGCGTATTATTATTTTTTTATATTCAGTAGACTTTATCATGACTGACACAACTTTAAAAGAAACGCAGGAAACAAATGATAGAACAAATTTTACATTTATCTTCATGTTAACAGATACAATATTCCATTTATTTATCATAGCCATATAATAATATCATTATTTATCATATAATTCATGTGCGTACATGGAAAATTTAAATTTGTAATCAATTGAGAAACTAGACGGTATTGGACATTAACAGACATCAAAACTTGTTCAGGTTCGGCTTTTATTTTCTTTTATATCAAACTGTGACTGTATGCAAGAAGAAATCACTTTTCAGATCAAACCTTGTAGCGGTATTTAAAAGAAAATCTTTCAAAAACTTGTACACTGTCAGGACCTCAAAATAAAGCAGATGAAATAAGAACTTGTCAAAATGATCTAGAAATATTAGAAGTTATCGCCATTATCAACTGTGTGAATAGTCTTGCATATTTAATACATGTCATATTAATATTTTCTTTGTTAACAATTTGAGGTCTCAAATTCCAACCTCAATTTTAACTACTTTTTCTCAAAGTGTTAACCCCTGCTCACTTATTAAAATCCTCATGTTCTTTTCTTTTCTGTTTATTCCTCTTTCTTTTGTTCCTCTTGTGGTCTTCATACAATCCTTTTCTTCCAAATTTGTTTCTGCTGTGTTGTTCTCTGTGCTGCTGTAATTAAGTTGCAACCTGGGTGTATATCTTTCCTGAAAAATATGAAATATTTAACACAATTTTTAGTATTTTGTACATGTTAACATTAACACAATTTTAATTCCTGTTTCTGTAGCACTTCCTAAGATATCCAATGAACCAACAACAAATATAAAATCAACAAATATAAAATCAGCCAACATTAGTAATAAGGAATTATGAATATTAAACTATTTGGTGCCAAACAATAATTCAGTTCTCACAGGGAAGACTTCCCCACCCCACCCCATCAGAATGGACAATGATAGACTACTTGTGCCCAAAAGCAAAACAAATATATTTTTTATTTCATTCCTCAATTACGGAGTACAGACTGTGCAATAATGTGACTGCATGACATTACACATGCCCAATACTATTACAATATTTCATGGCTGCCCTAAGTATAAAAACAAAAACTTCTGACAAATCATTTTTAAACACTTCTAAGAACTCAAGCTAAGGAAAGTTAACAGAATATTTCATTGGTAGAAAATGTAGCCATTTACATAAAATTATTTTTGATGGCTTTCAAATCATTCAATATGTATCTCATACAAGCAAAATCTGACTGAAATTGAAAACTTGAAAATAATACCAATTTTCACAAAGATGCCCTCAAAACGGTAACATAGCAAATTGAAATATTACTGTATAAATAGCAAAAGACTGATCAAAAATTCCTTACCAGTGCTCCATAAGTTATCAGGACATCATTGCAGACTTTGATGCGATGGTGTACTGTACGTAACTCACAAAACAGTGCGCACATAGGACTAGACTATATTTCAGTTTTAAAAACGCCATGTTCTATTGCGTCTCTTCAGCGAATCAATTTGGTTTTTTTTTTTTTTGGTCTTGTGTGTCAACCAGCATGGAATTGCCCATATACTTTTATTCATTTAATAGCCTAGTTCATTCTAAATAGGCCCAAGGCACCTTGGATGTAGTTTCTCTGATGTTTGATGTCATCACGAAGTGGTGCAGTATCAGGGCATTCCAGCATCAAGAGCAACATCTTCTTGGTAAGAGCAGGAAAACCTGAAATTCAAGTTAAAAAATAAAACCAATTGAATATGAATAGCATATGGTTGTATACTTATAGTAAAGGATTAAAAAAAAAAATTGCAGGCCTTTGTAGCTTTTGAGGCTCCACTACGTTGGGAGAATTATAGAAAGAAGTTGTTAAAACAGAATTTGGAAATTTAGCTTCAGTTGCATACACATTCATAGCAAAATTTTAGCATGAATTTTTAATCAACCCACATTTCACATAAAAATGGTTGCAAAAGCAAGTATCAAAGTATATTGAACAAGTTTTCAGCTCACCTGAAACACATGTGTTCCTCTTAGCTTACAGATGACAGGCTTTCAACGAATTTTGATAGAGGACAAGTTGGGACAACCACTATATATAGGAAGAGGTTTGGAAGATAGAAGTTGGAAATTTAGCTTCAGTTGCATTCATATTCACAGCAAAATTGTAGCATAACCCTAACTCCCTAGCATAATTTACTAGGAACTGTAATACCCATCCTGGCAAATTCCAACACCCACATGGGAAATTATACACACACACTGTTGGACTTGTAAAAGACCATCAGTACTGCACCCATTCTAACAACACCTGCTGTTGGGCTTTGATGGGTTGAGTTCCTGTCGGATTAATTTATAATCAACCCATAATTCACATAAATATTGTTGCAAAAGCAAGTGTAAAAGTATATTTGTGTTCTTCTTTTTGTGGTACTGGTAACAGGCTTTCAACGAATGTCGATAGAGGAAAAGTTGCGACAACTATTGGTGATGCGATCAAGCTAAATGAGTCGTTTGTCGACCCCGGTCAAAAAATGTTTTATTACAGATTTGAAAAGAGCACAATCTCAGCATTACTGCTGTGAAAACCACATGCTGATACCATCTTTAGTTCAAAAATTATGGAAGTCGCAACACCATGAGATGTGATGAAGTGGCCCTATTTTGGCCTGTATCTCCAAATAAAAAATCCCGACAAACTACTCATGTAGCTTTATCGCATCACATAGGGAGAAGTTTGGAAGATAGAATTTGGAGAGTTAGCTTCATTTGCATTCATTTTCACAGAAAATGTCTAGCATAAATTTATATTCAACCCATAATTCACATAGATATTGTTGCAAAGCAAGTATATTGAGAAGTTTTTAGCTCACCTGAAACATGTGTTCCTCTTCTTGTGCTAGTGTGTCAGGCTTTTGATGAATTTTGAGAGAGGAAAACTTACTCATCCGGTCCTGTCTTATCAAAGAATGTGCAAATAATATAGATTAGTTATGCACGATAGCTCAAAATACTCGTAAGGCTGCAGATGTTTGCTTTCAGATTTATTATCCGGAGCAAATGACTGACCTACAGAGGCAATCAAAATGGTAACCAAATGCGATTTCATGTGATGTGTCGAAAAGTCACTTGAGCACACAGAACGGAATGTTACAGAATCAGCGAACATTAACCTTAGTGTTCACAACGCAAAGAGGTGCAATGCAATATCTTGGCTATGTTACAAGAGCCCCACCAGTGAATGCACACATTTTTTTAGTGTCGTAGGTCAATAACATGGCAACCTGATCGTGTTCTGGTCATCACAGATGGAATAATCACTGTGTCAGTTGCATGAGAGAAATTTTGAGTGTCTGCTGAGGTTTGTCATCAAACGAAACAGGTTTTACGAAGTCAATACATAAAGTGTTTGTGCATCGAGTAATGGCAAACTGTTTGATTGTGTACGGTCACTGTGTGCTTTGAGTGAAGCCTTGAGCTTATATAGCATTATTATCTTTCAATGATACTCTGAATGACGAGCAGTGGTTTGAAGAAGTTGTATGTTGATTGACAGCCAAGTATTCTTGAGAGGGTGCGAAAGAGGGCTGATTCAATTTACCAGCCGCGGTCGCTTGTCACAGAGAGTAATTTACTGGGGTAAAACTCTCGGGCAGCAGCCTGCAGAGCAGTGGTAATGCTTTTGGAGTGCATCTCATACATGTGACTACTGAGCTGGACCAGCAGCCACAGAAACCAGCCATCCTGAACAGATGGCTATGGGCTCAGTCCTCCCTGAAGGCGTCATAAACTCTGTGCCGGCCCAGATATAGACATCCTGGATGATGTCTATGTACCCTTGCAGCGCACTGACCCAGGCCAACACAGTGCATATAGCATATTGGTGAATGCTGTTAAAAAGGATTTTGTAGATCAAGCCACGCCACATACATATTTTCCCGAATCCAGCGTGCACCCCCCACAATGGACAACGTATCAGGTGGGTGAGCTCAAAGCAGCCCTCACCAGGCCTAGCACTCTTCTGTGAGTCACTGATGAGAGGACAGTCTTGCACCCAAATGAGTCAAAAGGCTGCCATCAGCAACTTTTACAGGCATGACTGCAGGGCAATCGACCGGAAGTTGGCCGGGCACGCTTGGTCGCCCTTCCTTCTTGGTAGCTGTGTTCCAAGAGATGGGGAACCAACCTAAATCATGCAGACACTGATTACATATCGCCACTGTAACTCGAAACGCACCGTCTGCCCATCTGATGGGACAAACTTAAAGCCGGTCTTTCCCCTGTGCGGAGTTTGACAGCTGACCTAGGCTGGAGGAAACCTCTATCTGCATAATGGGGCTTAGCAATCCGAACCAGACTCCCAAGCACCGGTCAAGTCAAAACAAGAGCTCGGAGTCAATACTGATTCTATTATGATCAACCACCCTTTCTGGGTGAACTTCAGTAAAGTACATGTAGTTCGCCTGTGATTCCTCAATGCTATAGCAATATCTGACCACAGAGCTATCAGGCACCAGTGGATCGCCTGTCTAGTACAGGACCTGTAAAGCTTCTAAAGCCTGCTAGCCTCATGCACATCAAACTCTGGCCTGCATCGCCACAATGTCGCACTGCACCACAATGTCTTGCACTGGGCGGGTTCATGGCATACACTGATTATCAATGGAGCTGGACTAGCCAGGGCAACCACATTTTGAGCAAAACAGCCAAACACTGACTTAAACTCTCCGGCATTAAAACAGCACCACCAGCCATGGATTAATTCTCCTCCTTCACGGGCATTGAAGCCTGTGGTCTTGACAAACCCTGACTCGCCAGTGCAGTCCCCCTCGGGCTTTCAATCCGGCCTGCTCCCTCACCCGTGATGATATACGAGCACCACACATCAGTCACAGGGTTTTGGGCACACCACTGGCACATACCCTCATCCATGTTACGGAAACCCCGAAGGGTCCCCAGCGGAGTGTTGGAGCACCAGGGCAACTCCCGCATCCAAGTTTAGGGAACCCTGGAGGGAACCTGAGCATTCACCCATGCAGTGTTGTGGAGTGGAGTGAATGGCCAGATCTCGCCCCCGGTACGGACTGTTAAGTCCCTCATCTGCACCCTGGGGGAGACCCGGAATGTTGGGCTAGCTGTGGTCGTATTCAGTACAGTCACAATCAATGTTTCACCGACCAAGCCAAGGATAAGGTCCACCAGAGACATGGGCTCTGGGATCGAGAGGCTGTATCCCAAGGCAAAGAAGGTGTGAACATCTTGATGCAGCAGGAGCACCCCGGGCAGTCGGTTGAACCAAACCACCGTGATGGTGAGTTTGGTAGTTGTTGGAAATATGCCTGCCCAAGTCCAACTCCCACAATGACACACTGAGTACTGGTAGCAAGATTAAAAGAACTAAAGGATGCATAATAATTTGCTGCTGGTGTCATTTCAGAATCTGCTGGAAGTGGTAGCTCTCCCGATGCATGACACAATTCCAGCTGCGAGTGAAAGATAGGAAAAGACCTCGCCATCCTGAGATCTCGAAGGCTGCAGATTTGAGATGGACCCATGCTGAGTGATGATGGAGACTAAAAGATGTAGGGAACAACCTCATCAAGCACAACGTACGGGCCTGGCCTGAAGGGTTCCCGGACATTCCTCTACGAAGTGTTATAATTGGGCATTTCCCCAGTTTGAACCTTCATCTGTGTTACGGTTCCCCAAGGAGTTCCAAGCATGCATCCACAGAGTGTGGGGTTGAAGCTGGGGCCCTCCCCTCATCCGCATTAAGGTTGCCCCGAGGGGAGCTAAGCGTTGCTCTGCGGACTTTTGGGGATTGGCTGGGTAACGACTGTCGTCCAGGAGCAAGTCTCCAAAGTTGTTCTCCATCATCCAGGTCCTGGACCCTCAGATTTTTGACCATCACAAGGAAAGATAGAATGAATTAAACTGATAAGGACAGAAACTACACGTGATCGGTGTATGTAGCTGCATTCAGTTGGATCGTTGAATGTACAGTTAATTGTATCAGCTGGAGTGTACACCCTACTCGAATGTCAGTTGTAAATCGCAAAATAAAGTCCATCAGTTGGCGAATTTCACATGGAGAGTGCAGGTCGTATGATGCCTTGAATGCATACGTGAGTGGCTTGAGATTTTGTATTGACATGAATGTGGGGCACCTCGATTACCAGCATTTCGCAAATATGACGTACATGTATGTTCAGGATTCATGGCAAAATCACTATGTGGTTCTTCGCTGAATTGGGTTTGCAAGAGAATACAATGCAATCCGTTGCCAAGTATTGTCAATTAACTCTTAATTAGTTAAATGACTAACCCAACAGTGACATCCGACACATCAGTCAACCGATACGTCTGTGTTGGGCTTACGATGTAAGAGGCTGGCAACGTTCATGAGAGCTGACAAGATCGATGTTGTCCAAAGCTGCTACAGCTGCGTCAGTCCAACACCGGCTTTTTGACTATCCATGTGATATCCTGATTTGGGTGAGCGGTTGGAGGATGGGGGGTGCATGGGGTATGAACTTTAACATCATGTTGCATTCAACTAATGTCAGGGTCTCCCATTACTGTACCTACAAATACTTGCGAATTTGCAGGCAATATTTGCTTTCAAATGTTTTATTATGGGAAACAAGTAACTGACTTAACGGAGGACCTAGGGTATAGGGGACCCATCAGTCTGGAGAAGTGGGAGCCAGATGTCGTTGAGGTGAAACCCGATGTCTTGCGGAACTGTGTTGTGCTTGCGGATCTCGATGGCTTCTCGTATGCGTCTTGGATGCCAGAACTGGATTAACTTTGTGGTCGTTGATGTGGGAATGTTTGACAATGGCCGATTTGTCAAAATCCCCTCGCCGTCCATGTGTTCTGTGTTCCTTGAGCCTAGTGGGAAGGGTCCGACCGGTTTCGCCGATGTAGACTTTGAAATGGTAAACAAACAAGATACACACATGTGCTAAAAAGACATGTGAGCCTGTAACGTAAGCAGCATCAATTGATATTACTTGATTATCCGATATTATGTCCATATCAATATCGTCGCTTGCAATTTTTTAATATAAAAATATAACACTTTTATCGAAGATATAAAAAATGCGTAAGATTATCGTCAAAATAAATCTGTGCTTTTACTTTGTGATTAATGTTTGCTGTAATATAAAATAAAACTTGGCGGCAACATTGTGCTTGCGATTAAAAAAAATTGCAAAATGCCAAGCCACATCGCTTTGTGCTCTGCATTTGCTGGAATTTGCAGTCCTTCCCAATGTAAAACCTCAAAAAGAAACCGCCCGTTCTGAACAGTGCTGAGATTTGTTTTAAAAAGTTTTTGCAATATGCTCCAGAGAAAGCCGTGAAAAACTTGGACTTAACTTCTTCTTTTTTATGAAATCAAAGTGCCATCTTTGTGTTTTTTAACTTTTACAAGGGATAATCGATGTATCAAATATTCTCAATATCGGATTTCAGATATATGGATTATTGACAATTCTGGTGCTGTACCGTACACAGAATGGAAAGTTCAAGCGAACTTTGTCCTTATTGTTAACAGAGCTGTCTCAAGAGGGCACACAAACAATAACTAATTGGCTACCACAACGCTCAAGCAATGCATGGTGCAAAAACTCTCCTGATCCATTTCAAAATACACAGGTACTTGATATAAGTGTCCTGACACTAACATATAAGTTTTATGCAATAATTATTTGATAAGGGCAGGGAATGCCCAGCACGGCCAATCATTAACTTTATCTTGCTGAAATTAAATTTACCAGTAATTTCTGAAAAACAAATAATTAAACTAACTTCTAAACAAGCCCAAGACATCTTACAGTTACCTGATAAAGTGGTGCAGATTCACGGCATTTCGGCATCAAAAGAAGCATCTGGGTTACTGATGAAAACCTGGAATTGAAGTTAAAAAAAGCAAAATTAATATGAAACCTACATGTAATGTATACGATTGATGATTCATCATTTTTTGGGGTGTATTTTGGTATTAGCTTTTGTCATTTGGAAGCTTTACATAGTTGTGAGTACATGTACAACTACAGGTAGAAGGTTTGCATAAACACCAAGTGAAGCAATGAATTTTTATTAATATTTTTTTAACTTAATATGTTGTGCCCTTATGTTAAAATTCCTGAATAAAAATAATACACCCAATTGAGAATATTTTCTTTTTACGTAAAACACCAAACCATTTAGTACACCATGAACTGACTAAATTAAAAACACTATAAACTACACTACAAAAATACTCTACAATTACTGACATTTGAAAGTACACTGCAAAAGAACAAGTCTTGCTTTCAAGACGTCCTTAATTAGCAGTGCGATGTTTCAGTGCATGCAAGGGTTATGTGCAGCAATGCACTGAAGCTGGGGCACTTAGCACACAGCGCAAACCGTCCACAAATTAAGGACGTCTACAACTTCGTGTTTAGAATTGAGAGTGCATTTGCATGCGTGCATGACGTAACCATACAATGTATCTGCTTTCTACACGTAGGCCTGCTGCACTTTTCCGAGTCACTCGTGTTGCAAGCGAGTCTGTAAGCATTGTTGGCTATTAAAGACACGTGGACGAAGCAATCAATTTTGCAGCAAATCAAATTAGGTTTTGCCCTTCACCTACGTTTTTTAAACACCCATTCTAAAATTTGTATCCTTGTGGAGACATTTCTTTGTTCTCGTGTAGTAAAGTGTTCATTTTTGAAAGTGAAGTTTCAAAATGCTCTTACCAGAATTAGTTTCCTTGGCTGAAATTTGGACTTGATATCCCTTTTCTAAAACTCTTCCATTTAAGACCGATCAACCCACCCTGGAAATTCCTAGTTTTTGAGTAAAACCCATATATCTATTTCGTGAAAACCTTGTGGAGACCTATTCATCTATAGGAATTGCCTTGTGGAGACCTTTACAATGTTTTGTTCCCTATGTGTGTGTGTCTCCACAAGGATACGAATTTGTGGTCACTGTACAGCTGTATACTCGGTGTGTTACCTCCCGAGTGAAAGTTGGAGAAAAAAAAAACACTGAGTATACAGTGTTTAAAAAAACGTCGGTGAAGGGCAAAACCTAATTTGATTTATATCACCCCGACGCAAAATTCCATCTTATAATAAATTGTGCAGCAAAGAAACTGGGCCTTGGAAGGAAAAAATCAATGGTCTTCATCAATTTGAACGTGGCCAATGACCTACAGATATGGTCCCTACTTCAAATGATGGGTCTATTAAACTTTCTTCCTATGCATGTCATCCTTAGTTTGTTGTATCCCGTCATGCTTTGTTGATCCACTCGCACCTATTGAATGATTACATTTAACTCTCTCAGGTTTATGCATTCACCCGATCAGGAAAAAATGATTACATTTAAATCTCTGAGGTTTAGGTATTCTCCTGATCAGGAGAATGCCTAAACCTGAGGGAGTTACTCATTAACGGGTGTATGACGGTTCCTGTGTGGATCAACAAAGCATGACAGGATTGCAGCCTTAGGATTGCATACATTTATAAATTTTAAATTTTATGATGACACTCTGAGTTCACTGATTTAATATTCACTTAATTAGTGCAGTTGTTCTCAGAGTGTCTTTTAGGGAGTGTCACTTTACATGGTGTATCAACAAAATGTATCCCTAGTAGTTTCTATCATGCTGCACATCACCTACCTATATAGCTAGGCACAGTCAGCATCCAGGACCTCTCCCACCACACGTCAGCTTGGTTGGCTTGGACATCAGCTCCACCCTCTGGCTACCGACCTCCTCAGTTGCCATGTGCTTTGCCGTCCTCCGTAGCCATGTGCTTTGGCATCCCTCCCAGGCAGATGACAGAGAGGTTGAAAGAAGCTACTCTTCGATGAGCATGGATGATCCTAACGTCCATCCTAGGCCTCTGGAAAATGGACATGTCGTAAAAGACCAGGACAAAGATGATGGCCGTCGCCTGTTAGCAACCTCGTTATACCACAGACAAACAAAAGGAGATAATTAACAGAAACATGCTAATAGCCAAAAACAAGTATACTTGGACTCACAATTCAGGGATTGAAAAAAAATGCATCAAAACTACATGTATACTTAATTCCACAAACAAGGTGAAACTATCCGCATAAAATGTACATACATATGTTCATACATGTATGTTCATGTGTTTATCATGAAGATGAGTCTGGATGAATTTGGCCCCATATGGGGCCAAATTAACATCCCCTTTAATACATGTATGGGTAAGCCCATTGCACAAAAAAGGTGATGCCATAGTTCGGGACTCAAGAAAACAAAAGAATCGTTTTGACAATTTTAATATCACTGAAAATTATTATTTTATATGGTAAAACTAAACAATTTAAAAATTGAATATTCAGTTCACTTTATTCAGGTCCAAACACATATAATTTTACAATGATGAGTAAGTGGCCTGTAAATTAAAATTGAACAAGTTTTTAGCTTACCTGAATGTGTATCCTTGTGTTCCTCTTATTGTTCTCACAAGAGGCATTCAACAATCTTTGAGAGGAATAAAAAAGAAACACAAAATCAGCCTGCCTTTTTTTTCATTGAAAATACATCAAGCTGATATCTGTTCAAAAATCTGGTCTCTTTTCACCCACTGATCCAATCAAAATTATGGATACTAGTGACTAACTTATTATTAATTTGTAACACCAGCTTCCAAAATTCTTCAGCTTTTGACACTAGAATTGTCCCGCTGGTAAAGTAATAATTGGAAAATATTGTTAGCTGAGACCATGCAACTTAACCCTATTACCACTCTGGATCCATCAAAAACCATTCACCTGTTTTGGAGTATTTCGGCGGCCGGATTCAGCTACAATACGTACCTAAAACAGGGGAATTTAGATGGATTGAGGATTGTAAGGCTAGCAGTACCGCAGAATATCAATGGATTCAGGACACCTCCATACTGAGCAGTCACCAATGCCAACATTTGCATGCATGACACAATAGGTAGATTGGTGGATTCAGAATACTTTCTAGCAGTTTAGTAAAAATACCCAGGGGTTAGAGTTATAATGATTTACACGTATAGCTACATGTACCTTGTAATTCTAGTGCCCTCTTAAGCTTTGTGACCAAGGTTAATGGAGGGTGAAGTTCAGTAGATTGGGTTCCTGTCAGCCTGATTGAAGATGAGGACACTTGGGAAAAAAGCAACAGACAATTCAATGGGAATAACAGGGTTCGACGTTAACTTTTTTGTTCAGTAACCAGCTGGGCTACTGAAACAGACTCTTAACTAGCCCGCATTTTTTTTCTTATCTCAAATACAAAGTGGCGTATTTTCAGGCTCAATTCTGAGCCAATTTTCTCAGTGTTTTTCATAAACAGTTCTAATAATTAAACCCTTTAAAACAGTTGATAAAATTAGACACAAATTGATGGGGTTTTCTTTCTGAATTTAATTATTTATTTCTTTATGTATGTTCATCTTTGCCGTTTCCCAATAATTTTCACTCGCCAGCCAGGCTAGTTAAGGAATATAGTTTGACTAACCTGACACTGTTTCTAAAGACTACATATAGCATTTGGCTAGCGGTCTACCGCTAATTTCGAACCCTGAATTAAATAATGTCTTCTACAACGATTAAAACCTGTCATGCCCTTGAATCTTTGAGAGCTTGATATGTTGAACTCTGTGAAAAAAACTCAAAGGAAATACTCCAATCCCCTTCCCACAGAAGTTGATTGTACTAACGAGTACAAACAATTAAACATGTACATTTTTGTACACTGTACCTACATGTTTACAACATTTAATACATGTACATGTACTACATGATACATATCATCACTGTTTTGGCAAAGTGACATATATCCGTCCAAAACTGAGATTTTAAACAATATGAGTTTTTTGGATTACAATTGTATATGTCCTCTACATTATAACCAAATTTCACGACAAATTATTATCATCATTCATTAATAATTGATGCTAATTTCACAAAGTCGTTGTAATTTTTTGCCTTGGCAAAGTGACAATCTCTACATGTCAGCATGTAGTCTTATTTATTTTACACATTCATGAGCTAAATTTGGATTTATATAGCCATACAGTTTGCATTTTGACAAAGTGACCAATCTCCATTGTAAAATATTGTTGCTAGCCTGGTGGCAAGGACTTCGGGGGATTAGCAAGCAAAAAGGGGAAGGAGAATTAAGCCCCAGGGAGGGGGAAGGTGTCATTAATATCTCCGGCTCCGGCTCTGGCTCAGGCAACTCACTGTAGGTCAGGTGGCGCAGGGTGGCGCCATTAATCACCACGATGAAAATTACTACTACTAGCTATAATTGTTACAGGCTAAGTATAGCCTGTGCAGACATCCGTTTTCGGAAAGTGTTTTGTGTATAGATACATGTAATTAAAACTGGACACACTAAGATTTAGATATATGCGTTGAAGTAGTTTTATTTTTGTTCAGCAAGGAACCGAGAATTCACAGTATCGGGCAAGAATTAAGTACAACTGGAAAGAGTAAATTTGAGATGTTGCTTGCATGAGGACTGAAAACAGAGTGGTTAAAATATGAACAAAGAATGACAACTGTCTAGACATGTCACCAAGGGAAAAGGCCCCCTGGACTTGGTAACCTCATCATGGAGGTATGAAGGTTGAGCAAAAACCATTAACTGAAATTGGAAGGACAAAAGGGCTGGTCTGGTATAATTAAATCAACTCAAGTATATATAGGTTGGACCTTGGTGCAAAGGAAAGTGATGAATGAACAGTTTGCTGAATCTCAGAGGTTTAACATCTGGAATCATGATTATGGACTGTTATTGAGACTTGGGGAAAATAACTGAAAAAATGGGGGAAAAATAACTAAATATTTACAAAAGTGTATTACACAAGAAAATCAGTGCAAACAGTTTTATTTGCTGAAGTGTTCATAAGTCCACTTTAGAGAACGCTACAGGAGCCCCCTTCCAGTGAGTTTGTGGTAATTTAGCGAACGAAAGTCACATAGCGTTGAGGCCAATGAACACGCCGGCCAGAGCGCGTTTGGCGGATAGGGGCTGGGACTGATGCTGGGGTAGTTTGTTCGGCATCTGTCGGTGGAGGTTCGGGTGTGACGGGAACAGAGATTGTCTCTCGCGTGATATCCAAATGGGCACTTTTCAGGCTGTCAATGCTAATCGTGTCCTTGCGATTTGCTAATTCAACCACAAAATGTTTGGCCGAGCGACTGAGCACCTTGAACGGGCCGTCATAGGGGGGTTGAAGAGGTTTGCGGACCGCATCACGACGAACAAAAACATGGGTGCATGTCTGTAGATCATCGGGGACATTAATGTTAGTTCGTTGCTGAGAACGGCTTGAAGGTGGTTGGAGACTTTGCATCATGCGTTGCAAACGATGGACGTAGGCGGTGGGATCTAACTGAGCCTCTTCCGTGGTCGTGTCGAAAAATTCGCCGGGCAAGCGAAGAGTGGTGCCGTAAACACGCTCGGCAACACTGTAACCAAAATCTGACTTGACCGCAGTCCGAATTCCAAGGAGGACGAGTGGTAAAGTCTGTCCATTTGTTTGGATTGATTTGTGCCTTTAGTGACGATTTCAATTGCCTGTGGAAACGTTCCACTAGGCCATTTGCAATGGGGTGATAAGCTGTTGTGCGTATGCGCTGTGTACCAAGCAGGTTGGTCAAGGCACGGAAAAGTGCTGATTCAAACTGAGTTCCACGATCGGTGGTGATAGTCGATGGAACACCAAACATGGCAATCCATCGCGTGACAAAAGCACGGGCAACTGTTTCTGCGGTGATGTCAGTCAATGGAATGGCTTCTGGCAAACACGTGAAGCGATCGATGCAGGTCAGCATGTATGTGCATCCATTAGAAGGTGGTAATGGACCCACAATGTCAATGTGAACATGTGAAAATCTGGCATCTGGTGCAGCAAACTGAGAAAGAGGGGCAAAGGTATGACGATGGACCTTTGCGCGCTGACATTGTAAGCATGACTTTGCCCAATGTCGCACATCACGGTTAATACTGGGCCAAACATAGCGATCCGTGATGAGGCGTTGGGTGGCTCGAATTCCAGGGTGCGACAACGAATGTAGCGAGTCAAACACTTCCCGGCGTAATTCCACTGGAACAAATGGGCGTGGGTTCCCAGTAGAAATGTCACAGGTTAATGTTGTGTCACATGATGGGATAGGAACATCTTTGAATGTGAGCGAGGATGGTGATGCGCGCAGTCGCGTGAGTTCCTCACTGGCGGTCTGTAACTCTGCCATTCTGCGGAAATCTATGATGTTTGACTGCTCCGTGTGTAACGAGTTAAGTTCAACGCGAGACAAGGCATCTGCTGCAGGGTTGTCCACCCCCTTTATGAATCGGATGTCACAAGTGAATTGGGAAATGAAATCGAGGTGTCGAATTTCACGTGGGGAATGTCTGTCCGTTGATGATGAGAGAGCGTAGGTGAGGGGTTTGTGGTCCGTTAGCACGTGGAACACACGGCCCTCGAGTTGGTGGCGAAAATGGCGAATGGCGAGATACACAGCTAAAAGTTCTCGTCCAAAGGTGCTGTAGCGCGTTTCAGCTGGTTGGAGCTTTTTGGAGAAGAATGAGATTGGCTGCCATGAATCATCTACCCATTGTTGCAGAACAGCTCCGACTGCAACCTCCGAAGCATCCGTCATGACGCTCAGTGGAGCATCTGGCTTGGGATGTGTGAGGAGGGTAGCATTGGCGAGAGCAGCTTTGATTTCTTCAAATGAAGCTGTAGTGGCATCATTGAACGTGATTGGTGCTGACTTTTTTCCAGTGTTAGCCAGTAGAGCTGTGAGAGGATGGAGGACCTGAGAGCACCGTGGGATGAAGCGGCGGTAGAAATTAACAAGTCCAAGAAACTCTCTCAGCTTTGTCAGTGTAGTGGGTTGTGGAAAGTTCAAGATTGCACTGACCTTTTCTGCGAGTGGACGTACCCCGTGGCTGTCGACTTGGTGTCCGAGGAACTCAAGTGTGTTCACTCCAAATTGACATTTTGCGGGGTTGATGATCACCCCGTACTGGTTAAGGCGATCGAACAGAAGACGAAGATGCTGTGCATGTTGTTCCGCATCGGTACTGGACACTAAAAGGTCGTCAATGTATGCGTAACAAAAGTCAAGACCGCGTGTGACCTCATCTATAAAACGTTGAAATGTCTGAGCGGCGTTGCGTAGTCCAAATGGCATACGAACAAATTCAAAGAGTCCGAATGGAGTGGTGATGGCAGTTTTCGCGATGTCGTCCTGCGCCATTGGAATTTGATGGTACGCACGAACAAGGTCGATCTTGGAAAATATTGTTCCACCGTGAAGTGTTGCTGTGAAATCTTGGATGTGGGGGACTGGATACCGATCTGGCACAGTGGACTGGTTCAGTGCCCGATAGTCCCCACATGGTCGCCAATCTCCAGGTTGCTTTTTGGGGACCATGTGGAGTGGGGAGGAGTAGTTACTACTTGAAGGGCGCACGATGCCCAAGTCCATCATATGTTGAAATTCGTCTTTAGCAACTTTGAGGCGGTCGGGTGCGAGACGACGTGGACGTGCTGCAATGGGCGGTCCAGTTGTGACAATGTGGTGTGTCACATTATGCTTAACCGGAGTTTCACTATGGACAGGTCGAATAATGTCCGGGTATTCCTTCAAAATATCCGCAAAACGCGATGGGGTTGGTGTCGCGAGGACCGGACTGAGTGACGGCGCATTAGTGGCTGTTCCGTTAATGCCTAAATTTGTCGTGGCATCAATTAGCCTGCGGTTGCGAACGTCGACCAGAAAGTTGAAGTGTCGGAGGAAATCAGCGCCTATGATATAATGCTGAACATCGGCGACAACAAACACCCAGCGGCAAGGCCGCCGGAGTCCAATGTCAAGTGTCAAGGATCTTTCACCGTAGGTAGCAATACTCGACGAATTTGCTGCCTGGAGATCCCGACCATGACACCGATGAGTGCGCTCATGGGAAGAAGGAGGAATGACACTCACCTCCGCTCCCGTATCGACGAGAAATTGTTGCTTTGTTGTGCGGTCTGTGACATAGAATAAGCGACTTGATGGTCGGCCAGCAAAACTTGTCGCCCCTAATTGCCGGCTTGGTCGTTTCCCTGGTTGGCACCTCCGGTGTACGAACACGGCTGTTGGCATTTGTGTGCGTTGGCACCAAATTTCCAGTGGTACCAACACTCTCCGGGGGTATCACGAGATGAGCTCCGGTCAGGACGACGGTAGTCATTGGGCCGGCTACGGCTGCGACTCCTTCCGCGTTGTTGGGTAGACAAGGCCGAAACTAATGCTGTCAACTGTTTCACCTCGTCCCGCAGTTGTTGTAGTTCTGGTGGTGCTGGGTTTACCGGCGTGGCTAAGCTGGCGACCTGTGGCTGCACCGCCACGTCGATGACTTTGTCTGCAAGTTCCGCAAGCTGCTCCATTTTCATGGAGGCACCTGCAGAAGTCAACACCATCTGCACATTTGCAGGCAGCCGCTGAAGGAATAACTGGCGAAGAATCGACTCCTCCAGTGCCCTTTCGCCAAGCAACTGTCGCATGTGGCGGAGCAGTGTTTTGTATGGCGTCTCTTTCGGAGGATCTAGTAGGAGGTCCCTCACTTCCTGTGCCACCTCAGGAGTCAGGGCTGAAATGATGTAATCATACTTAGTCTTTTCAGTCTTAATTCCTCGTGTGGCAAACTGTGCCTCCACTTGCGCAAACCACACCTGTGGGTCTGCTGGCCAGTACGGTGGCAACTTCAAGTTGATAGGTGCTACGATTGTTTCTTTCGCATCCGGCATGATCACGTCTGGGTCACCAATTTTGTGTATAGATAATTAAAACTGGACACACTAAGATTTAGATATATGCGTTGAAGTAGTTTTATTTTTGTTCAGCAAGGAACCGAGAATTCACAGTATCGGGCAAGAATTAAGTACAACTGGAAAGAGTAAATTTGAGATGTTGCTTGCATGAGGACTGAAAACAGAGTGGTTAAAATATGAACAAAGAATGACAACTGTCTAGACATGTCACCAAGGGAAAAGGCCCCCTGGACTTGGTAACCTCATCATGGAGGTATGAAGGTTGAGCAAAAACCATTAACTGAAATTGGAAGGACAAAAGGGCTGGTCTGGTATAATTAAATCAACTCAAGTATATATAGGTTGGACCTTGGTGCAAAGGAAAGTGATGAATGAACAGTTTGCTGAATCTCAGAGGTTTAACATCTGGAATCATGATTATGGACTGTTATTGAGACTTGGGGAAAATAACTGAAAAAATGGGGGAAAAATAACTAAATATTTACAAAAGTGTATTACACAAGAAAATCAGTGCAAACAGTTTTATTTGCTGAAGTGTTCATAAGTCCACTTTAGAGAACGCTACAAGTGCATCCTAATTTATGGTTAGATCGGACGAACTAAATGACTAAACAATTGAACACAAATTGTATAAATGAATAACAATTCAAGAAACGATTTATTCCGACAAAGACAAATATCAACAAAAACCAAAAAATAATGAATTACATGTATTGAAGTGTTTTCGGTTTCTGGATTGGCTCAGGCTATAAGGAGCTCGTGAACTTGAGTTTACTTAGCAACGAACTTGAACTTCCCTGCCAAAAAAATCATCAAATGATGTGCCAATTGCATAAAGATATACCAATGCACACAAACTAGAGAGGCCACAAAATAACGCACACTTCCGCGCTCTATGCACAAGTGAAATGCCAATTAACACGCCCAACTAAGTGCTCAATGCGCTAGCTTGAACGTACGTGCTGCAGCAGTACACAGAAAACAAAATACATGGTAAGATTGTTGGTTGCGAGTAAATAAATTTCCGTTACACAGCCCCATTGCCCATTCGAGACCTTGAGTGTTCCTTGTTCATGAATAAACTTTTCTCAATTAGTTTGAGATAACAACAACATTAAATACAACAAATGCACGAAAATACAAAATTATATAATTCTTCGAATAACTTAAAGACAACTTCTATAAATCAAAACAAAAAAATTGTCCACAGTTCATTTGGTGGAGAAACTGGATCCTGGTTTTCACTTCTTGAATCGCTGGACTTTTTTCAGATATCCTCTTCTGTAGTATTTGTTGACGGTCTCAGTTACCTTCATCATCTTCCCCTCCAAGGCGGTCTCGAGAAACATCTTCATCACAGTACTGGATGCATTTGAAGATGTGTGAAGCCGCATGGCTGTAGCGTCAACATCATCTTCAGCTATAATGTCCTCTGTAGCTGATAATGGCTCATGGGCCTTCAATAGGGCTAATGGCTGGAAGGGATGTGGTAGCTGGTACGGCTGGATCGGGCTGGAGTTCCAGATGTCATCTGAAGGATCTCTGGATCATCTATGAGTAGATTAAGAGAAGCAGTTGGAGACAGGCCAAGGACTTCCCTTCAGATTGCTGGGGTGTCCTCATCAAGGAACAGGGAGGACTGTACCTGTGAACATATGGCACCATCCCAGAAGCAAGCTGCACTTCCAGGTGGCTCTTCAGCTGAGGTTGCTTTCATCATCACCGCGGTTGACTGAGGGGTTGCTTTTGGAAGCCCTAGGTCCTCCTCGCTTTACTTTGTGTCGTGGGTTTAGGGGCATGATGCTGGGATGGCCTACCCATGCAAGCATCCCAATGACTGCCCTCGCTTGCATGTTGGTTTGCTGTACATTGGCTGCTAAGAGGCATCTGTCCCAAGCTCATTGAGATGCCTCTGAGGTTGTCCAGGTGGGAAAGGTGGACCTCCCATAATGCCGCCTGAGGTTGTCCCTCCTCTTGCTTTTGAACGGGCTGCGTAGGCACGACGCTAGGGTGGCCCATTATGTGTTACTCAGATTTTGTTTTATTCACCTGTATTAAAGATTATAGACTGAATACAACCTGCTGCGAATGCAGGAACAGATCACAAATCACAGCGACAATAGCGCCTCCAGCGGAGGTGCAATTACAAACTCAACAAAGAAATAATTCACAACTACATGTACATGTATACCAGACAGTAAATGATTATTCTATGCAAATAATTTTATTTACAACATGAAATGCAGGTCAAATAACGCTAACAAATAGCGTCTCCAGCCAGCAGAAGTACAATCACAGATGTTTAAATCTGGCACACAGACTCACGCTCACAATGAGAGGTGCAAATGTTTTAAAATTAATCAAATTTATTCTCGTCCGATTTTTCTTCGATGCCCATATGCAATATCCCACTTCTGACACCATTTGTGGTGGCAAGGACTTTGGGAGAAGCAAGTGAAAAGGGGAAGGAGGAGGGGGTGGGGCCTCAGGGAGAGAGGAAGTGTAATGAATATCTATGGCTCCGGCTCCTTCAACTTTAGGTCAGGCAGTGCGGGGTGGCACCATTTATCATCATGAAGAAAATTACTTCATGTACATGTTATACTAGGAAAGTACATGTACAGTGTATATCCTAATTTATGGCAGTGTTGTAGTACTTAATCGTACTCGGTACTCGTACTCGAGTACTACTCAAGTACTTTTTTTGGAGTACTCATACTCGTACTTGTACTCGAATGTCAAAGTACTCGTACTCGAAATGACGGTACTCGTACTCGGGCATGCAGCAAAGTACTCGTACTCGAAATGTCGAAATTGTACTCGATCATCAAAGTACTCGTACTCGGATAGCAGTACTCGGGGGAGAAAATGGTATATGACTATATACACCACGGCCTTATTTTATCAATACTCTCAGTTTGAATGGTTGATTGGCTTGTGGAGAAATCAAAGTTTCGAGTACTCGTACTCGGAAGTACAGTACTCGTACTCGTAATTGCAAGTACTCGTACTCCGAGACTTGTTCTTGTACTCAGAGGTACAAGTACTCGTACTCGTACTCGGCATCCTAAGTATTCGGCAGTACTTGGCACTCGGGACTACAACACTAATTTATGGTTAGATCAGACAGACTAAATCCCCCCCCCCCCCCCCACAGAAGTGTGGTTGGGGTCTACGAACGAATACTTACCAGTAGAGCAATACTACTTATGCATATTCCCCTTACCGGCAGGTATTTTCGCTAAGAGTTATATACAATAGCGCCCTCTGGCGCCCTACCCATAACACCCCGCGGCATGCGTGCCTCGTGAGCGTCCTCTTTTCTCGAGCGCTAAGTCGGAATACAACAAAGTACCCAAGGCATCGAGAAGAGTGGGGTAGGGGGGAGGGATGCTCTACAGGTAAGTATTCGTTCGTAGACCCCAACCACACTTCTGTGGGGGGGGGGGGGAGTCTACTTCACTCTACTTACCTGTAGAGCAATACTACTTATGCACAGACTAGCACCGTCAAGGAGGTGGGTCATGCGAGATGCTATTGCTTACTCACAGGGGCATGAAACATGGAATGCAACCCCAGGTGGCTCCCACTGTTCCGTCCAAAGGCGGACAGGGGAAAAAACCAAGAACTCTACATGTAAAGGATATTAATTACCCTCACATGTTAATCGAGACGTCAGCCCTCGTTAGGGGGAACGTCTCATAATGTAAAGTATTATGATATAATACAGTTGAATCCTGCAAAGAAGAGTACTGTTAGTACACGACACTTCTTAAAGCAAGTTCTAAAACACTTCAAACCAAGCCCATGCACAAGGTAAACTGTATACAAAGAAGGTAACTTGTCCAAGACCAATGACCTTATTACAAGAGTGTTTAGCTATACATTTATATTCAATACAATGTAATGTATAATGTAAATAGTCAGGATGAGGAGACTCACCTATTCTAGGGAAGTCCCGGGTAGGAGAGGATCCTGTGGACCTGATGATGCTCGGCTCGCCGCCTTCAGCACCACTCTCCCGGCTCTGCCTTCCGTCTGGAGGACATCCTTCAAATAGCACTCTGTAAAGGTGTTGGGGGTTTTCCAACACGCTGCCTGTGTGATATCTTTAATAGAAACACCCTTAAAAAAGGCCCAGGAAGTAGAAGTTGACCTGACCTCATGTGCATGGACTGACCCAACGGAATCTGTTGTTGGTGAGTCTATTGCTGATTTGATGGCCGTAACCAACCAGCGGGAAATTGTATCACGCGAGGCCGGTCGGTATGGTGGAGTCGTTGTTATAAACAGCTGTGAATGGCCGCTTCGAAGCGTTTTAGTTCTATCAACGTACCACTTCAGGGCCCTGACCGGACACCAAAGTTTGTCACGAGAGACAGACGAAAAGGATTTGATGTCCGGCACAAAAATGTCAGGAGGTGAAAATGATTCCGACTGATTTTTGGTTAGAAAACCTGTTTTAGGAACCAGGCGAACACCCCCTGGTTCCCACCACATATGACCTGTCTCCACCGTAAGCAAATGCAACTCGCTACGTTGTCTAGATGTAGCCACTGCTAATAGAAATGACACTTTAACCGACAGCTGCAACAAGGTTGAGCTGCCCATTGGTTCAAACGGGGGTCTCGATAAGGTTGATAAAACGGCAAAGAGATCCCACGATGGTAATAGCCTACGTGTCGGGGGGCGTGACACAAACATCCCCTTGATAAGTTGGCTAAGATTCTGATTATCTGACACCGAGGAACCGTCAGAGAAACCTCCATGAATAGCCGCTATAGCCGAACGATAATTCTTAACTGTGGCTGTAGCAAGATCACTGTCAAATAGGCCTACTAGGAAGTCTGCAATCTCTCCTATAGAAGTATCGGAAGGGCCCCAGAGACCTGGCTCTACACCATTTGTAAAAATGGTGTAATCTACTGCTATAAATTTTCCTGGTAGATTCCCGCCGGCTGCAGGCTGCAATGGCCGCAGCTCGTTCAGAAAGGCCCGCCGTGCGGAAGGATTGCTTGATAATACCCAGCACGTCAGGTGGAGATCCTCCGGGGCCGGGTGAAGAAAACCCGAGCTGGGCTGGAACAGTGTGTCTGCCCTCTTCGGAAGAATCACCGGGCGGTGAACCAAGAGCTTGATGAGTCTCGGGAACCAAGGCTGGCGTGGCCAAAAGGGAGCTATGAGGAGGATCTTGCAGTCCCCCTGTTCCACTTTGGTCAGTACTCGCGGTATGAGGGAGAACGGGGGAAAGGCGTACGCAAGTAGTCTGTCCCACCGTATTGCCTGTGCGTCTGTCTGCCATGCGCAAGGGTCGTTGTGTCTTGCGCAGTATACCGGTAACTGGTGGTTGTTTCGAGAGGCAAACACGTCGACATGAGGCCGATCGATCAACAGAAAAAGTGACTGGACAACCTGCGGACGCAGTGTCCATTCCGTCGGAACGACCCACCCCCTGGAGAGAGCGTCGGCTGTGACGTTCTCCTCGCCTGGGAGATGAGTTGCCACGAGTGAGCGCGCATAGTTGGGCGGATCGCGTGCCTCCCTGTCGATTGATGTAGGCCACTACTGTGGCATTGTCGCATCGAATGTTGACTACCTGGTTCGTCACTGATGCTTGAAAACGTTGGAGAGCATTGATGACTGCCAATTCTCCAGCACGTTTATGTGTTTTGAGCAATCTTTGGGCCCCCACCGACCCGCTACTTGGCGCGGGTGGAGGGTGGCCCCCCAGCCAAAAAGTGACGCGTCTGTCGTGATGGTCACTGACAGCTTGGGATTGTGAAACGCGCGCCCCTCCATGAGATTGGTATTGTCGAGCCACCAACGGAGGTGCGGTATCAGCCAAGGTGTGGTCGGCACCAGATGACGTATGTGGTGACGACTGGGCCGATAGAAGGACAGCAGATGTAACTGGATGGGATGCATCCTTAGTCTGCAAAAGTTCACCACATCTACCATACTGGCCATGAGACCGAGCAACCTTAGCCAGGCTTGTGCTGGGGCCATGGTCGTCAGGAGAAACAGAGACACACACTGTTGGAGATTTACAACTCGTTCCTCCGTAGGCCGAGCCAATCCCTTCTGGAGATCGAGAGACGCTCCCAGAAAGATTGGGAATTGGGATTGATGTGGATGGGATTTTTCGGCGTTGATAATAAACCCGAGCCCCGCCGCTAGACGCCAAGTCAGATTGAGTGCTGCCGACGCGGCCGTCTGAGATTGAGCAATAATGATCCAATCGTCCAGATACATGAAGATCATCACACCTTGTTTTCTTAATGCGGCCCCGATTGTCTTCACCACACGCGTGAAGACTCGGGGTGAGGTGGCTAGACCAAACGGAAGAACCATGAACTCGTACTGGACGTTCTCGTACTGAAAATGAAAAAACTTCCAGTGGTCTGGTCTGACAGGAATGTGTAGATACGCATCTTTCAGATCTAGACTGGCTCCCCACGCAGGTGTAAGAATCGATTGGAGTATTTTGTTGAGCGTATCCATGCGAAAACGTCTTGGCCGAATAAATTTGTTGAGGGGTTTTAGATTTAAAATCGGGCGCCACATGCCGGCCTCCTTCTTGGGTACCAGGAAGAAGGTCAACATGAAGCCCGACCGCATCTCCCCCGGAGGGAGCGGGCGAATTGCCCGTTTCCCGAGGAGGGAACTGATCTCCCCTTCGAGGGAGAGACGTTTGGTAGGATCGGACGGAACTACCGTCGGTCGAACGACCATGTCCGACGGGGGGGTGCTCGAGAACTCGAGTGCGTAGCCGCACCCGATCGTATCCAGCACCCACCGGTCGGACGTAATTAAACCCCAGGACCCCGCAAAGTCTCGGAGACGGCCTCCCACGGGTCCGACGGCGGGAGGCCGCCACGAGTCTACTAAGTCACTTGCGCCAGCCCCCGGGATAGCGGGGGGCCGGTGCCCGGAAACCACGACCGGATTGGGGCCGTTGTTGTCCAGAGAACGTGCGGGCCTGCGTGGCGCGCGCACCGGAAGAATTGTCCGTGCAGCCACGAAAACCACCGCGACCAGATTTCAGAGGTTTGCGGCGGGGAATGACAAATGTTTTGCCCTTACCACGCTGTTGTTTGGACGCCGGTGCTGGAGGCTTCTTGAAGTTGATTTTTCTGTAGCCTTCAGACGTTTGGCCTCATCTCGCATCTGATCTTCGAATTCACCGTCAAATAGATCCGTGCCCGTCAGGGGGAGATCTTCAAGTCTTTTTCAAGCACCCTGCGACGGGAGGAACAGTGCATCGAGCACGTTACCCCGGCGGGTGGACGTTGATAGGGCCGACACACGTGCGAATTGATCAAGCACTGAGCGTAGACCATGGTCAAGGCATTGAAGGGCCGCAGTCAGCATATCCGCTGGAATCGGCGAGTCCTCTTCATAGCCCACGGCTAAATATTCCGTAAGAAGAAGTAAGAAAGACGTTGACCGCGAACCGAAACGTGAAGCTGTGTCTATCTTCTTCAAAACGTCCTCAAGTTTACAACGCGATTTGTCCACAAAAGGTCGTTTGGAAGACGAACCACTCTCATCGGCCGCAAGTTTATCTTTTGCTGCGTCGGGGAGAGTAGGCGGAGTGAAAAACTTCGCAAAATCTTCAGCTGGGAAACGAAAATAATCTCGTTCCCGTCTGAGAAACGGACGCCATTTATCCGTTGACATGATGTTGTCGATATGTTCCACGCATACTTGATCTAAAGGAAGTATGGGGAATATTTTATCGCTGCTAGATGTGGAGCCCGTCCTTCGCTTGAAAGATTTATGATCAGGCGGAGGGGGCTCATCAGCGGAGGGTAGATTAAGTACTCTTATCATATCCCTCTGTACTAAACGGAGCTCCGTTTCAGAGATAGACAGCCGTTGTAATCGGTCTGGTTCCTCGTCGTCATCAGATGACTCAGCCGATTGTGAGGGCCGAGTTGACTCCGGTGAACGAACGTCGTCTGGAGGGGCGAGTTGTACCGAGCCACGCGCTAGCGGCTGGACAACTTCCTCAGAGTCATACGGCATGGATGGATGAATGCTCAATACAGGCGGGGATCCCATCGTACGCGGTAGGTCCCGTGGCCTCTGATCCACCCAACCATGGCTCACGGCCGATGCATGCGAGACACTCGCTGCAGGCCGGGCCTCCGGTGTACGGTCAACCACGTGTGGTATATCCCGTTGTGCCTGGGCCACCCAACCGTGGCCAACGAATGACGACTGTGAAGCTCTCACCGCAGGCGGGGACGCCGGAGCACGACTAATTGTGTGCGGTATGTCCCTTTGTTCCCGGGCCACCCAAGCATGACTGGTGACTGAAGACTGCGATGTGGGCCCGACAACCGATGGTTGTGGGCCGTAGTCCACCGCTGCAGGGGGCCCCCAAATAGGGCCCGCCCGGCGGCCTGCCGACATAGCCGATAGCGTATCAGAAATCGACTGGAAAGCCTGCAGGAAATCTGCTCTGGAAACCGCGTCCTCCCCCCGGGAGCGTTTGCCCCGGCGGGACCGGTCAGAGGAGTCGTCAGAATCCGAAGAAGAACGGCGTGATCGACGTGTAGCCTTCTTCTTACTCTTCTTCTTCTTAGAAGAACGGCCCCGAGGTGTGTCCGAGGAAAAATCGGAAGACACCTGGGACACCGGGACCCCCGAACAACGGAAAAATTCCGATGATGAGAGTAGTCCCTCTGAGCGAGATGGCACGGGGGCCGTCGGCCCGGGATCCCCCCAGGCAATCGGCTCCGTATCGCTCATAATGCACCCTGCCGACAGCGCCTCAGGCCCCGTGGGCTGAGCGAGCGCTGAACGGGCCGGTAGCCCGTGCAATAGCCCATCCCGACAACCAGTGGTGTTCGACACTGTGTCGGGAGGACACGGGTGACTAGCGCCCACCAAAGTGTGACGGCTAGCCCCCTCGGGCTGCCCCGTGATCGGGGGAGGGCCAGGTGCCACAGCGGCGCTCGTTGCCGAGCCACGCTTGCCCTGACGGCCCTTCTTAGGCTTTGCTCCGGCACAGGAGATATGTTTTGGAGGAACCTTGCCGGAGTGTGCCTTTAGTTTGGGTGTTTCGCCTGAGTTGACCGGAGAAGGTGACCGAGGCCCCCTTAACTGATCGGCGGAACTGCCATCTCCCCCAGCCAACTGTGGCTGAGGGTGTCGGACGAGAGACTGCTGCCGCAGTAACGACGTAGCGTTAACGGCAGAGTCCCCCGAGAACTCGGTCCATCCCGTGGGAGAGGAATTCCCCCCGGTTAGTGACAGATCGGCCCTCCCCAAACGCTTCATAATTATGAAATAAATGAAACCAAGAAGATGATGAAAACTCTACAAACTAATGATTACTAACTCTTTTATTAAAGAAGGGTAGTAAATGACGAGGCAAACAGCGAGCTATTTCACGCACGTCCTACCCGACCTGCCGCTAAGAGAAAAGAGGACGCTCACGAGGCACGCATGCCGCGGGGTGTTATGGGTAGGACGCCAAAGGGCGCTATTGTATATAACTCTTAGCGAAAATACCTGCCGATAGGGGGAATATGCATAAGTAGTATTGCTCTACAGGTAAGTAGAGTGAAGTAGACGGTATATATTGAACACTACATGTGAATGAACAACAAGTCAAGAAATTATTTATTCTGGAAAGAACAAATATCAACAATAACCAGAAATAGTTAACGAACTACACATATTCAAGTGTTTCAGTTTCTGTATTTGCTCAGGCTATAAGATCCTCTGCACTCTCCCTCCGGATGTGCAAATACTATAACCAAAATTCAATTGGACCTCCAGGAGGTATCCAAGCAACAAAACTATTCTTGTAAAATTCACCTGTTTGCAAGTCACAAGTAACTCATTCATAAAACTCAAAATGCTCTTACCGGTCAAGATGATTTCCGCACCCTAACAGCACAATGCCTAAGGCTTTTCAAGTAGCTTATTCCTAATTTGTAAAATTGTCTGACTTGGAATTAGAAAATTTGGATTAGCGTAAGTAGACAAGTCACAAACGATCTGGTGTTAACGAAAACAATTTGGCTACAGCATGTGAACTTGAACTTCCCTACAAATATCACCAAATGATGTGCCAAGTATACATAAAGATACCGACACACCCAAACTCAATTGAGATAAGCAGTGCCCAAATGTGTGCCCAACAGCGCACACTTCCGAGTTCTATAGGCACAAATAAAATGCTAACGCACCCATGCAATATTAATAAGTGCTCCGTGCACGAGCTACAGTAGTACATGTTGAAATGCCAAGTTGAAATGTAATGTGTTCAACTTTCGTGAATGCGAGTGCGAATAGCCGCCGTTTACGTCACAAACTCACATTCGTGTTACCATGGGCGCCTGCCCTTTTGAAAGGCATGTAATTGGAAGCAGAAGTATTTTTTTCTGGACATACAATATGTTAAACAGAATGAGCTGCTTACGATCGAACAAATGTGAATTGGCCCATGATTGGACGTGTCATGCTGTTTAAAAACATATATGCTGTAGGTCGCTTTGCGGTCACGCTGGTGTTGGGTTACCAAACCAACAATCATTGATCTGAAGCGTGATTGGTCAATGAGGAACATACATTATTCATACTGGATAATTTCCATATCGTCTCACCTCCCCCCCCCCCTTCCATTTGTCTGAGATTTGCGATGCAAAGTAAAGAAAAACATGAAACCCGGTGACATAATATAATCAAGGCTGTACGTGCTCTTATGGAGAACGGGTTGGACTGTCACGTAAGGACAGTGCAGTGTGTACACGCATGTACATACATGCACAATATGAACTGCGGGATTTGAGCGTACGTGTGATGGAATCGGGTATATACCGCGATATTGCAGTACGGGTAATACTATGCGTGGCCAGCGATATGCGTTGCTGATACAGCACAGCCTTGCATTCAAGGCTATTTTCGTTTACATCATGGCGCTGCAAAAATAAACTTTGATACTTACACTGCGCGCGATGTCAGACAAACGGCGCCATGATGAAAATCCAGAGCGACACGATATGTCTATACATGTAACTCTAAAATAAAATTATATTTTGACGGTATGAAAAAAGGAAAGGCTTCTAATTTAAATTGTAAAGGTTCCGTTATGATTATCAATTTTTTTCGTAAAGAAACAGTATTGAGAAAAAGAAAATCGATAGTAGATAGTACATGTTGACCGATAATCATGGAACGAGGATGGCTGAATGACTTTTTCGTCAGTTTGCGACTCATGTATGGTTTCTTGACGTCTGCAATGCGATACTACCGTTGAGACCAAGTTAAACAAAATCATCACCAGGGCAAAAAATTCTTGCCGTGGATCTTGAGCGTAATGGACTGGTCTGTTCATCGCCACATGGCCTGTGAACGTAACATGTCATGCGTGCAACAATTTTTGGTACTCTTTGTTTCATACTCTACGCAAAAACTAGTGTAATTTCAATGTCAATCCAGATCAAAATGGGAAAATATTTAAGTTTATTACATGATTGAACTTACTCTCCAAATTACGACAAATGTTTTAAAATTTTAACTTTTAAATAAGGAATGAAAAATGTAACCTTTTGAAACAAAATCGTTGGGCGTGTGTATGTTGCGGGCGTTCATTTTGTACACATAGTGATCACCAGTTGCAACCAGCCTGTGCGCAAGCCCTACCTGAACAATGAAAAGAGCAATGGGAAATATGAACATGCAGCTAGACCTCAAATTATGGGCTGGACTTGCCTCGTCGAGCTTGCTCCAAAATTCTCAATTTGTGAAAATGGTGGTGTCTCAGAATTAACAGAATCATCATAACATGACCTACTGGTGGGCCTTGACATTATAGACTGTGCGATGATAAACTGCAAACCACATGCACATTTTGTGGATTGACGTTGGTCGCACCGTGCCGGGCACAGCAACTCTACAATAATATTGAACCGCGTGAATGTCAAAACTGTTTTGGTTTATTTCGGTTTATTTCAAGTTTTTCATAAGATGACTTAACCGACCCGACCTGACCTGACCCAACAGTCACAGTTGCAAATGTAAAATCGAAACCGACCCGACTGAAATGATGGAAAAATGGCTCGACCTGACCCGAAGTCCGTTTCGGGTCCAGTCAGTTTCGGGTCGAGTCGGTTTCGGGTCAGGTTTGCTCAACATTACAACAGACTCCGAATCGATGTGTGGTGACTGGAATAATATAAGTCTATCTGGGCCCCCCTACTGGGACTACATGTACAGAGTTTAGAGAAATTAGGAAACGAAATGAGAATTATTGAGACAGGACCCACCTCTGGATTGGTGCCATATGAAGTTGCATGATGGTGGCTGCAGAGTTCCACACCACTCCTGCAATCGCATACCTGTGCTGCCATCCTTCCCGCATCTCCCATGGTCGTGATATGATGCATGCCTTGCCAGACACTTAATTGGCTTACGTTCCCCACCAAATCAGCTTACATGTCCTGGAGTCTGTAGAAAATACAGAGGGGCACACATTAAGTTAATTAAGGCCCTACAAACTTCTGCAACCTGCTCATATGAGCATGATAATGCCTCATAAGTATAATTCCGGTCAACTCCCTGTTTCATCTCCAACGTATATTAATTGATTCCCAATGTTTGTGGGAGCAGTTCATCATGAAAACGCCCTCTCATGGCAGCAGGTTATCGCAGCTGTGGGTTAATTATAATCTACAACAGACTCGTGTGCATGATCGCGCGTGCGTGATCGCGTTCATCACTTTCACCCTCTATGTGAATGCACCATCTATGGCTGACGCACGCTGAAATGAAATGTCATGTACATCTCCCCTCTTTAGAAAATGTTCCGATCAAACTCCAGTATCGTAACAGGATGTCTTGCAACTGGATGCAAAATTTGAATCGTAACAAAAGGCAATTGGTCAGGGTTTACAGTTAACTCAACCGTTTGCCAATAACTCAATTTGAACTACTTCAACCATTTGCCAACTCAAGTTACTCAACCGTCGTGCCAACTCAACTGTTGAGACAACTTTGTTTGTTAACCAACTGGAACTAAAAGGTTTAGTTTAGTCTACTCGACCATTTGCCAACTCGTCTGTTTTAATACTCAACTTAAATCAAAAAAAAAAGTCCAGGTAAATTGGAAGTAACTTGACCAAAATATCAAAATCTAAACTTCCCGAGTCATTGCACTGTAAAAATCTGCATCACCTACATGTATGCAAAACATCTCAACAAATGTTTCTTCATATTGTCCCTTTTGTATATTTCAAGTTCCATCTTACATGTATAATAAAATTGGAATGATTATTCACATGTCCTGGTACAAATACTTTGGTCCAAAGATATGCTGAATTACTGAAAACACCTGCTTTACAGAGAAGACCTACATGTACCATTTTACCAACATGACCAACGCTGATTTTCATTAAGTTTTAGTAAGGAAAATATTATTTCAGAGTGTTTATTTAAACTTAGTCTGAACTGGTAAAAGCACAAGTCAACAGCAAAAGAAAAATACGGTATGAATTTCCTCGAATCAAAATCGGTGTCGGAAATGTGTGCCTGACCAAAGGCTCTTATTAACGGAGAAATGCAGAACGACATTCATGTGGAAGAACGCGACATGTCCGTGGCCTAGCCGTAGCCACTTGACCCCAATACTTTGCCTTATTAACTCGGCTGAGATGCCTTGTAAGAGCCAAACTCGTGCAGGCACAAATCTGCAGATCGCAGAGTGCTTCAAATTGTTTGCCTTCTGGTCATGGAATTCATGTGTGGTCTTTGAAACTAAACTTTATCACAGAGTGCTGATGTGCCAATGGTTGCGCTTGATTAACTCGATGCATGCGATACGCAACTACATGTACTACAAGGGAGTTTGCGTTACTAAAAATGAAGTGACATTTGGGTATATACCAGACTAGTTGAGTTCGTTCCTCGGAATCGATAGCACCGCCTATCGAACTTTCAAAAGTATTTCAGTCAGATATGATCAGATCATATACATTTATTTTAGAATTTTTTTGTGGTTTTTTCCAAAATGAACAATAAGGTTTTGTATGCTCGAGACCCCACAAGATCTCGAGACTTTTTGTCTCGATACTGACACGTGCTTTGAGACGTTGCTTTTACCCATCAAACAACACCAACATTCCAGAGGTGCGAGACGAGCTACATGTGTACATGTGTCCTTTTTGTGTATGACACAACGAACGAGTCGGACAATGGACGAGTCGGACAACGGTCAAGTCGGACAACGGACAAGTCAGACAACAGACGAGTTGGACAACAGACCAGTCGGACAACGGACGAGTCGGACAACGGTCAAGTCAAACAACGGACCAGTCGGACAACGGACCAGTCAGACAACCGACCCGTCAGACAACAGACCATAGTCGGACAACGGACCAGTCGGAAAACAGACAAGTCGAACAACGGACCAGTCGGAAACGGACCAGTCGACAACGGACCAGTCGGACAATTAACGGACCATAGTCAGACAACGGACCAGTCGGAAAACAGACCAGTCGGACAACAGACCAGTCGGACAACTGACCAGTCGGACAACTGACCATAGTTGGTCAACGGACCAGTCGGACAATGGACCAGTCGGACAACGGACCAGTCTGACAAGGGACCAGTCGGACAATGGACCAGTCGGACAATGGACCAGTCGGACAACGGACCAGTCGGACAACAGACCAGTCAGACAAGGGACCAGTCGGACAACTGACCAGTCGGACAACGGACCAGTCGGACAAGGGACCAGTCGGACAATGGACCAGTCGGACAACAGACCAGTCGGACAACTGACCATAGTTGGTCAATGGACCAGTCGGACAATGGACCAGTCGGACAACGGACCAGTCGGACAACGGACCAGTCGGACAAGGGACCAGTCGGACAACGGACCAGTCGGACAAGGGACCAGTCGGACAATGGACCAGTCGGACAACAGACCAGTCGGACAACTGACCATAGTTGGTCAATGGACCAGTCGGACAATGGACCAGTCGGACAACGGACCAGTCGGACAACGGACCAGTCGGACAGTCACAAGGGACCAGTCGGACAACGGACCAGTCGGACAAGGGACCAGTCGGACAATGGACCAGTCGGACAACAGACCAGTCGGACAACTGACCATAGTTGGTCAATGGACCAGTCGGACAATGGACCAGTCGGACAAGGGACCAGTTGGACAACGGACCAGTCGGACAAGGGACCAGTCGGAC
This sequence comes from Patiria miniata, assembly GCF_015706575.1. NCBI lineage: Eukaryota > Metazoa > Echinodermata > Asteroidea > Valvatida > Asterinidae > Patiria > Patiria miniata. The sequence goes on along the minus strand of NW_024037064.1, from coordinate 10,001,523 downwards.
AATGGACCAGTCGGACAACAGACCAGTCGGACAACTGACCATAGTTGGTCAATGGACCAGTCGGACAATGGACCAGTCGGACAACGGACCAGTCGGACAACAGACCAGTCAGACAAGGGACCAGTCGGACAACGGACCAGTCGGACAACGGACCAGTCGGACAAGGGACCAGTCGGGCAATGGACCAGTCGGACAACGGACCAGTCGGACAATGGACCAGTCGGACAACGGACGAGATGGACAAAGGACCAGTCGGAAAACGGACCAGTCGGTCACAGAACCAGTCGGACCACCGACCAGTCGGACAACGAACCTGTTGGACAACGGACCAGTCGGACAATGGACCAGTCGGACAACGGACCTGTCGGACAACAGACCAGTCAGACAATAGAGAGGTCAGTATGCTTTTCTTTTCTTGTTTAACAACCCTAAAAATTGTGTTCATTGAAATAGAATGGCACAACAAAATAAATAAATTTTAAATTGTTTTACTAAAATTACAAGTTTGCTCTTTGGAAATATAACAATTGAGTCGCAAAATCCAGTGAAACAAGTAATTTTTAGTGTCAAAAATGTTAAACATATCATTGGAATCCTTATTAAATAAACAACAATTTGATTTTTGAATCAGATTTTTAATCTTTATCATTCCAAAAAAATTATGATTTTCTTTCCAGGTTCACCACACGAGGTCAGCCGTGTCCTAGCTGGCCCACATGATCTCCGCCAGACAATGTCAGATGGCCCGTCGTGACATACGGAAAAAGAACAGTACAATCTTGCTTTGCACAACGCAGCAACATGGAACATGCGTACTCGCAATTGTTGTTTCTGCATGCCGGACATAATTATTTACCCATTTGTTTTTTTCAGAGAAAGGAAAATTAATTGACAAGTACATCTTTTATTAATTAATAGATACAAAATTATTTTTCTTTTGATGATTTGAAATCACGCAACCCAAGGTTTATGTCGAGATGCATACACACATGTATAACGGACGAGTTGGCAAACGGTCGAGTTGGCAAATGGTCAAATTGGTAAACGGTCAAGTTGGCCAACAGTCTAGTTGACTCGAAAGTTAAGTCGAGTTGGTCAGCGGAAGAGTTGGTACGACAGTCGAGTTGGTAAACGGTCAAGTTGAAGTCAAGTTTGTCAATGTGGACGAGTTGGCAAACGGTCGAATTGCCAAATGGTCAAATTGGCAAACGGTCAAGTTGGCCAACAGTCTAGTGGACTCGAAAGTTAATTAAGTCAAGTTGATCAGCGGAAAAGTTGGTACAATGGTCCAGTTGGTAAACAGTCAAGTTGGTTTGAGTTTTAGCAAATGGTCAAGTTGACTTGTCATGTCCAAAATAGCAACGAAGGTCTGAGGTGCGCAGCCAGACGAAGATTCATCATGGTAAAACACTCACATGCACATGTTCACTGTACTGCCATGCTGATGAAAGAACGAAAACGATTGGGGGCTCAGGTTCATCGTTACACCACTGCAAAAACACTGGTCATCGAAACTCTACATGTATACCACAATAAACTGTGCCATATCAAACAGAGTACTTTGGTAGTTCTAACAAATGCAATTGACTGAGGGTTCCAGGATTAAATTCGTGATAGGCGGACACAACTTTGCCTGACCTAGGGTCAATGCGAGGTGAAAACAAAAGCTTGAACGTACCACACATCATGATAGAGCATTCACCTTGGAATGTTTTCACCCCGCTAGCCGTGATGAGCAAGTTGCATAACTTAATGCATCCTCCTATGCCAAACCTTATTTTCTTTTCTTTTTCTTCATTTTTTTAAATTTTTATGTAGGCTACATGTACTTTTAATTTATATTTTTAATCAAATCCTACACTTTTTATTGAAGTAGATATCATTTTCTTCTTCGTGACCTTTGGCTTTGGGAAGAAATTTAAGGCAAACAAAAACCCAAGAATCGTACACTTGATAGTCGGGTTCCCAAGAGCCAAAGATCCTGATATTGCTCTAATTAGGTCAGGGAACCAGATGGTCTACTGCCGTAACAACAGCCACTGCGTTTCTAAAAAAGTTGTCATTCTTAATCAGAAGTTTTTTCACTTGATATTTTCTTCGCATACTTACGTTTCATTAAACAGGGAGGCCAGATTAATGCGTCTCTGATACTAGCTAGCTGACCTCCATATATAACCATTTCCTGAACACAGTGTAATTGAGAGTCCCAAATTTTCGGACATTTTACAACACATTTGCTATGGGCATCTGGCTATTGGGGGCGCTGTTCAAAGCGGATGATTTGGAAAGATTCCAATATCTGGCCAACACTAGTGCACACAAACCGTATGAGACTGCTCTGAAAATGTCTAAGTGTTTTCTCAGTAAATATAGGCCTACTGCAATATTTTCCCTGCAAAATTTGGCTTTTTATGACAATATTAAAAAAGAAATCACTTTCTGATGGCTGATCGGTCACTAAGTGAAGTGAAAAGTTAGTGATGGCCATAATTATGGCCAATCTTTCTGTCAAGAAAAATTTTGGAAAGATTCCCGGTATCTGGCAATCATTAATTTTTCCCTTCAGTGACCTATCAGCCATAAAAAAGTGATATGTCCTAAAAAGTCAAAATTAGCAGGGAAATACTGAAGTATTCACTAAGAAAACACTTGGAAAATTTCAGAACAATCTCATAGGGTTTGTGCACAGGGGGACAAGTGATGGCCAGATATGGGAATCTTCAGTTCCAAATGTTTTAAGTATACTTAACAAAATTGGAATTTGGAAATGTTTCTCTGTCCAAGATTAATCTTTTCAACATTTTTGCAATATGACTGACATTTTAAGATAACAAATGTGTTATTGCAAGAACATAAGGGGGCGTCAGGTTCAGTTGCAATGACTCAATGTTAATTATCAGTACAGAATTAAATGTTGAATTTATAATTAGAAGAAATGGAAATGAAATGAGAAATACACATAGGGTAAGGGAAACTCTATAGCCTTGTAAAAATGTCAATTGTCATGGAGGGCATTGCGAGGTGACCCCCCCCCCCACAACCCCTCCTACAACCAACCACCAACCAACCCTGCCACCGCCCCCCCCCCTCCCCCTGCACCGCCCTACCCTCAACAATCATATAAAAAAAAATACTACATGGTATATGCTTTCTCGAAACTCACCTCGTTGTGAATGCTACGTTTTGGAAGGCCGACAGTGACAGCGACCTATGCAGTGACACGTCAATTGGGCCGAATGTGGTCGCACTGAACGCAGTCTGCCGAAACTGCCGATTCAATATTTCCATGGATCCACTACACAATTACAAGCCGTTGGCAAATAAATCCTTGGGCAAAATGACTCTTTGAGCGTTAAGAAACATCGCGAACGGGTCTCTGAGGCATGATGCATCGGTCAAAATGAGATATTTGGGGCTTCAAAACGTTGCCTATCCGTCGAAGAAAACCAAGCAAGATGGAGACCTATAAAGTACGCATGCGCGTGACGTGTGAAATTTGAAACTAGGCCGAGGCACGTGCTTTGTGCAAAAAAGTGGGTATACGTACCGCTGCACCATTTATGATCTTGCAAGAGGCTATGAAAAAGGAACAATACATTGAAACTGAATGTTTCCTTTCCTATTCCTCCTAAATAATCATAATTGTCATTTCTTTTTCTTTAAATTGTTTTGCGGGTTGCGTCATGCCCCTCGGAATTTTTGATGATGCAATTCTCCGGCATAAGGTTTAGAATAAATTCAGCATTCTATTTTATTACCGTATTTTTAGTACCACGCCATTATTAATCGGCTGAAAGCCCCCCCCCCCCCCCCCCCCATGGTGGATCGGGGATATAGCCTGCACGCCAAAACTTGCTCGCATTTCGAAAATAATGTTCCCAAATTTCTAAAATGATTACAATCACATAGGCCTGGAGGCTGAAATCTTAAATCGTGGCATGGTTAACAATTGGAATCAAAATGGATGAAATGGCCGTGCAGTTAGTTATAGTCAATATAAATATAATGGTAACGACTTGGAGAGACTGATTAAGATTTAAGGATTGGTAGTTGCTTGGGGCAGTAATTAATTCGGAGGTTCGAGTCTGTGTGTTCATGTCCCATAAAGCTCGTTGTGTCTTGCTTTTTAGATCCCGATGTGTTTTCCAAACTGATATACCAAGAAGATCCCCTCTTTAAAACCGTCTTTCACTCGAGGTGTTTTTTTTTCTTTTCGAGATGTGAATACGGAGACAGAGGGTCACACTAAAGGAATGCAGAATCATTCCTCCGAGGACAACATTTATCATTCAGTGAGTGTATGCGGTGACTTTTCTCAGCAATCGGTCACATGAGGTGCATCAATGGTTCAAGTTACTTCTTTTTTGACAACTGTTGTCACGATGTTCACGCGTTTTCTGCATTTTTTTCTGTAACAGAACTCGAAGTCTTCTCGATTCATCACAATATCATGGGGGCACACATCGCAAAATCTATGGCAGTTTTTCCCAGTTGGGCCCCATTGAATGTCTCGCTGTGTCCATTGACTTAAGAAATTGTAAACAGCTAGTAGGCCGAAGCCTTTGGCTAACTGGAAAAAAATACAACTTACAAAGGCCGTTTCTGGTTGGGGAAGGAAAGGGGGCATTATCATAATATCCCCCCTCCCCCCATTTAACCAAGCAGTTGACATTTATAGGTGAAACACTGAATAGAAAAAAAGGATATGTCAGAATGTCCATTAGGAATGGAATAACAAGGAATGCTCCATAGTTCATTCGAATTGTTTATTGCTTGATAGGTTGTAATCAGTTTGTTAATTAATAACCAACTTGTGATCAAATTGACAAGAGTTTTAATAATTATAATTATTAATTAATTCATAGCTTCGAATCGTTATGACACTTCGTCACCGTTTTCACGAAGAGCCACATATGTCAAAAATAACATTTTTTTTCGATTTTGATTTTTTTCTCTCAATATTTTACTTTAAAACAATGTACTTAACCATTTTGACATGTTTCTATAAGCAAAACATCATTAATTTCCAAGTTACATTAATGTTGCAAGGGGCCAAAATCTCAATAAATGAATTTTGCGAAGAGCCACATACATTTTGGCCCTTTGAACGCGTACAAAACCCATTGCACGGAAATACGTAAAAGTAGGTCAAATGAGATTTGCGTTTTCACGAAGAGCCACATATAATATCTATATCTTTGTAACATTTTCAGCTGCGCGCGCGTACTCACTCGCGCCTATGGAAATACACATTGAACAGAAAGGGCCAATATGTCGGAAACCTGAATTTGCGTTTTCACGAAGAGCCACTACTAATTAATTTTCACTAATTAACTGCTGAATTAAGTCTTATTACTGGGTTCATGTAAATATTCAGCTCACACAGAATAGTGTGATGGTTTCCTTGCTTCACAAAGTTGTTGCAAAGTGGTATTTTTTGCAGTTTTAAAATATGAGAAACTTCATTTGCGATTATCTCGAAAACACTTTTTCTTCAAAATCGACATATGTGGCTCTTCGTGAAAACGGTGACGACTTGGTGTAGCACATTCTCCTGGTCTGCAAATAATGACAATACGTCACGATGACGTAATAGAAATTGATTTTAAAATAGTTTTAGCACCTTCCACGGTAGTGCATGTAGCTTCTGTTGTTATTAAGACACGTGATTTTTTTTATAAAGACTATATATAAACCTACACTGTGAACAAAAAAAAGGAAAAATACATGTTTTGAATATCCCCATATTCCCCTTCCTTTCGGCAAAAAATGGCAAGAAAAAAATCTCATCGGCAAAAAAAACTGCGCAGTGTTATAAGTGAAGGTCGAATCGTTACTGTAGGCCCTATATGCCACATTTCAGCACTTTAACATAGTTTGGATGAATTTCTATGTAACCATTATTTAGGTAGAGGGAGTTTATTTCCTGGATATCGACCTGGGGTAGTCTGAACTACAGTATAATTATACAATAAATATTGATGTGTGCAATGGTAAGAATAGTTTATGGCGGTTACAGATATAACAGGCATGCAACTGGGAAATCACAAAAAAAGAGGAAATTCAAATTTTCCCCCGACTTTGTACAGTGTTTTTCTATTTTCAATGGCACACACGGGAAGTAAAAAAAGAGGAAATCAGCTGATCCGAGGAAAAGTTGCATACCTGATATAATCATCTTTTCGGCAAGGCAAAGCCTAGGAAATTAACATACCATCTAACACCGAATTAAATTATTCTTTATGTTGCACAAAATGTTTAATACGGAATTATTTGTTTTATACAGCGCCTGCATAAATCCTTGAATCTGATTATGTGGTAGTATGACAGTACAATGGAACTACTATTTACCGTGGAATGGAACTTCTATTTTTGCGATGAAACCGGGCCGTGTGTTAACTTGGGATCAATCATTTTAATGTCACGTGAACAACGACCTACCAATCAGATGACAGGATTTTATTCAGATATATTGATTTATTCAGTATAGTGTTAATTAATGACTTATCAAAGTCTTCACATATGAATTATTTATATAACATACATCATTTTAAAGGCTTAATTTTCAAATTGTTTCAATGCATGTTGGTGTCCCGAATACTTTACTTCAGTTTTCATTTTGCCAATTATTAAGATTATTCCAGAGCTGATTTGGTATTCATGCGCTTTTCCATACTCATAAACAAAAACTATAAATGTGAAATTACATGTCTGATTACAGCGTCACAGCAACATGGTGAATTATCTTTATCGAGTACCAGTCAGCCACTGCAAGCTGCCCGTCTGATGTGAGTGTTATTCCCAAAGGGGCATGCAGACCCTGTGCGATGCACTTGAGAAAGCCACCTTGAGGGTCATAGTGGTGGATATGACGCGTGCTAGGACCATTTTCCATTGCAATATAGATACCTGCGCTATCAGTGTACACACCGTTGCAGTATTGTACTGGTTCATCATTCATGGTGGGTTTGATAGTGCGTCGTGTAGTGCCATTGCCATCAGCCACATCCACGGCCTGCGATTTATCACTGATGACAATTCTATCGTTGCTGTCATCAACAGCTAGAAAGTAAGGTTTAATTTTGACTGGTATGGTGCGTAGGAGCTCACCATCAGTGGGGCTGTGCTCAGTCAACACCATTCTCCTGACATCACCCACTATGATGGTATCGTCATTCTTGACTGCCACAGAGTGGAGGTCAACTGCGGTCTTATCGACCTCATCACTCGGCGACACCGTTGGGAACTCGTATGCCAGCGTGTTGTTGCTGTTGAACACCTTCACATGGGATGCGCCTTCCTCAACAACCACCAAACGATCGTCGCTGCGTGTAGCTGCGATGCCGAGTGGACCTGTATGAGTCACGATGTAAAAAGAAACAATAGCTGTCAATGTTCTAAAGCTATCACGGAAAATGTTGAGGGGGGGGGCGGATTCCGCCCCCCCCCCCCCCGGCCCCTTTAGGGTTAAGGTTTGCAGATCTTTTCATTGTATGTAACTTCCGGTCTGATGACGTCATAATTTTTTCTTACACAGGTCCTGCTTGCATAAAGGTCATATATATTCAGTTTGAAGCGATTACCGCAAACGTCGCCGGACAGCAACTGAAAATTCATTTTAAACATTTTTGAACTTGCCGCTAAAGGGGGCGCGCTAACATTTTATGACGTGATCGGTATTTTTTGTAAAGTACCACATTAAGAGACTAAACATCGTTGAAAGCAAGTTCACATCTTTTTCCACTCTCAAATGATAGGGCACTTCTGGTTTGGACTGGAAGGAAGAGTCACGTGATTTGAAGATAAAATGAAGATCCTGGATTATCAAACTCCGTAAAAGTCAAGTTTAGGTCTCTCACGGTTGATTTTATATTGATGTTCAAGATTAAATCTAGAAATCTTTAATGGCTTGTAATTTGACACCCGATGACATCATCACGACGTCACAGTAACAAGCACCACTGATTGAGATGAGGGTCGATTCATGCTGAAAGTTACAAGTTCATACCATAAACAATTTCGGAGATAACCCACAGATAGTAATTGTCCGAAAAAAAAGAAGGAAAGAAACAAGGAAGATTTATCAGAACAATTCTCAACAGATGTTGTGCCCGACCACTCAAATACACACTGTCAAAAGCTTAAACATGCTTAAAGCATGTTTAAGCTTTTCTGTTTATATATGCCCCAGATTGTGAGGCACGAAATGTTATTCAAAGATTTATCTTTCAGTTGAATAATGGTAAAACTTAAAAAAATCCTGATGACAACAATTGAAAACGTGAACCAGCGTATTGTATATTTTCAGTTTGTATATACATTTTGCACGATAATCATCAATTCCAAACTATTAAATGCATTTTCTACATGTATGTAACTACCAAATGCATTTTTCTTGAACTTTCCATGTTTGGCACACAGAAAAAGCGAACCAAATCAATGACGTTAAATTTCCAGTTGGGTTGTTCACTTTACTATGCATTTACATCCCCCACGTAATCAATAGCAAGGTATTCCATAAAACATCTTTTGTTTCAAAACAGTTTCATTAGATTTTCATCTGTATTCATGTTTTTATTTTGTATTGAAAATTGAAAACAAACCAATAATTAATGAGATGTGATGATTTTTGTACGTACATTGTAATATGTAATTCTGCAGATTGCACGGTAATTTAGACTTACATCCTTGCATTGGGATCGTGCTTTTCTGGTCGCCATCGATGCTGCAGATCACAACTCGTTTGTTGCAGTAGTCAGTCACTGCAATCTCACCAGGTTGACGAGCAGCAATCCCCCAAGCCCCATCAAACTCTCCTGGACCGCTTCCGATTCTACCAAACTCCCGATCGCAGCACAGCTTCCACTCAACTTCCACCACCACCTCACCCAGACTGATGCCACCAACACCCTCACTCTGCTTGAACTTCAGAAATGCAAGCCTGTTGTCAACTCTAGGCATTCTCTGATCTGCCAACAATTTCAAGTCTTTGCTGATTGTGGGATAGAGTGAGAGAAAGTCACTATCCGATGCAGTCCTTGTCACCTCTCTTGCTGTGTCTAGTGAATACTGAAATCTCTCCGCAGCCAAGCCCATATTTTTCTCACATTCGTCGAGTTTTTGTTCACGATCTGTTTGGATGTTTTTGATGTCATTAAGGATGCGATTTTCTTGAGCCGTTACCTCTGCTCGTATCTCAGCTGCTCTGTCCTGCACTTCTGTCCTGACCCTCTTAACTGTGACACCCAAATCTTCTTTTATTCTTGAGACTTCCTCTTGTGATTTTTTCAGTTCCTTCATTTCGTATCCAAGTGGAGAAAACAGTTCAGCTAACGACTGTTTGTAGGTCGATGCGGCTTGATTTCTGTCAATGTACGAGTGTTCTGGCTTGCAGTGGTCAATGACAGTACAATCTCGGCAGATCAACACTTCACATGTCATACAAAAGAACCTTGTCACTTCGCCTTCATGTTTCGGACATTTGGGATGTTGTTTCAGGTTTTCTTTTGTCAGTTTCACCTTTCCTTCACAAATGTCCTCCAAAGTAGCTATTGTGTGGCTCGATGTAGTAGCAATTCTTTTGTGTGAACTATGACAACGTGAGCAGATATTCTGTGCACAGTCCAGACACCGACGTGTTGCCTCATTGCCATCATCACATGTCTCACAGAGCAGCTTTGTGCCACCCGAACACACCAACTTTTCCTGCAGTTCCAATTCCTCTACCAGACCAATCAGATGAAAGTTTGTTTTAAGACCCTGCACCCCAACCTCAGGAAGTTCCGTCTCCTGTCGACACACCGGGCAAGGAATCGCTGTAGCACCCTGGTGCTTCGTGCTGCAGTATTTCAGCAGACATTGCTCACAAAAGTTATGGAGGCATTCCAATATCTTGGGCTGTTGATATCTCCCTTGACAGATGCTGCACTCAAGATGATGTCTGCTGATCGTCTCTAGTGCTGAACTTACTGCAGGTCCAGTCGCCATTTTTGTCTAATAAATGTGAAGAAAAATATTTAATTTAAAACATACATGTAACAGTGATAAAAATGTATCACTTGTATGTTTCCCTTTATGAGTAGGGACCACTAGTAATTGACAGGATGTGTTTTTGCATTTGAAATGAATCGATGTGTGCAGGGCTCTCAAGATGTAAATTGAAAAGAAACAAGTGCAAAATCATATCCTTATCCATAAACTGCACCTCCTCTTCAAAACATCACATATTTTGTTTTATTTCTGATGCTCCCTTGGATTTGTGATATTGTTCGTTAATTCGTTAACCCGGTAAGGCAGAAATCTGAAAGTGATTCTATCATCTAAATATGTTGCACTTTATCATAATATGTCAAATTTCTGAATGCAAAACATCAGCATGTACAAAGTTAAAGTTGTAAGATGCTCCATAGTGGCCCATGAATATTTATCTCCAGGGCTTCCTTTGTATTTAGAGCCACACAGCAAATATAGTAATTATCAATATCATGATGGACAGATATGGATACTCCAATCTTTCGCATTAATTTTTTTTGAGATGACATGACATGGTTTCGTCTTTATCGTTTTATTTTCATCTCCATTATCATGATAGCTGTCATTCGTTTTTAAAACATGTTAAAATAATAACAAAAAGTGTGCTGTACTTGTACGTTAAATCTATAGTCCTCTGCATCGAGTAATGCCATTAGCATTACTCGATATATAGTCGTGTTCCCTAACGTGGCGCACTTCGAAGCTTACCCGACTTTTCTCGTGTAGTGTTGCCAAACCTCTTTGTTGACAAACCTCAAATTTATGCAATGAAATACTAGTACTTTTACCTTATCAATGCTTGCTATTTTACCTCTGTGAACAATTTCAGTTTCATAAAATTTAATCCGAAATTCAAAAACGGTGGTGTCCGGAAATTGGGCAAAAATTGGCGGAGTGTTCCCTAACGTGGCGCACTTGAATAAATCTTTGAAAATTCCAAATTAACACTTACGAATTCCTATAAACTTGATAAATTCTGATAAATAATTAATATCTTTACTTACATACCCAGCCAAATGTTTGTCAGAAAATTATTTTCTTATTTTTCAGGGCATTTTCAAAGGGTTCACTTTGCACTTGAAAATAAAATCGGAAAATCACACCAAAATAGCTTTTCCTTCTAACATTGTTATGGGTAAATAAACTCGCGATTTATGAACAGGACCGTTTAGAACTTGATGAAATTTCACTTTCTGTGAAATTTCAGTTTAAAATTTTGCTCTAGCTAGGCGCTACCGGCGAAAAATCCAAGTGCGCCACGTTAGGGGCCGCGCCACGTTAGGGTACATCAACAATATTAACAGCCATACATGTACATGTACATGTAATAACAAGTACATGGAGTACATGTACATACACCCATGAACGTGGTTACAATACAACATGTACATTTAGTCACACACGTAAAAAATGCCTCATCAGAATTTCACAAAAAAATGCTTCTCCAGGGTTTAAGGAAGACAAACATTATTGTGCTCACATTTATCCGACGTTCTGGTTTGGATGCCAAAATGATGTTTCTGTTGAGTCGAAAGAAGCGAATCTTTAGGTTGATTAAATTTCAGGCTCGAAGCAATCAACGCGGAAGTAGACCTAGAAATCGAAGTGAAATGTAATATGAAGAGCGCCTCCAAGGGACAGCACGGCAATTTGTCCTATGCATGGTACAGTCATACAGTACTATAGATTGTGTTCGTGACTATCTCTTCGAAACTTTTACTGACTTACTCTAAATCTGGACCCCCCAAAAATGCATCTAAAATTAATAAAAAACAAAATAAGCCAATACCGAGGGCTTCATCAAGCGTCATCGCTAGTGCATTCGAATGTATTTTCAAGTTGTCTGCCCAACTCTCTCTCTTTGTAACCGTTGAGGGGGTAATTTGCAAGGGTTCACATAATGTTTCCTTGTTTTCCAATGAAACAAGGGATGGCCTTTTTGTTTGGCAGTGCACTCATGTTTTCCCATCTCATTAAAAAAAAAAGCTGCATTAGATAGGTATATATGTTTAATTTCCATTGTACACTTTTTTTTTGGTATTTAAAAAAAAAATTCTCCGATGCATTCATTGTTTTTGAAGGGGGGGGGGGCGGGGCCGCTGGATGGGTTGGGGAGGTTTTGAAAGTACCTACGGCCATTAAAAAACAAACACTTCCTATTGAGGATGTCTAAATGAGCCTGATTCCTGATGTGAGGGCGGTATAGGATCCGGAGAAGCTTCCATTTTCTTTTTCATTTTTCTTAAAAGTTACCGCCGCTCATTGCCGGAAATGGGATATCTGAGCCCCTTGTACTTTTTTTCTTAATTTTTTATAACTTCTAAACTGCATTAATTGCCGCATCTTTCCCAATATTATTGTGTCGGAAAACATGCATTTCTCATATGAATCACGGATGTTTTAAAGATTGATTCTCCGAGTCATTCTCTATGAAAAGTCTATTAGAGATGAATCACACAAAAAAGGAAAAGTGATATCCTATGAAACCAGTTGGTGTTATTACGGAGCCTTTGACTTTTATTCAATTTAAATAATTTTTGCAGAGCTCTGGTGAACCATATCTGGCAAGTGGCTGTATGATGACCTCTCTTGGATTAAACTTATAGAAAATTGACTTGTCAGTTCTTATCATTATTGTGCAGAATTTGGATATCTCATCATCATTCCGATTCCATTTGTTTGCAACTTGTTTGTTTTATGTTGCCACATCTAGGGCAGAACGTGGACGGAGATTCGGAGGCGATTCACACTCACAATTGCAAATGTACAATTGAAACCCGGCAAGTGCTTTTAATAACTTTCTTTTCGAAATTGAAAGAAGAGCCTCCACTTGGGGTTTAAAGATAAATACAACAATTCTCGTAACTTCTGTTCATGATAGCTCGAGTGTTACATGTATGTTGGCGACAATGCAAATATGAAAACAAGAGCTAAAACTTCCCTAAGCCGTTTTTTTTGTCACTGTAGGATTTCGTCTATATGATTATCATGAGTCGTAATTATCACATGATTTGTTTTCATGTGATGTTTTTGATCAAGTTTCTTAAAATATACCAACCCATTCATTGAAGCAGCTGAAATCAAATAATAAAACTAAGATTTGAAATGAGCTATGTCAAATCAACAGAGAATGATCCCATTTCGAGAAATTGTGTATTTACAGGCAGGTTAACAGCAATTAAACAAAATGTCTTTGACAGAACAATCAAACTTAATTTTGAATTTGACTCTACTTGACATATTTAAACAGTTTTTTAATTAACTCGAGATTTTTTGGGACACTGTGTCAATTTTTTTTGGACAGTTGAAAGAAATGTATGCATGTATTTTGATCATTGAGTTAAAAATTTACCAACACTGTTTTTTTTTTCTTTTCAATTGAAAGCTAATCCTTGTCATAAAATCCTTAGGAAAGCTTATACATTCCTATTGGTCAAGCACCCATCACGTGGGTTTAATTGAAACCCTGTAACAAATCGGGCCATCTCATTTTCAGTATTCAATATTTACAAACTGAGTCGCATGTAATCTAAAATTTACTCACAACATATAATCGTAGATGTCGAGAACATTCTAAATATATAATTGAACTGTCAGTTATTACATCAAACATTTCTCGTGACTTCTTTACAGTACATAATAACCTGAAGGTTATGCTGGTTTTAATTAAAGAAACAAAACAATTAACATCATGAGTTGTAATAATCACTGCATTAGTTTCCATGGAATGTTAAGTTTATTCCACTTTCTTCTCGAATTTCAATATCTCTACATAACTCAACCCATTGAGGCAACTGAAACCAACTAATAAAACCTTGTTTTGAAATAAGCGAAGTCAAAATCAGCATAGGATGATTATATTTCCTTAACTGCGTATTTACAGGCGGGCTGAATATAAATTAAAATTATGTTTTGTACCAGAACGATCAAGCTTAGCTGCACAAGAGACGCAATTTCTTGGCAAAGGCTTCTATCTGCTGTTGCAAGATGAACGTTTGCCAGAACTATTGTGGTGTAGGCCTGCTAGGGTTTCGGGCCGCATTCATTTTTGTTGATGTCTTTCTGGAGTTTCATTGTTTAAATAGTCTCTCACAGTTGGTCAATGAGCGTATATTGTGCACATAATTTTGCCAATGGGCTACAATTTGTATTCATATCACATTGACACCCTCAGTTGTCAGAACCAGTGTGTTGTTTGTTGAAAAACGAAATACATCTAACGTATGAGAGAAATTGATACTGAAACAAAACAGTAATCGTGATATTTCAAGTTTTCTCTATAATAGCGTTTTAATTTGTTTATCCTTATAGTACTTGAGCTGAGGATAAATGTTAATATACAGGAATAAAAAAAACTTCTTTGCCTTTAGGTTTTTCTTATAATTTGATTCTGAAATGCTTTTTAAAAATCATCACCAGATTTGATTCAATTTTTACTTTTTTTATTTTATATTTTTTCTTTTGAATGAACTGAAAAGGTGACTTATTATAATTATACTTGATGACATTTTGACAAGCCTTATCTTCAACCGCCCACTTTTGTGGACAAAATCGACCGATTGATCAGAAAGTCAAAATAATACAGGCAACACATGTACATGTAATCCAATACCGTATACTTTTTTTGTATAATACGTGATTTTCAATATTCTAAAACTTTTAATTCATTGTTGTGATAGGAGCGCTCTTTACTTTTTCTATCAACATGCCTCAAATGATGCGAAATTGACATGACTGATTACAATGTTGTATCACACCTGGTGATACATTTTGACCGAGGTCCAGTCAGCCACTGCCAGCTGCCCACCAGATGTGAATGTGATACCCCACGAGTAGTACAGACCCTGTGCGATGCACTGAAGGAAGCCACCTTGAGGGTCATAGTGGTGGATATGACCCGTGTTCCAACCATTGGACATTGCAACATAGATACCTGAGCTATCAGTGCATACACCGTAGCAGTTACATACTGGTTGACCATTGATGGTGGGTTTGAAGGTGCGTTTTGTAGTACCATTGCCACCGGCAATATCCACTGTCTGTGATGTATAGTCACTTATTATCGCTCGATCATTGCTGTCAAAAGCCAGAAAATAAGGTTTAATCTTGACTGGTATGGTATGAAGGAGCTCACCATCAGTGGGGCTGTGCACTGTCAATACCATCCTCGCCACATCTCCCACTGCAATGGTACCATCATTCTTGACAGCTACGCTCTGGAGGTTAACCGTGGTCTTACCAACCTCACTCGGCGGCACCGTTGGGAACTTGTATGCCAGCGTGTTGTCGCTGTTGAACACCTTCACATGGGATGCGCCTTCCTCAACAACCACCAAACGATTGTCGTTGCGTGTAGCTGCGATGCCGAGTGGACCTGTAGGGGGCACGATGTAAAAACAAGCAAAAATGGTCAATTTCAATCTGAATTGCAATTTATAAAAATATCAAAAATGAATCGGAGTGATAATTAATGTGTCCCTGGTCAACAAATATACATTGTCAAATATACATGTACATTTGCACGTGTACATGTTAGGGATATCACTGTGTCTAAAGGTATCCTGTACATATTGATGTTTAAGCCTTTCGATAATTGCATTTTGTATCTTTCAATGGGATAATAGGAAAAAAAACACTAAAAGACTCCTGACAACAGTTGAGAAATTAACCAGTGAACCAGTGTATCAGGAAAACTGATATTTCTTTCATTTTAAATGAATTTTTCTTGAACTTTCATCCTTTGAAAAAATGTCGTGAAACAAGCCAACAAATTTCATGAAAAAAAACAAGAGCAATCTAATTAAAAATGCGTGGGGACGGGGCAAAAACCCAAAATCAAACATGAGGTTCGATTTACAGTAGAGTTTGTTCAATTCATGACAAAAATAGCAAGGAAATTTAATGTTTGACATGGACGATGTATTTATATTTAAAAATCTCCATGTTAAGTAAACCAAGGTATTCACTAAAACATGTTTCGCATGAAATTTACTGTGATTTAGTTCGATCCGATTTCTTGAGGTAAATTAAAAACAGATAATGATGGGGAAAGAAATACATGTACGCGTGTATAATTTGAGAGATTGCAAAGCACGGTTATAAAAACTTACATCCTTGCATCGGGATCGTGCTTTTCTGGTTGCCATCGATGCTGCAGATCACAACTCGTTTGTTATAGTATTCAGTCACTGCAATCTCATCAGGTTGACGAGCAGCAATGTCCCAGGCCACATTGAACTCTCCTGGACCTCTTCCCTTTTTACCAAACTCCCGACACAGCTCCCATTTGCCTTCCGTCACCACCTCACCCAGACTGATGCCACCAATTCCCTCACTCTGCTTGAACTTGAGAAATGCAAGTCTGTGGTCAACTTTAGGCATACTCTGATCTGCCAGCAATTTTAAGTCTTTGCTGATTGTGGCATAGAGTGAGAGAAAGTCACTATCCGATTCAGTCTTTGTCACCTCTCTAGCTGTGTCTAGTGAATACTGAAATCTCTCCGCTGCCAAGCCCATAGTTTTCTCACATTCGGCCAGTTTTTGCTCACGATCTGTTTGGATGTTTTCAATGTCGTCAAGGATGCGATTTTCTTGAGCCGTCACCTGTGCTCGTATCTCAGCTGCTCTGTCTTTCACTTCTGTCATGACCCTCTTAACTGCGACACCCAAATCTTCTTTTATTTTAGAAACTCTCTCTTGTGATTTCTGGAGTTCTGTCATTGTGTTTTCAAGTGGAGGTACCAGTTCAGCCAACGATTGCTTGTACGTCGATGTGGCCAGATTCCTGTCAATGTACGAGTGTTCTGGCTTACAGTGGTCAATGACGGTACAATCTCGGCAGATCAGTGTTTCACACGTCTTGCAGAAAAACCTGGTCACTTCGCCCTCATGGATCGGACATTTCGCATGTCTCTGATGTTTCTTTGTCACTGTAACCTTTCTCTCACGAATGTCCTCCAAGGGAGCAACCTCGTGGTCCGACGAGGAAGCGAAGCGAAGATGCATTTTGATGCATGCTGAGCACATATTCTGGCCACAATCCAGACATCGCTGCGTTGCCTCATTGTCCCCTTCACAAATATCACACAGAAGACCAGTATCGCCCGATCCCACTATCTTTTCCTGAAGTTCAAGCTCCTCAACCAGACCAATCAGATGAAAGTTGGTTTTCAGACCCTCCACCCCCGCCTCGGGAAGCTTTGTCTCCTGTCGACACATGGGGCAAGGAATCGCTGTAGAGCCCTCATGCTTCGTGCTGCAGTATTTCAGTAGACATTGCTCACAGAAGCTATGTAGGCATTCCAGTATCTTGGGCTGTTGATATCTCTCTTGACAGATGCAGCACTCAAGATGATGTCTGCTGATCGTCTCTAGAGCTGAACTTACTGCAGGTCCAGTCGCCATTTTGGTCTAATAAATGTGAAAAAAAGTATTTTGTTAAAAAAATAAGACTGATAAAAATGTATCCTGACCTGATCATTTGCATGTCTTCTCATATGCTTAGGGACCAATAGTAATTGGCAGGATGTGCTTTGTATTTAAAACGAATCGCCAGGTACAGGACTCTCAAAATGTGAATTAAAAAGTTGAAATCACACCCATTATCCACAACTAAACATCCTCTTAAAAATATCACAATTTTTATTTTATCTGTGATGCTTCCTTGGCATTTTTAGACGTGGGTTAATGCGGGAAGGTAGAGAAATCTGGAATGGACTTTAATCATCTAATGTTGAAATTCATCATTCCTGTCCAGTTTCTGAATGCAATCTATCAATTTACTTGTGATAAGTTAGAGTTGCAAGATGCTCCATAGTTGTCCTATAAAAATATGTCTCAAATACTGGCCTTCCTTGGTATGGAGAGCACAAAGCATTATGGCCTTATGTACATGCTACATTTCCCTATGGAAGCTGCTTGGTTATTAACCAGAAGAAAAAAAAGCGAATCTCGTACATCATGCACTTTACAGGGGACATTTTGAATGTTGACGACACTTTAAAAACACACACACACACACACACACACCCAGACTTGTTTCACATACCTAGTGTGGACTTTCCTTTCTTTTCGTGTAGTTAAGGAACACCAGTGGAAAAACTCATTTTTCTCAAACTGTGAAAACTCTTTCAACCCAATTTTTTTTGATATGATTCCCTTTAGTGTTTCTCTTCATTCTGCTACAGATAAACCTAACCCAAAAATGCCTCTAAACCTGTTTTCCAGAAATGGGGAAACACTGTGTGGACGTGGGCAAGTCCACACAACGTCGGTGCTACCTACATTATGTGGACGTCTTTTGTTCGGAAGTCCACACTGCGTATGTAAGACAAGCTCACCCACAATTATCATTTTTGCAGTGTAAAATGTTATTATTTCAGAACAAGTTAAAGAAGGCACTTTTGTTGTTCATCATATGGAAAGTGAAAATCACACATCATACGGGGTAACATGTCGTGGTTTTCTCTTTATGTTTACGTTCTTCTACAAGCTGTCATTCGTTTACAAAAAAGGAAGTGGATTTAAAAGTTATTTTTGAAGAGGATTTCCCAAAGTATGTGATACTAATTCCCTCACACCGTGGCTGCGCCGGCTTTCTTTTAGCGTACGCTAGTTTGCCGGAGGAATCTGAGACGACCTCTGCTAAATTAACATATTACTGAAAGAAAACGGCGCCACCCAAATATTCACAGCCTTCTAAAAAGGATAAAGTAATAGCCAGGCCAAGGTAGCATACATGAACGCAGACACTCTAATAAAATGTGTCATGTAATTATGTCAATTAAAATATCGATATTATGTAGTCATGGTAGCTTAAGACACCTCTTTTATTATTTACAAATTGTGTTCATAAATCAAAACCCTGCCCTCTTTCCACAAAATTAAGCTAGCTGATATTCAACATGGTATGTTAGCGAACTATTTAGATGATTCCAAACACATAAAGGGACCTTTCATGCTTGCATATCATGTTTGCCAAATGTTTAGCAGGTGTTTAGGTTTTAATTTATAAAAAAGGCCTAAGTCTCAAAACATAAAACTTCAAGTGTCTTTTCTTTCTCTTATATTGAACAGGCCGGTGCTCCACTTCACGATTAGTTTTGCTTGCACCGGTACTTTGCAATCGGGTACTGCCATTACTAACACAGCAAGTAAGCCCAACATTACAGTAACATCATACACAGTATTGAGAGAGTCCCAAATTTGCGAACTAAACAATAACATGCCTAACGAACGTTATAATTTCACACGTCGCACACACCCCAAAAAAACAACATCATCATTTCACAACAAAATGCCTCTCCAGGATTCACGGTTGACAGATATATTTTGCTCACATTTATCCCACGTTTCTGGGTTGAATGGTAAAAGCTTGATGTTCCTGTCGAGTCAAAAGAAGAGAATCTTTCAGTTGGTTTCCTGGATCTTGGACGCAATAATGAACGCGGAAGTACAAGTCGACGTGAAATGTAACATGAAGAGCGCCTCCAAGAGACAGCACGACAATTTATTCTGTGCTAATTCTATCGGACTATTAGATTGTGTTGGTGACCACCTGTTCGAACTTTTTGTTACTCTGAATCGTGCCCAAAAAAATGTATTCTCAAATTAATTTTGAAATTTAACTTAGAGGGCGTCATCAGGTTCAGTTGACAGTGCGTTCGAATGTCTCTTCCAGTGGTCTCCTCAACTCTCTCTTTGTTACCGTCGAGGGGGTACTTTGCACACATTTTCTTTTCTTTTCCCAGGGCACTTCTCCTTCTCATCTCATTCCACAAAACTGCATTAAATAAACTGTGTTAACTTTTTTTTTAATATTGTATTAGTGTTTGCCTTTTTCGTTTTTGTTTATTACTATGTTTTAATAGCTATTTTCCCCCTGCTTATTTTTCATTGATTTTTTTTCGGGGGGGGGGGGGAGGAGGGGGTGGTGGGCGTTGGGAGGGCGTGATGGGCTCGGTTGGGGGTAGGGAGGTTTCAAAAGTAGCTCCAGCCTTTAAATTATTTGAAATGAACCTTACAAGGAATGTATATAATTTATGCAGACGGACATTTTCAATCTTTTTCTTCACGTTTCTTAAAAACCCAGGCTCATGCATGCGGTAAAATTATCCGAGCTGCTGTTACTGCTGAGTTTTTATTTATTTTTTTGTTAAATTCTGAACTGCTTCGATTGCCGCATCTCGTCCAACGGTCGGCAGATGTGCATTCCAATGTGCATGCACATGCTTTTTATTGTTTTGTTTTACCTCGAGCCTTTCTTTATGTATCCATTTCCGATATGCAAAAGATGGCTGGAAACCTTTCCTCATTAAACCCACTGGTATTTATTCCTGAGCCTTTAATTGACATTTATACAATTCACTGTTTGCAGAGCTCTGATGAGCTGCAAAGTACGTGACTGTATAATTACTGGATTAAAGCCCATGGACAAAATTGGATTGGTCAGTTTTGATCATTGTGGAGGATTGAGTGCGATCATCTACATTGTTTACAACTTGTTTGTTTCATATAGCTACTTCTTTAGGCATTAACCCATGTAGATGGGGATTTGGAGGTGATTCACACTCGCAATTATAAACGTATACATTTTACCCGGCCAGTGTATTTGATTATTTTCCTTCCGAAATTGGAAGAAAAGACACCCAACCTGTTGCTTTTGTGGAAAATACCCTGAAACTGACCTCTGTTCATATTTTTCTTGATTGTGAGTGTATAACAACTGCAATCTTCAGTGCTTCGATTAAAACTCAAGACTCTATCGGAATTGGCAGGTTTGAGATTTTTGCCAATAATTTGCTTCTGTTTTGGTTTGGTTATTGACTCATGATTTTCTCTACTGAGTTCTGTCTTTACAGATGTAAACTGCAAGCCCAAATTCCCTCCATTATGCGTCTACAACTAACTTTGAGAGATTGACACGACATTGGATACATAATACAAATGTAAATTCAATTTTCTTGATCTTCAATTTCAGAAAGGGAAATGTAAATGTATTTTTTGATCACTTGTTTACCATTCTGTTCCTGTTTTTTTTTTACTCTCCTTTGCTCCCTTCTTTTGTTCGGTTAATAAAAGTAGTGCTGTCATGTATAAGTGTTTTTATTGTGTATAATGTTCAATTCCATTACTTTTTGTAATTCCACCCTTTGTTTCCAATGTTTGTATTAACTGCTCATCACTTAAAAACAGAAAAAAAAAATTTTCATCAAAATTCTAAAGAGGTGATATTTCATAGAAACACTTCAGCGTTTTTCCATACCATTTAAAGGGTTCGTATTCATATAATTGCAGAGATGCAGGTGTTGTATGAGCAGTTTTTGTCTATGCGAAATAACACGATCATAGGAAAAGTGGGTTAACTTTTTGGGGTAATAATTGATTTGTAAATACTACGTCAATGCTGGCAGTCACCAGATTTATTTTGAGCCTTTGTTCAGAGTATGTATTTGTCTACGGTGTTTCCTTTCCCAACTGCCCCTAGTTTTCAGGAACTACATATGTTTCTTGAGAACTAAATTGCACTAAAAACGGTAAAACATAATAATTAGAAAAAATGGAGGTCATATAACCTCTCTAAAATATCCAATTTACTGGAAATATAAACTGCTTCAAGTAAAAAAAAAGGTACATGTATCCTAGGTGCCGTACTGAAAGGTGTTTTCAAAGAGTCATCCGGGGTGATTCAAAATTAAGTTTGTAATGTCACTCCTAAACTTAATAGAGTACACTTTTTCCCTTCGATTTCTCAATTAAATTGAATACATTTGTATTTCGAAAAAGAAAAAAAAACACAAAAATAAATAAGATATAAACCGCGTGATTACTTTACTTTTATCTTGCATGGGTTATATTTATTTAGCATTGTGTGGCAAATGTTCTGGCTAACTTACGAAATGCCTACTTTGTGTAATCAAATACAGTGTCGATAACTGGACTTTTTAATAAGGAATTTAAAGGATGAATGTAATTGACAAAAAATCTAAACAATTAGAGGGTTGTCGGCGTAATGAGTAAAACATGCCCCATGTAAGTCACTTTTAACAAAGCTTCACATGTAAGGAAATGATTAGTAAAGAAATCCTCGCTTTATTGAAATAAAAAATAAGGTTGTTATTTGTCTAAAATTATTCCGTGGAAATGGAAAACATTAAGCCAAAATATACGGATAGACAAGTAGATCATGAGACGAGTGTAAGGCACTGAATGCGCGGTCGATCTATTTGAACTTCGTTCAATATTGGCACTCAAGGAGATTTAGTCTGGTCCCGTGTCAGGCTGACCCTTCCTGTCTGCGCAACCTGAATTCAACTACAAACACGTACTGTTATCGTGAAGCCCTGTGTATCGGCCTTTCACATGCAGTAGCTAAATACACGACTCCAAAAGCCTGTACACAAATGATGCGCCACAGTTTACTAAACTAGATCATAGCATTTAAAAAAAAAACATTTTGGCCAATAACCGATCACTTGGCTTGAATTTAACCCTTTAAACCAATATTAGGTAATCTTACGTTTCAGTGTTCTCCATTTACAAACTTATCCTCATGTAATCTATATGAACCAAAATCTAGTCAAAATATATCGTTGATTTCGAGAAAATTACACATGTATTATTAGACTTTTGATTAAAAGATTAAACAATTCTTGTAACTTGTGTTCATGGTGCATAAAGGACTGCACAAAGGACTGATAATGATATTACAATAATCCTCAGTTGTCAGATCCAGCGTATTGTTTGTTAAAAAATAAAATACATCTAAACGTACCAGAACAATTGATGTACAAACAAATCGTAATAATGGTTTCCCAAATTTCTCTCCAATAACGATTTCAGTTATTCATCTCTATAGTACTTGATCTTAAGATGACTTTTTATATACATGAATTAAAAATCTTATTGGCTTCAACCACGCTTACGGTTAGGGTTTTCCCTTCAATTTCATTCTTAAACATTTTTTTTTACAAACTTTCACCGCATTTGATTCAATGTGATATTTTGTTTTCTCTACTTTTTGGGGGGAATTCAAGTCTTTTACTTTCAACCAAGCCATTTTTTCAGTTGAACCACGCTTACGGTTAGGGTTTTCCCTTCAATTTCATTCTTAAACATTTTTTTTTACAAACTTTCACCGCATTTGATTCAATGTGATATTTTGTTTTCTCTACTTTTTGGGGGGAATTCAAGTCTTTTACTTTCAACCAAGCCATTTTTTCAGTTGAAACAGCTGAACTCAGCCAAATTAACTTTTAATTAAGAGGAGCAAAGTGAAATCAACATAGAATGATACAATTTCCCAGAATTGCGCATTTACAGGCGAGCTGAACTAGAATTCAAATACCTAACATACTTATACTTAACATAGTTGGCATGTATTGCTTAAACTATGGTACATTGTAATTAGTGTATGCGCATCCAACTGGACATCTAGGCTAAACTTCAATGTATTGTTCAACCCTCCTGCTGTCTGATCAGTCACAGACAGTCAACAAATCAACCCTATCTTCCTTACCATGCCTCTTATGGCTAGTCACCAAACAGTCAGATCATACATGTATTTCAAGCAAGCACTGTGACTAGTCAAATTAAGTCAACAGACACAAGCAGATAAGTAGTAGGCACAGCTGCCTGATCTATCACCTACAGTCAAAGAATGGCTGTAGTCACAGCCAGTCAATCCTTCTATACATGTATGTGGGCAAAGAGCTCTCAATCGTCAAAAACACTTACCAGACTGATTTTTGACTGAATTGACAACTTGCACAGAACGTTTTTTTGCATAGGAGGGATAATGACTAGCCAATATTCTAACGAGTAGATCGATAATATCAGCATTATTCCATCCCATTGATAGGGTCCATTTTATAGAACTGATTGGATGCAATTGTTCTAATTGATTTAAATTGACGTGACTGATAGGAATGTCGTATCACACTTGGTCATACATCTTCACCGAGTACTGGTCAGCCACTGCCAGCTGCCTATCTGGTGTTAACATGATTCCATATGGCCAATGCAGACCCTGTGCGATGCACTTGAGAAAACCACCTTGAAGATCATAGTGGTGGATATGACCATTGTGTTCACCATTAGGCATTGCAACATAGATACCTGAGCTATCAGTGCATACACCGTTGCAGTATTTCACTGGTTGACCATTCATGGTGGGTTTGATGGTGCGTTTTGTAGTACCATTGCCACCGGCAATATCCACTGTCTGTGATGTAAAGTCACTTATTATCACTCGATCATTGCTGTCAAAAGCCAGAAAATAAGGTTTAATCTTGACTGGTATGGTATGAAGGAGCTCACCATCAGTGGGACTGTGCACTGTCAATACCATCCTCGCCACATCTCCCACTGCAATGGTACCATCATTCTTGACAGCTACGCTCTGGAGGTCAACCGCGGTCTTACCGACCTCACTCGGCGGCACCGTTGGGAACTTGTATGCCAGCGTGTTGTCGCTGTTGAACACCTTCACATGGGATGCGCCATCCTCAACAACCGCCAAGCGATTGTTGCTGCGTGTAGCTGCGACGCCACGTGGACCTGTAGGGGGCACGATGTAAAAACAAACAACAGTGGTCAATTTCAATCTGAATTGGAATTTACATGTATAAAATAAATTCCAAACTGAAATCTTAAGAGTGTCCCTGGCAAACAAATTACACATTGTCAAATATACATTTGTACGTGTACATATTAGGGATATCACTGTGTCTTAAGGTATCCTGTACATATTGATGTTTAAGCCTTTCGATAATTGCCTTATTTATCTTTCAGTGAGATAATAGGGGAAAAAAACTAAAAGACTCCTGACAACAATGGATTTTTCTTGAACTTTCATCCTTTGGAAAAATGTCATGAAGAGAGAAAACCAAATTCATGAAAACAAACAAGAGCAAACTAGTTAAAAATGCGTAGGGACAGGGCAAAAAACAAATGTCAAACATGAGGTTTAATTTACAGTAGTTTTTGTTAAATTTATGAAAAAATAGCAAGGGAATTTGATTTTTGACATGGACAATGCCTTTATAATTAAAAAGGTACATTGTATTCACTAAAATATGTTTCGCATCAAAGTTACTGTGATTTTGTTTCATATCGATCTCTTGGGGAAAATTAAAAGCAAAAAATGATTGGCAAAGAAATACATGTACGTGTGCATAATTCGGCAGATTGCAATGCACGGTAATTTAAACTTACTTCCTTGCATCGGGATCGTGCTTTTCTGGTTGCCATCGATGCTGCAGATCACAACTCGTTTGTTGCTGTAGTCAGTCACTGCAATCTCATCAGGTTGACGAGCAGCTATGCCCCAAGCCCTGCTGAACTCTCCTGGACCGCTTCCCCCTTTACCAAACTCCCGACACAGCTCCCATTTGTCTTCCGTCACCACCTCACCCAGACTGATGCCACCAACACCCTCACTCTGCTTGAACTTCAGAAATGCGAGCCTGTTGTCAACTCCAGGCATACTCTGATGTGCCAACAATTTCAAGTCTTTGCTGATTGTGGCATAGAGTGAGAGAAAGTCACTATCTGATGCAGTCCTTGTCACCTCTTTAGCCGTATCGAGTGAATACTGAAATCTCTCCGCTGTCAAGCCCATAGTTTTCTCATACTCTTCCAGTTTTTGTTCACGATCTGTTTGGATGTTTTTGATGTCATCAAGGATGCGATTTTCTTGAGCCGTTACCTCTGCTCGCATCTCAGCTGCTCTGTCCTGCACTTCTGTCATGACCCTCTTAACTGTGACACCCAAATCTTCTTTCGTTCTTGAGACTTTCTCTCGAGATTTCTGGAGTTCTGTTATAGTGTTTTCAAGAGGAGGAAACAGTTGAACCAAAGATTGCTTGTATGTCGATGTTGCCTCGTCCCTCTCAATGTAGGAGTGTTCTGGTTTGCAATGGTTTACGACAGTACAATCTCGGCAGATCAGCATGTCACAAGTGGTACAAAAGAACCGTGCCACTTCGCCCTCATGAATAAGACATTTCGGATGTTGTTTCTGGTGTTTCTTTGTCACTGTAACCTTTCCCTCACGAATGTCCTTCAATGGAGCTATCTTGTGGTTTGATGTTGCTGCGAATCGAAGATGCATTCTGCTGCAGACTGAGCACATATACTGGCCACAATCCAGACATCGCTGCGTTGCCTCGTTGTCTTCCTCACATACATCACACAAAAGACAGGTATCACCCGATCCCACTATTTTTCCCTGAAGTTCAAGCTCCTCAATCAGACCAATCAAATGAAAGTTTGTTTTCAGACCTTCCACCCCCACCTCGGGAAGTTTTGTCTCCTGTCGACACACAGGGCAAGGAATTTCTACAGCGCCCTGATGCTTCTTGCTGCAATATTTCAGCAGACATTGCTCACAAAAGCTATGTAGGCATTCCAGTATCTTTGGCTGTTGGTATCTCCCCTGGCATATGCTGCACTCAAGATGATGTCTGCTGATCGACTCTAGAGCTGAGCTTACTGCAGGTCCAGTCGCCATTTCTGTCTAATAAATGTGAAGAAAAATATTTTATTTAAAACATAAGAGTGATACAAATGCATCATACGCATGTTTCCCTATATGGGGAGGGACCACTAGTAATTGACAGGATGTGTTTTTGCATTTGAAATGAATCGATGTGTGCAGGGCTCTCAAGATGTAAATTAAAAAGAAACAAGTGCAAAATCAACTCCTAATCCATAAACTGCACCGCCTTTTCAAAACATTACATATTTTATTTTATTTGTGATGCTTCCTTAGATTTGTGACATTGTTGGTTAATCCGGGAAGGCAGAAATCTGAAAGTGACTTTATCAACTAATGTTGCACTTTAGCATCATGTCAAATTTCTGAATGCAAAACATCAATATACAATGTATTGTACATGTACAAAGTTATAGTTGTAAGATGCTCCATAGTGGCCCATGAATATGTTTTTCTCCTGGACTTCCTTCGTATTTAGAGCCACACAGCAATAGGCGTGCATGCTAAGATTTCCTGAAAAGGAAATTCACTCTCGAAGGACTTTGTAATTATCATGGACAGATGGACATTCTTTCCCATTATATTTTCTGAGATAACACGACAAGTCGTAGTATTGCCATCTATACATTTACATTGTGCGCCTATCAAATGTTTCCTCACCCCTCCCACCCCGCGCTGCCCCAGAGGTCCGATGTCAGGATTTGGTCACGTTTTTCATGCCCCAGGGTGGGGATATGGTCACTCAAATTACATTGTTAACGTTGGCGTACTCATGGAAAGGCAATCACTAGTGCGCCCACGTATGTATGTCGGGGCATGGTCGGGGATTGTCACTTATATTTTGCCCGAGGGGTGAGGATTTTGTCACTTCAAAAGTGACAATCACCACGTCTTGGGTGGGGTAGCCCGGGAGGGGAGGGGTGGGGGAAGCAATTGATAGGCGCATTATGATTTTCCAGCTCTGTCATTCGTTTTTAAAACAGGTAAAAATAATAAGAAAAAGTGTCCTATACTTGTACGTCACACCGATAGTCCTTTGCATCGAGCAATATGCCATTACTCGATATATATTAACTGCCATTTAAACGAGTACACGCAGTACGTAGTACATGTACATGTGTACATGTACATTTGTCATGGTTGTACATGTACACGTTATGTATGTATTCCCAAACGTACAGACATGACAGACACGCAATATAACACATCAGAATTTAACAACAAAATGCTTCTCCAGGATTTAAGGAAGACAAAGATTATTGTGCTCACATTTATCCGACGTTATCCCGGTTTGGATGGTAAAATGATGTTTCTGTTGTGTCGAAAGAAGCGAATCTTTCGGTTGGTTAAATTTCAGGATCGAAGCAATCAACCACCGTTAACGCGGAAGTAATCGAAGTGAAATGTAATAATGAAGAGCGCCTCCAAGGGACAGCACGGCAATTTTTCCTATGCATGGTACAGTAGATCTAGTGTTCGTGACCATCTGTTCGAAACTTTGGCACAATTGCAGAATACCCCGCCACTCGATCTATCCACCTCGTAGCCGGCTACGAGGTCACGGCTGATTGACCTCAATAAACATTCTCAGCGCTACTTCTTTGTACTATGCGTCATGCTCCATTGCACTCCTAGTAGTCCTACTTCGTGACCGCGTAGCCGCCAACAACCGGAAGTGCTTTGTAATTTAAAATTGGTGAAAGACGCGAACTTGCTTTAAACGATGTTTGCTCTGGCTAAGTTGTTCTTTACCATAATATTATAGTAATAGATGAAACTTGATGTGACGTTATCATGACGTCATCACGTGACATGTGACGTCATAATTCAAAGCCCTATGCGAATGGAATCACATATTATATGCCACCATTCATTATAAACAGAACTACAAATCCTTCGTTGATGGAACACATGTCATATGTCACAAAAAGCTACCGAAACAGCCCTATGTTTGTCCACAAACATATGTCTAGTTCAGATTCCATTTGTTTGCAACTTGTTTGTTTTAAGTTGCCACATCTACAGTGCAGAACGTGGGCAGAGATTCGGAGGTGATTCACACTCACAATTGCAAATGTACAATTGAAACCCGGCCAGTGCTTTTAATAACTTTCTTTTTGAAATTGCAAGACCCTCCACATTTGCTGCTTTTGAGGAGAAACCTATGTTCACTTGTTTCGTAGTTACGTATCACACCACTCTTGTCTGACGTCCAAATTGCTTCATTTATTCAAAACTGAAAGACTGTTTGGCAAGTTTGAGATTTTGCCGTTGCATATTGCTTTTGTTTTGTTTTGGTTTTGCCAGAAGCAACTTCTTGACTCATGTTTTTCCATGTACTATATCGGGCTCATAATTAATATAACACTACATGTATTGTTCAGGGATCGACATGACATCGAATACAGAATTGAAATGTAAAATCAAACTTTAAACCTGATTCCAGAAATTTTAATGTATCTTTTATCATTTATTGACCATTCATCTAGTGTTTTTACTCTCCACGCAGTCCATGGCTCCTCCTTCTACAGCAAATACAATTAGGGCGCGGTGCTGTCAAAACTGTTTCGTATTGTTTAATCTGCAATTACCTGAATTCTTTGTAATTTCAAACTGTGTTCCCAAAGAGTGTATTTCCTGCTAATCAGTTTAACACAGCATATGCAGAAATACAAAAATGACCTGTCAAAATTCAAAAGAGGTGATTGCTCAGAGACACACAGCATTATTCCATACCATTCAAAGGGGCCGTTTTCATTAGAATATGATTTTTAAAAAAAAATGTAAAAAAATACATAAACAAATTCCTTAAATTCCCCATGAAACCATGCAGTTGCTTTTGACTTTTATTCAATTCACTGTTTGCAGAGCTCTGATGAGACTGACCATCTGGCAAGTGGCTGTATATGATGAACTCACTTGGATTACAGCTCATGGAAAAAATACACTTTGTAGTTTTGAGTATTGTGTAGAATTTGGATGTCTCGTCATCATTCAGATTGTTTGCAACTTTATGTTGCTACTTCTACGGCATTAACCGATGTGGATGGAGATTTAGAGGTGATTCACACTCACAATTGCAAATGTACAATTTTATTATTATAATTCCACACCATTCAAAGGGGCCGCTTCCATTAGAATATGATTTTTATAAAAAAAATCCTTAACAAATTCATTTAACTTTTCCCTCACGTTTCCACACGTTTTTGTTTTGGAAATGGACTCGATTCGAGTTGAACATAGTCCGAATCAGTCACTAGCCGAGTCTGACTCAAACCGAGTCCAATAGGCAACGAGTGTGATGCCAGTCACGAGTCAAACAAAAAATAAACAAATAAACGGACTCGAGTCATCCAAAATATACCCGCCTGAATCACCTGGGGGGGGGGGTTTGATAATTCAAATTACGTTTGCTGAATAATTACTCCTAAACCTATTATTGGACAACTTTTCCCCATTTTCAATTGAAAAAATTTGTACTGCCAAAAATAGTACACAAAATAAATTCAATTAGATAAAAAAAACGCTTCTTTGCCATTTAAAAACTCCCCGATCAAATTCAAATACAGTGTCAATAACAGGACTATTTAATTAGGAATCGAAATGTTAAGTGTCATTACAAAATGTCCAAACATTTAGAGTGTTGTCTGCTAAATGAGTAACGCCTACCTCCTGTAAGTCATTTAAAAAGTTGAACAAAACATACAGTTAGCACATCATTGATTAGTGTAAAGAAATCCCCGCTTTAAAATAAACAAGTTTGTTGATTGCTC
The DNA here is from genome assembly GCF_015706575.1 of Patiria miniata. NCBI lineage: Eukaryota > Metazoa > Echinodermata > Asteroidea > Valvatida > Asterinidae > Patiria > Patiria miniata. Next base: position 9,971,223 of record NW_024037064.1, on the reverse strand, counting down.
TAAAATTATCTTGTGGAAGTGGAAACATTGGCCGAAATATACAGACAAACAAGTATAGTGTACTGCATTGTAGACGAGTGTACGGTACTCGAGTGCGCGGTCGATCTTTTGGACTTCGTTCAATTGGCACTCGTCAAGGGCATTTATCATCCCATGTCAGGCTTGTGTGCCCCTTTAAGTTTGCGCAACCTTAAGTCAGCCACAATCACGTACTGTTATCGTGAAGCCCTGAGAATCGGCCTTTCACATGCAGTAGTTAAATACACGACTCCATATAGTACAAGCCTGCATACACATGATGCAGTAGATGTGTTTAAAACACTGTCTTTGAGCTCAACCTTGTTCTAAAGTACACAGGACAGTTAAAACATTCCTATTGGCCAATAACCGGTCACGTGGTATGAATTTAAGTGAAAACTAAAATCAGATAAGTTATTTACGTTTATTTTAGTATTCACTATTTACAAACTTAATTGCATGTAATCTATACGAACCAAAATCTACTGAAAACGTATCGTTGATGTCGAAAAAAATACAATAATACTTAATTGTAGTTTTGGTTATAAAGACAAAACATTTCCCTAACTTCTGTTCATGGTAACTCGAGTGTTGGCAATAATGCAAATAACAAACAAGAGCTGTCACTTCCCTAAGACGGTGTTGTTACTGCAGGAGTTCGTCTATAAGATTATCATGAGTTGTAATAATCACATAATTTGTTTCAATGGAATGTTTTTAATCCGGTTTCTTCTTGAAATTAAACTTCTGAATATAAGCCAACCCAATAAGTTGAAGCCGCTGAAATAAACTAATAGCACTCAGTTTTTAAATGAGCTTAGTCAAATCAACAGAAAATGGTCACATTTTCGATAATTTTTTTATATTTACAGACTGGTTACAGAAATTAAAACAAGCTTTATGCTTAAGCTTTCAATTTGACTCCACCGGCATATTTAAACAGTACATTTTTAAATCATCTCAATACTTTTGAGAAATTGTGTCAAATTTGCTTGGCCAGTTCAAATAAATGTATAGTTTGATAATTTATATGAACATTTACCAACACTGTTTTACTTTTCAATTGAAAGCTTAATCTTGTCATAAAATCTCACAGTAGATTCCTTATTATTTTGGCCAAGAACCTATCACGTGGGTTGAATTAACCTTGGAAAATATCAGGCCATCTCATTTTCAGTATTTACAAACTGAATCGCATGTAATCTAAAATTTACTCAAAACATATTATAATATCGTAGATGTTGAGAAGATACGTATATACATAATTGAACTGTCGGTTACTACATCCAACAATTCTCGTGACTTCTTTACATGATAAATTTAAGGTTATGCTGGTTTTAATGAAAGTAACACTATTAATATCATGAGTTGTAATAATCACTGCATTTGATTCAAAAGATTTGTTTTCAATTTTCTTCATGAATTTAAACTTCTTAACATAATTTAATCCATTTATTGAGGCAACTGAAATCAACTAATAGGCCTACAACTCGGTTTTTAAATGAGCGAAATCGAACAACATAGAATGATCAAATTTCCTAAAACGTTGTACTTACATGCAGATTGAATATATATTCATAAATACCTAAGACAGTTTACGCATTCCTATTGGTCGAGAGCCCGTCACGTGGCCGGTCTTAAACGGATGATAAAGACATGGCTAGCTGGTCTAAAACACTTTTCCAGTGTCACAATAAAATGTGGACTCCTAAAAATCCAGTGCCTCTTATCGTTTCATTGGTTGAACGTTCACAATCCTCACGTAGACATGCGCAACACTACCAGGGAGTCAGAATTTTAAAGTTCTAAATTCAAAACGCAACGCGCCAGGTGCGTTCTGCGCGACATCGCACAGAACATGATACGCGCGCGTCAATCCCCATAAAAGGGTTGTTTACATCGCCAGCTGAACACTCCATTATTTTGCAAGAGGGATGTTTCAAAAAGCATAAAGTGAATTTGTTGAACAAAATTGAGATGTTTTGAACGAATTATATTATTTTTTCTTACCGAAAAGGTATTTATGAATGGGAATAAATATGTGCTCCGTCGGTATTTATCACTCTGTTTAAGACCACTTAGAGTCTGGCTGCTGATAATTACCCTCGCCTCCGGCTCGGGTAATTATCAGCACCCAGACTCTAAGTGGTCTTAAACAGAGTGATAAAAACCTCCGAAGCACACATTTATTCCCTTATTAAAATATGTCTTTAACAGAACGATTAAACTTAGCTTTAAATTTGACTCTACACGTGCCGCAATTTCTTACCAAAGGCTTTTATCTAAAAAAAAATCAAGGAATTCGTGCAAAAAATCCCGATTTTGATCAACAAGTTCACTCCAGCTTTTTGAAACATCCCTCTAGCAAATTAATGGAGTGTTCAGCTGGCGAGTAAGATGTAAACAACCCTTTTATGGAGATTGACGCGCGCGTAGCACGTTCTGCGCGATGTCGCGCAGAACGCACGCACCTGGGCCGTTGCGTTTAAATTTAGAACTATAAAATTCTGACTCACTGGTAGTGTTGCGCATGCCTACGTGAGGAATGTGAACGTTCAACCAATGAAACGGTAAGAGGCACTGGATTTTTAGAAGTCCACATTTTATGTGACACTGGAAAAGTGTTTAAGACCAGCTAGCTATGTCTTTATCATCCGTTTAAGACCGGCCACGTGACAGGCTCTCGACCAATAGGAATGGCTAAACTGTATGAGGTATTTATGAATTGAGGTTCAAGTTATTCATCCTTGTAGTACTTGATCTTAGAATGAATTTTTATATACATGAATTATGTAGGCATGGAACACTCAACTGTTAAAAATAGTCCCTTAACTGATTTTGACTGAAAGGACAACTTTGCACAGAATGTATGTTTGCATATGAGGGAAAATGACCAGCTAAAATTCTAACGAGTAGATCGTTCAAAGAAACACCTAAGCATTATTCCATACCATTTAAAGGGTCCATTTTATAGAATTGCTGGGATGCAATCGTCCCACTTGGTATAAATTTGTTGTCAGAACCGTTTGCCATTGGAAATGTGAATCGTATACATGTAGTTATACGATGTCATTTTTTTGGCCATAATGTATTTTTTTTTCGGGGGGGGGGGTTCTTTCTGCGTCGATAGTGACAGTTACAAGAGTTATTTTGAGCTTTCATTCCGGGTATTTTTTGTGTTTGGTGTTTCTTTTCTTCCAATTACTGAACCCTCAGATGTCAGGAACAGCATATTGCTTGTATAGAAACCGATTGAATGACAAAGATGACTCATTATAATTCGAAATGGCTATTTATAAAAGAAAAAAAAAAGTTTAAAAAAAAGTTAGGACATTAACTCTTTGAAATATCCAATTTACTGGAAATATAAACTGCTTACAGTGGTAAAAATAGTACATGTATCCTCGGTGTCGTATTGAATAGTGTTTTAAGAAATTCATCATTTCTCTTGTTCAAGTGATCATTCTGTTAAAGTAAGGTTTAAACCAAAGACCCACACTGACAGCTCCAAATATACATGTATATACTTGATTAGAAATGACTGATAACTATATGTCGTATCACACCTGGTGATAAACCTTCACTGAGTAGTAGTCAGCCACTGCCAGCTGCCCATCGGATGTGAATGTTATTCCCATGGGGTAGGGCATACCCTTTGTGATGCATGTGAGAAAGCCACCTTGAGAGTCATAGTGATGGATATGACCTGTGTAACAAGCACTACGTATTGCAACATAGATACCTGAGCTATCAGTCCATACACCACAGCAGTGTTCCGCTGGTTCACCTTTGATGGTTGGTTTGATGATACGTTTTGTAGTACCATTGCCATCAACAATACCCACTGTGTCTGACTTCCATTCATTATCACTTATTATCGCTCGATCATTGCTGTCAAAAGCCAGAAAATAAGGTTTAATCTTGACTGGTATGGTATGAAGGAGCTCACCATCAGTGGGGCTGTGCACTGTCAATACCATCCTCGCCACATCTCCCACTGCAATGGTACCATCATTCTTGACAGCTACGCCCTGGAGGTTAATCGCGGTCTTACCGACCTCACTCCGTGGCACCGTTGGGAACTTGTATGCCAGCGTGTTGTCGCTGTTGAACACCTTCACATGGGATGCGCTTTCCTCAACAACCACCAAACGATTGTCAGTTGGTGTAGCTGCGATACCGCATGGATCTGTAGGAGTCACGATATAAAAACAAACAGTCATAATAATCAATGGTTTATTTGGATTTCAGTTGTCTAAAACCTCCAACAATGAAATATTTAATATAGTGTTAATAAGCAAAGGTGTCCGCCAAAGAATATTTTCGAGGTTGGATGTACTATGCTTGGGAAATCATCACGTGTTAACGTATCCTTTAAATTTTGAGGTTTTAAGCTTGTCTATATATCTATGCCCAGATAATGTGGCAGAAACTGTTTTTCATTAATGTATCTTTTAGTGTGAATAATGGGAAATATAAAAGACTTTGACTACCATACAGAAATCAAACGAAAATGCGTCGGGAAGAGCAAAGGCCAAAAAAACCATAATAATAAAAATTAAGCTTGTATTTGTTCATTTCATGGACAAAAAAAAAGGAAATTGGATTTTTCAACATGGATGATGCATTTATATTAAAAACATCTCCATGTTATGAAAAACAAGGTATTCATGAAAATGTCATGCATTACATTTACTGCGATACCGTTTCATGAGATCTTGTGAGGAAAAAATATAGTAACCTAATAATGATGGGCAAAGAAGAATTGTTAGTGTGCATAATTCGGGAGATGCACTGTAATTTAAACTTACATCCTTGCATTGGAATCGTGCTTTTTTTGTTGCCATCGATGCTGCAGATCACAACTCGACTGTTGAAGCGGTCACCCACTGCAATCTCATCAGGTTGACGAGCAGCAACGTCCCAAGCCCCTCTGAACTCTCCTGGATCGCTTCCCGCTGTATCAAACTCTCGATACAGCTCCCATTTACCTTCCGTTACCACCTCACCCAGACTGATGCCACCAACACCCTCAGTCTGCTTGAACTTCAGGAATGCGAGCCTGTTGTCAACTCTAGGTATACTCTGATCTGCCAACAATTTCAAGTCTTTGCTGATTGTGGGATAGAGTGAGAGAAAGTCACTATCCGATGCAGTCATTGTCACTTCTCTAGCTGTGTCTAGTGAATGCTCGAATCTTTCCAATGCCAAGCACATAGTTTTCTCACATTCTTCCAGTTTTTGTTCGCGATCTGTTTGGATGTTTTTGATGTCGTCAACGATGCGATTTTCCTTAGCCGTTACCTCTGCTCGTATATCAGCTGCTCTGTCTTGCACTTCTGTCATGACCCTCTTAACTGTGACACCCAAATTTTCCTTCATTCTGAAGACTTCCTCCCGTGATTTCTGGATATGCAACATTGTGTTTTCAAGTGGAGTAAACAGTTCAGCCAATGACTGCTTGAAAACCGATGTGGCTTCATCTCTCTCAATATATGTGTGTTCTGGCATGCGGTGGTTTATGACGGTACAATCTCGGCAGATCAACAACTCACATGACGTACAAAAGAACCGTGCCACTTCCCCCTCATGGATCAGACATTTCGGATGTTGTTTCGGATGTTCCTTTGTGACTGTAACCTTTCCCTCATGAATGTCCTCCAATGGAGCTACCTTGTGGTTTGATGTGGCTGCGAATCGAAGATGCATTCTGCTGCAGACTGAGCACATATACTGGCCACAATCCAGACATCGCTGCGTTGCCTCGTTGTCTTCCTCACATACATCACACAAAAGACAGGTATCACCCGATCCCACTATCTTTTTCTGAAGTTCAAGCTCCTCAACCAGACCAATCAAATGAAAGTTTGTTTTCAGACCCTGCACCCCCACCTTGGAAAGTTTCGTCTCTTGCCGACACACAGGGCAAGGAATTTCTGCAGCGTTATGATGCTTTGTGCAGTACTTCAGCAGACAATGCTCACAAAAGCTATGCAGGCATTCCAGTATCTTGGGCTGTTGGTATCTCTCTTGGCAGATGCAGCACTCAAGATGATGTCTGCCGATCGTCTCCAGAGCTGAACTTACTGCAGGTCCAGTTGCCATTTTTGTCTAACAAATGTGAGGAGACATATTTTAGTAAGAAAAACAAGAGTGATAAAAATGTAGCATAAGTTTATCATTCGCATGTCTTCTTACATGGGTAGGGACCAATAGTAATTGGCAGGATGTGCTTTGTATTTAAAACGAATCGCCAGGTACAGGGCTCTCAAGATGTGAATTAAAAAGTCCAAAACACACCCATTATCCATAACTGCACATCCTCTTAAAAATATCACAACTTTTATTTTATCTGTGATGCTTCCTTGGCATTTTTAGATGTGGCTTCATGCGGGAAGGTAGAGAAATCTGGAATGGACTTTAATCATCTAATGTTGAAATTCATCATTCTTGTCCAGTTTTTGAATGCAATCTATCAATTTACTTGTGATAAGTTAGAGTTGTAAGATGCTCCATAGTTGTCCTATAAAAATATGTCTCAAATACTGGCCTTCCTTGGTATTGAGAGCACAAAGCATTATGGCCTTATGTACATGCTACATTTCCCTATGGAAGCTGCTTGGTTATTAACCAGAAGAAAAAAAAGCGAATCTCGTACATCATGCACTTTACAGGGGACATTTTGAATGTTGACGACACTTTAAAAACACACACACACACACCCAGACTTGTTTCACATACCTAGTGTGGACTTTCCTTTCTTTTCGTGTAGTTAAGGAACACCAGTGGAAAAACTCATTTTTCTCAAACTGTGAAAACTCTTACAACCCAATTTTTTTTCAATGATTCCCTTTAGTGTTTCTCTTCATTCTGCTACAGATAAACCTAACCCAAAAATGCCTCTAAACCTGTTTTCCGGAAATGGGGAAACACTGTGTGGACGTGGGCAAGTCCACACTTCGTCGCTGCTACCTACATTATGTGGACGTCTTTTGTTCGGAAGTCCACACTGCGTATGTAAGACAAGCTCACACCCACACACCCAACCCCACACACACACACAACAATTATCATTTTTGCAGTGTAAAATGTTATTATTTCAGAACAAGTTAAAGAAAGCACTTTTGTTGTTCATCATGGAAAGTGAAAATCACACGTCATACGGGGTAACATGTCATGGTTTTTCTTTATGTTTACGTTCTTCTACAAGCTGTCATTTGTTTCCATAAAAGGAAGTGGATTTAAAAGTTATTTTGGAAGAGGATTTCCTAAAGTATCTGATACTAATTTATTAATTTCCTCTCACCGTGGCTGCACCGGCTTTCTTTTAGCGTACGCTAGTTTGCCAGAGGAATCTGAGACGACCTCTGCTAAATTAACGTATTACTAAAAGAAAACGGTGAAGGCCAAATATTCACCGCCTTCTAAAAAGGATAAAGCGATAGCCACATAAGAAACATTTGTACATGAACGCAGACACTTCAACAAAATGTGTCATATAATACCGTCAATCAAAATATGGATATAATGTAGTCATGGTAGTTTAGGACACCTTTTTTTTGTTTACAAACACATGACAGATTATGTTAATAAATCACAACCCTTCCCTCTTTCAACAACATTAAGCTAGCTAGTAATATTCAACATGGTATCTTAGCGAACTATTTAGATGATTCCAAACACATACATGTAAAGTGACCTTTCCTGCTTGTATCATAGCCAAATGTTTAGGTTTTAATTAATAATTAAGTCCCCAAAAAAGTGTATTTTCTTTCTCTTATATTGAACGGGCCGGTGCTCCACTTCACGATTAGTTTTGCTTGCACCGGTACTTTGCATCGGGTACTGCCATTACTGACACAGCAAGTAAGCCTGATATGACTACAGTATAACATCATACACAGTATTGAAAGAGACCCAAATTTGCGAACTAAACAATAACATGCCTAACGAACGTTATAATTCCACACGTCGCACACACCCACAAAATTAAGATCATCGTTTCACAACAAAATGCTTCTCCAGGGTTAGCCCCACTAGTGTGGCCGCAGTCATGGCAGTATGCTGCGCTGAACCTCTGGCCACACACCGTGGTACCGCGCACTACTGAGGACGTTTTTTCATAAAAAATACAGGCAGTTTCTTACATAGGCCTTATGGTTGTATTCTATGATGTCCCATCTATCACTTCTGGGATGCTTAGGTGTAATGATGTTCAATTTTCCGAGATATTCTTGAATCTTTCTGGAGCCCATATGCACTCGTGAAACGTCTGGTGATGGCAGCCATTTTGAATGTGACAAGAGATGACCTCAAGCTGTGACGTCGCGTTTATGCAAATTGCTTGTCGAGTGAGGGCGCGAGTTGCAAATGCGACGGCTGTTTCCTGTGCCGTGGATCCTGAATAGAGATCAGTGCACGTGGCCCCCAGACGATAAATGCATGGTACAGGAAACAGCCGTTGCATTTGCAACTCGCGCCCTCGCTCGACAAGCAATTTGCATTAATGCGACGTCACAGCTTGAGGTCATCTCTTGCATGTCACATTCAAAATGGCTGCCATCACCAGACGTTTCATGATGCATGAGTGCATATGGGCTCCAGAAAGATTCAAGAATATCTCGGAAAATTGAACATCATTACACCTAAGCATCCCAGAAGTGATAGATGAGACATCATAGAATACAATCATATGTAAGAAACTGCCTGTAATTTTTATGAAAATGTCCTCAGTAGTGCGCGGTACCACGGTGTGTGGCCAGAGGTTCAGCGCAGCATACCGCGGCCACATTAGTGGGGCTACTCCAGGATTAGCCCCATAAATGTGGCCAATGTACTGGACTAGGCCTACCTCCGTGTATAGGCCACACTTCCGCCCTGTACAAAAACATGTCAAACTTTGTCAAATTTTGATTTTCACTTTCAGGCTTAGTTTATCGATATAGTTATGTTTGCTTTAAAAGCTAAGGCTAATCTGAAAGTGCTGCCTTTTCAGATGTCTATTTTTCGTGAAATTTCCAGATTCGTTGCGTATCAAAAAATTAAGGTAGTGGATATTTTGCCAGAGGTAATGACGGCAAACTAACGTTTACTAAAGGTTTGGCGGCGGCAATCCATATCAACAGAGGGCGCTATACACTTTAAGATAGGGCTGAATTATAACATGTATTCAATTCCCATCAAGGTTGTGTGGCACGTTTGGTGTAGTGGTTAAGCAATAGCTTTAGTGAGCGGGATGGCTCGGGTTCGATCCCGATCCCTGCCACATTTTAAATGTTTTTTTTCCCATCCCCAAATAAATAAGAATATTCTTCTTTGATAGTGGATATTTTGCCGGAGGTGATGACGGCAAACTAACGTTTACTAAAGTTTTGCCGGCGACAATCCATATCAACAGAGGGCGCTGTACTCTTTAAGATAGGGCAGAATTATAAGATGTATTAAATTCCCAACAAAAGTTGTGAAGCACGGTTGGTGTACTGGTTAAGCGAAAGCTCTCGTGAGTGGGATGACTCGAGTTCGAATCCGATCGCCGCCACATTTTTTTTTCCCATCCCAAAAAAATAAGAATATTCTTATATTATTTTAATATGTCTCAAACATTTTATTGCAGAGTATTACATTTTCTTTTTCAGATTTGTGGCTCTGGAGGATTTTTTTTAAAAGGGAAATAAAGTCCGAAATTATAAAATCAAAATGTGACAAAGTTCGACATGTTTTTGTACATCACTACACATAGGTTGTCGTTGTTGTGCTCACGTTCAAAACTGCATGATAATGGCGTCTGACCTCGACCTCATGCAAATGTGGTGCGGTGCGCTTGCGCATAATGCACTGCATGCATACACGGCAGATTCCCCTGCGCCGCGCCGACGACTGTTTCCTGATGTAGAGCGCTGTGTAAGTTCGCGGTACGCCTGGGAGTCGCGCTGGCTAGCCAGGCGTACCGCGAACTTACACAGCGCTCTACATCAGGAAACAGTCGTCGGCGCGGCGCAGGGGAATCTGCCGTGTATGCTGCATTATGTGCATTATGCGCAAGCGCGCCGCACCACATTTGCATGAGGTCGAGGTCAGACGCCATTATCATGCAGTTTTGAACATGAGCACAACAACGACAACCTAGGCAGAGGGGGTCTCCAGAATTGAACGGAAAATTTCACTTTTTTTCCGGATCGTAAGTAAACTTAAGTACAACCATCTTAATCATCTATGTCTACTTGTACCTCAGGTGACATATCTAGTAATTTGGAGGCCGTTTTGAAGGTGAAATCTGATGTTTTTTGTTGGAAAATGTTGGTTTTTGGGACTGTCAGTGACTGTGTTGTCTAGGTCGAGGAATGGGCTTGGACCCTACTATCGCCAGACCATGTCCAAATTTTTAAAAAGGCGATAAGTTGGGTCCAAGTTACTCAGACTAGCATGGAGCCAGACTAAAATTTGTCACCGGAAAATGTTTAAGTACAAAAAAACAGTAACTGCGCATGTTCAGTGCATATCCGGCAAACGAACGTTTACTAAAGGTTTGCCGTCTCCGGCAAAATATCCACTGCCAAAAATTAAACATAAAATTTCACGAAAATTAGACATCTGAAAAAGACAATGAAAGACAGCACGTTCTGATTAGCCCATGAAGAGGGTGAGTATGCTTCTAAAGCAAAAATAAACTACAAACTAAGCCTAAATTTTAAAATCAAAATGTGACAAAGTTCGACATGTTTTTGTACATCACTACACATGACATGCTACATCATACACATGATACATGGTGGAAGTGTGGCCTTTATTTACGGAGGCAGTCCAGTAAATATTGGCCACATTTATGGCCTTTATGGGGCTACTCCAGGATTCACGGTTGTCAGATATATTTTGCTCACATTTATCCCACGTTTCTGGTTTGAATGGAGAAATCTTTATGTTTCTGTCGAGTCAAACGAAGAGAATCTTTCGGTTGTTTTCCTCGATCGACGCAATGAACCCGGAAGTACACTCAACGTAAACTGTAACATGAAGAGCGCCTCCAAGAGACAGCACGCTAATTTAATCGGTGCTTCTAGTTCTATCTGACCTTAGATAGATTGTGTTCTTGACCACCTGTTCGAACTTTTTTTGTTACTTTGAATCGTGCCAAAAAAAAATTATTCTCAAATTAATTTTAAAATTTAACGTCATCAGGCGTCATCAGGTTCAGTCGACAGTGCGTTCGAATGTCTCTTCCAGTGGTCTCCTCAACTCTCTCTTTGTTACCGTCGAGGGGCCTTCACACATTTTCTTTTCTTTCCGGCACTTCTCCTTCCCATCTCATTCCACAAAACTGCATTAAATAAACTGTTTTAACTTTTGTTTTAATATTGTATTAGTGTTTGCCTTTTTTCATTTTTGTTTATTACTATGTTTTAATATCTATTTTCCCCTTGCTTATTTTTCATTGATTTTTTTTTTCGGGGGGGGGGGGGGGAGGGCGTGGGGATGGATGGGCTCGGTTGGGGGTAGGGAGGTTTCAAAAGTAGCTCCAGCCTTTAAATAATTTAAAATGAACCTTACAAGGAATGTATATCATTTATGTAGACGGACATTTTCAATTTTTTTCTTCACGTTTCTTAAAAACCCAGGCTCATGCGCTAATATTATCCGAGCTGCTGTTACTGTTGAGTTTTTATTTATTTTTTTGTTAAATTCTAAACTGCTTCAATTGCGGCATCTCGTCCAACGGTCGGAAGATATGCATTCAAATGTGCATTCCAATGTTTTTTTTTTATTGTTTTGTTTTACCTCAAGCCTTTCTTTATGCATCCATTTCCGATATTCAAAAGACGGCTGGAAACCTTTCCTCATTAAACCCACTGGTATTTACTCCGGAGCCTTAAATTGACATTTATACAAATCACTGTTTGCAGACATGAGCTGCGAAGTACGTGACTGTAAAATTACTGGACTAAAGCCCATGGACAAAATTGGATTGGTCAGTTTAGATCATTATTGTGGAGGATTGAGACGTCTCATCATCTAAAATGTTTACAACTTGTTTGTTTCCTCTTCTTTAGGCATTAACCCATGTAGATGGGGATTTAGAGGTGATTCACACTCGCAATTATAAACGTACAATAGTTAAACCCGGCCAGTGTGTTTGATAATTTTCCTTCCAAAATTGGAAGAAAAGACACCCAACCTGTTGCTTTTGTGGAAAATACCCTGAAACTGACCTCTGTTCATGTTTCTTGATTGTGAGTGTATCACACCAATCTTCAGTGCTTCGATTAAAAACTCAAAGACTCTATCCGAATTGGCAGGTTTGAGATTTTGCCAATAATTTGTTTCTGTTTTGGTTTTGGTTTTGCCAATAATACATTATTGACTCATGATTTTCTCTACTAAGTTCTGTCGTTACAGATGTAAACTGCAAGCCCAAATTCCCTCCATTATGCGTCTACAACTAACTTTGAGAGATTGACACGACATTGAATACATAATAAAAATGTACATTCAATTTTCTTAATCTTCAATTTCAGAAAGGGAAATGTAAATGTAATTTTTTTTATCACTTGTTTACTATTCTGTTCCTGTTTTTTTGTTATCACTTGTTTACTATTCTGTTCCTGTTTTTTTTTTTTTTACTCTCCTTTGCTCCCTTCTTTTGTTCGATTAATAAACGTAGTGCTGTCATGAATAAGTGTTTTTATTGTGTATAATGTTCAATTCCATTACGTTTTTGTAATTCCACCCTTTATTTCCAATGTTTGTATTAACTGCTCATCACTTAAAAACAGAAAATAAAAAAAATCTACCGAAATTCTATAAAGGTGATATTTCAGAAAAACACTTCAGCATTTTCCCATACCATTTAAAGGGTTCGTATTCATATAATTGCAGGATTGCAATTGTTGTATGAGCAGTTTTTGTCTATGCAAAATTATACGATCATAGGAAAAGTGGGTTATTTTTTGGGGGGTAATAATTGATTTGTAAATACTGCGTCAATACTGGCAGTCACCGGAATTATTTTGAGCTTTTGTTCAGATGTATTTTTCTACGGTGTTTCCTTTCCCAACTGACCCCTAATTTTCAGGAACTGCATATGTTTCTTGAGAACTAAATTGCACTAAAAACGGTAAAACATAATAATTAGAAATGGATATTTGAAAAAAATTGGAGGTCATATAACCTCTCTAAAATATCAAATTTACTGAAAATGTAAACTGCTTGAAGTAAAAAAAAAAAAAAAGGTGCATGTATTCTCGGTGCCGTACTGAAAGGTGTTTTCAAAGAGTCGTCCGGGGTGATTCAAAATCAAGTTTGTAATATCACTCCTAAACTTAATACAGTACATTTTTTTCCTTCGATTTCTCAATTAATTGAATACATTTGTATTTCGAAAAAGGAAAAAAAAACACATAAACAAATCAGATATAAACCGCGTGATTACTTTGCTTTTAACTTGCATGGGTTATATTTATTTAGCATTATGGGGCAAATTTTCTGGCTAAGTTACGAAATTCCTACTTTGTGTAATCAAATACAGTGTCGATAAAGGGACTATTTAATTAGGAATTTAAAGGATGAATGTCATTGACAAAACTCCAAACAATTGGATGGTTGTTGGCGTAATGAGCTAAACCTGCCCCATGTAAGTCACTTACTTTTAACAAAGCTTCATATGTAAGCATTTGAATAGTAAAGAAATCCTCGCTTTATTGCAATAAAAACAAGATTGTTTTCTTTGTCTAAAATTATTCCATGAAAATTGAAAACATTAAGCCAAAATATACAGATAGGCCTAGACAAGTATATCATGAGACGAGTGTAAGGCGGTGAATGCGCGGTCGATCTATTTGAACTTCGTTCAATATTGGCACTCAAGGAGATTTAGTATGGTCCCGTGTCAGGCTGACCCTTTCTGTCTGCGCAACCTGAATTCAACTACAAACACGTACTGTTATCGTGAAACCCCGTGTATCGGCCTTTCACATGCAGTAGTTAAATACACGACTCCAAAAGCCTGTATACAAATGATGCGCCACAGTTTACTAAACTAGATGTAGCATTAAAATAACCGATCACTTGGCTTGAATTTAACCCTTTAAACAAATATTAGGTTATCTTACGTTTATTTCAGTGTTCTCCATTTACAAACTTAACTTAGAAAATTACACATGTATAATTAGACGTTTGTTTAAAAGATGAAACAATTGTCGTAACTTCTGTTCATGATGCATAAAGGACTGATAATAAAGGACTGCACAAAGGAGTGATAATGATATTACAATAATCTTCAGTTGTCAGATCCAGTGTATTGTTTGTTGAAAAATAAAATACATCTAACGTACCAGAACAATTGATATACAAACAAATCGTAATAATGGTATCCCAAACTTTCTCTCGAATAACGATTTCAGTTATTCATCTCTATAGTACTTGATCTTAGGATGACTTTTTATATACATGAATTAACAATCTTATTTGCTTCAACCACGCTTACGGTTAGGGTTTTCCCTTCAATTTCATTCTTAAACATTTTTTTTTACAAACTGTTACCGCATTTGATTCAATGTGATATTTTGCTTTCTCTTACTTTTTTGGGGGAATTCAAGTCTATTACTATCAACCAAGCCATTTTTTTTCAGTTGAAACAGCTGAACTCAGCCAAATTAACTTTTAATTAACAGGAGCAAAGTGAAATCAACATCATGAGAATGAAACAATTTCTCAGAAGTGCGCATTTACAGGCGAGCTGAACTAGAATTCAAATACCTAACATACTTATACTTAACATAGTTGGGATGTATTGCTTAAACTACATGTACATACCGGTACATGTCCCACATGCATGATACATTGTAATTAGTGTATGCGCATCCAACTGGACATCTAGGCCTTAACTTCAATGTATTGTTCAACCCTCCTGCTGTCTGATCAGTCACAGACAGTCAACAAATCAACCCTCTTTCTTACCATGCCTCTTATGAATCAAATTAGGTTTTGCCCTTCACCGACGTTTTTTATGCCTCTTATGGCTAGTCACCAAACAGTCAGATCATACATGTATTTCAAGCAAGCACTGTGACTAGTCAAATTAAGTCAACAGACACAAGCAGATAAGTAGTGGGCACATGTCTTATCTATCACCTACAGTCAAAGCATAGCTGTAGCACGACACATAAACTATCACAGCCAGTCAATCCTGCTTTATTTTGTCAGAGAGCACTCAATCGTTAAAAACAGTCACTAGACTGATTTTGACTGAAAGGAAAACTTGCACAGAATGTTTGTTTGCATAGGAGGGATAATGACTAGCCAATATTATAACGAGTAGATCGTTGATATCAGTATTATTCCATACCATTGATGGGGTCCATACCGTCCATTTTATAGAATTGATTGGATGCAGTTGTCATAATCGGTATAAATTTGCTGCAAGAGCCGTAGTATCGTATTGCGAATGCAAATCATAAGCAAAACTGCGATGTCATTTTTGGCAAAACATGTACTTTTTTTGTTCTTTCTGTGCGTCGATATTGACAGTTGCCCGAGTTATTTTGAGCTTTTATTCGAAGCATTTTTGTTGTCTTCTAATTACCAAACCCTTAGTTATCAGGAACTGCGCATTGTTTGTTGAGAAAAGGCAACAACTAAAAAGGGTGACTCATTATAATCCGAAACGGCCATTTACATGTATCAAAGAAAGAAAAAATTGTTGAACATATTGCCTTTTTGAAATATGCAATTTACTGGAAATATAAACTGTTTACAGTCGAAAAATGGTACGTTTCCCCGGTGTCGTATTGAATAGTGTTTTAAGAAATTCATCATTTCTCTCTTTTAAGTGATCATTGTGTTAAAATAAAGGTTTAAACCAAAGACCACATTGACAGCTATAAATATACATGTACATACTTGATAAAATTAAGACGAGAAATCTTCAACCGACCACAGTTGTGGACAAAATGACCGATTGATCAGAAAGTCACAATTTTACAGGCAACACATGTAATCCAATACTGTATAATAATGGGGTTTTTTCGTGTTGTATGAATGTGCTACACTTAAATTTATTGTGGCAATTAGAACCACTCGCTCATTTTTCTATCGACATTTCACCCATGCTTATATATTGACATGACTGATTACAATGTCGTATCACACCTGGCGATACGTCTTTACCGAGTAGCAGTCAGCCACTGCCAGCTGCCCATCAGATGGGAATGTGATACCCATTGGGTAGTGCAGACCCTGTGCGATGCACTGGAGGAAACCACCCTGAGGGTCATAGTGGTGGATATGACCCGTGTTGCTACCATTATGCATTGCAACATAGATACCTGAGGTATCAGTGCATACACCGGTGCAGTATTCCACTGGTTGACCATTGATAATGGGTTTGATGGTGCGTTTTGTAGTACCATTGCTACCGGCAATATCCACTGTTTTGGATGCATTGCGACTTATTATAGCTTGATCATTGCCGTCAAAAGCCAGAAAATAAGGTTTTATCTTGACTGGTATGGTATGAAGGAGCTCACCATCAGTGGGGCTGTGCACTGTCAATACCATCCTCGCCACATCTCCCACTGCAATGGTACCTTCATTCTTGACAGCTACGCTCCGGAGGTCAACTGCGGTCTTACCGACCTCACTCGGCGGCACCGTTGGGAACTCGTATGCCAGCGTGTTGTCACTGTTGAACACCTTCACATGGGATGCGCCATCCTCAACAACCACCAAACGATTGTCGCTGCGTGTAGCTGCGATGCCACGTGGATCTGTAGGGGGCACGATGTAAAAACAAACAATAGTGGTCAATTTCAATCTGAATTGCAATTTATAAAAATATCAAAAATGAATTGGAGTGACAATTAATGTGCCCCTGGCCAAAAAAAAAAAAATCACTGTGTCTTAAGGTATCCTCTACATATTGATGTTTAAGCCTTTCGATAATTGCCTTTTGTATCTTTCAGTGAGATAATAGGAGAAAAACTAAAAGACTTCTGACAACAATTGAGAACTTAACCGGTGAACCAGTGTATCAGGAAAACTTATATTTCTTTCATTTTAAATGGATTTTTCTTGAACTTTCATCCTTTGAAAAAATGTCATGAAAGGAGCAAACAAATTTCATAAAAAAAAACAAGAGCAAACTAATTAAAAATGCGTGGGGACAGGGCAAAGACCTAATATCAAACATGAGGTTCAATTCAAAGTAGAGTTTGTTCAATTTAAAAATAGCAAGGGAACTTGACATGGACGATGCATTTATATTTAGACATCTCTATGTCATGAAAACCAAGGTATTCACTTAAATAATTATGTTTCGCATCAAAGTAACTGTTATTCCGTTTCATTAGATCTCTTGAGGTTAATTAAAAACAGATAATGACGGGGAAAGAAATACATGTACATGTTCATAATTTTAGAGATTTCAATGCACGGTAATTTAAACTTACATCCTTGCATCGGGATCGTGCTTTTCTGGTTGCCTTTGATGCTGCAGATAACAACTCGTCTGTTGTTGATGTCAGTCACTGCAATCTCATCAGGTTGACGAGCAGCAATGTCCCAAGCCCCATCGAACTCTCCTGGACCTCTTCCCTCTCTACCAAACTCTCGACACAGCTCCCATTTGCCTTCCGCCACCACCTGACCCAGACTGATGCCACCAACACCCTGACTCTGCTTGAACTTCAGGAATGCAAGCCTGTTGTCAACTCTAGGCATACTCTGATCTGCCAATAATTTCAAGTCTTTGCTGATTGTTGGATAGAGTGAGAGAAAGTCACTATCTGATGCAGTTCTTGTTACCTCTCTAGCCGTGTCTAGTGAATGCTGACATCTCTCCGCTGCCAAGCCCATAGTTTTCTCACATTCGTCCAGTTTTTGTTCACGATCTGTTTGGATGTTTTTGATGTCGTCAAGGATGCGATTTTCTTGAGCCGTCACCTGTGCTCGTATCTCAGCTGCTCTGTCTTGCACTTCTGTCATGACCCTCTTAACTGCCACACCCAAATCTTCTTTCATTCTTGAGACTTTCTCTCGTAATTTCTGGAGTTCTGTCATTGTGTTTTCAAGTGGAGAGACCAGTTCAACCAACGATTGCTTGTACGTCGATGTGGCCAGATTTCTGTCAATGTACGAGTGTTCTGGCTTACAGTGGTCAATGACGGTACAATCTCGGCAAATCAGTGTTTCACACGTCTTGCAGAAGAACCTTGTCACTTCGCCCTCATGGATCGGACATTTCGGATGTTGTCTCTGATGTTTCTTTGTCACTGTAACCTTTCCCTCACGAATGTCCTTCAATGGAGCTACCTTGTGGTTTGATGTTGCTGCGAATCGAAGATGCATTCTGCTGCAGACTGAGCACATATACTGGCCACAATCTAGACATCGCTGCGTTGCCTCATTGTTTCCCTCACAAATTTCACAGCTAAGACTATCACCCGATCCCACAACCTTTTCCTGCAGTTCAAACGCCTCAACCAGGCCAATCAGATGAAAGTTTGTTTTCAGACTCTGCACCCCCGCCTCAGGAAGTTTCGTTTCCTGTCGACACACAGGACATGGGATCACTGTAGTGTCCTTGCGATTTGTGCTGCAGTATTTCAGTAGACATTGCTCACAAAAGCTATGTAGGCATTCCAGTATCTTGGGCTGTTTGTATCTCTCTTGGCAGATGGAGCACTCAAGATGATGTCTGCTGATTATCTCCAGAGCTGAACTTACCGCAGGTCCAGTCGCCATTTCTGCGAGGAACAAAAATATAATTGTAACACTATAAAGAAGCGGATCACTTCAGTTTTTATTTTATTTTTGAATTGTTGATCCGTGCCGTTTTTGTTATTAATCTCCAAATACTTTAATAATTGAAGCAATGCACCGGCTCTTACCCGAGTTTAGTGTACTATAACCAAAGCAGTCTTTCAATGAGTTTAGATTTGCCAGCATGGTGCGTCACTCACCCTAATTACAGGGTTCACCTGTTGCATCCGCTGTGTGTTACCTGGTCGTCTTGTGGCGTCAATAGAGTCTCTTGGTCGTACGTACTGCTCTGAATTGAACAACTTTCTTCCAGGCTTATAATACTGCACTACTGATGTGGATGATCCAAGGATAAATTGGCGGACAACAGTATAGTGTAGTGCACTATAAACGAGTCTATGTGTACGGCACTGAGTACGCAGTTGATATCTGGACTTTGTTCAAATTGCACTCAAGTGTATTTATCATCCCGTGTCAGGCTTATTTAACCCTTTCTGTTTGCGCAACCTAAAGTCAGCTATACAATCGCATAATGGTATCGTAATGCCTAGTGCATGTAGCGGTCTTACACATGCAGTGGTTAAACGCACGACTCCAAAGTACAAGCCTGCGTATAAATGAAACACCAGAGTTTAATTAAGCTAGCTGCAGCAGGGTGGCAGTATAGGTTTGTTAAAAATAACGCTCGGCCTTCGACTTTTTTTCCAACAAATGTTACGTTCTACACTCTATAAAGTTAACAAATCCCCGATATGTACATTCGCACGTCTAAAAGAAGATTGAGGTTGCTAAATTATTTGAAAATGACCTCATGTCTGGACGGATTCGAAAATGATTTGTATATATTTCGTGTTGAAAGTCAAAACTCAAAGCACTGTCCATGACATACCAAGAGATGTGATTTGTATTCAAGTGACCCTGGAGTATGCCAACATACTCTGGCGATCTGTTTTTGTTTATATTAACAAGGAATGTTTGAAATTTAACCAGTACTACCCGTTTCGTTTAATTAATGTATTTTGCATTTGTCAACATGGCTGAATGGATCACCTTTGGATACCCTCACTATACAGTTTTAGGGAGGGAGCCATAGCTTTCCAACTCTCGTATTTGCACAAAACTTGCAAAAGACGTCAAATTCAACTTGAACTAAACTTTGTCTCATAAAAGGTTCCACTGAAATTACCATTATTTTTGTTACCCAGTTAATTAGACGATCAACGGTACAGAGAATCAATTTGACTTTTGAGGATAGATCTTCGGCTATATTTCACGACAAACATCATACGGTTGTAACTGGGATTTGCTTATATATGTTTCGTTAATACACACTTTTATATCACTAGACACTCAATAATTGTGGCCCAGTATTAAAGAAAGGAGTCAATCCATCTCGAAGGAAAAAAATATCTCGTCTTGGGTCCCATATTCATAAGGTGATCCCAGGAAACACGGAGTCCTTGAATTTTCCATACAACGTTAACTCAATATCAAGTAGGCCTATTACGCTTTGTTTTTCAAACGATACATGTAATAACCTCATCTTTAACCCTAAAGGGGCCGGGGCGGATCCGCCCCCCCCCCCAACATTTTCGGCCATAGCCTCTAAAAAATTTTTTCGCGACTCGAGCTGTTATAACTTTTCAGCTTCGAGCTTTGCGCATTTTTTGATACCAAAAACATAAAAATCAGACCACGGGTTGACGTGTAGCGAAAAATTTTCCTTTTTTATTTTAAATTGGTTCCAATAAATTATTTTTGTGTCATTGGTTACAACATGCACTTATAACATGCACTTAAGCTAAACAAAAAAAAACCCTAATTAATATTACAAACAAAACGGTTTTTCAGTTATCTCAGGACTGTCAGGAAATTGCGTCAAATTCGCTTTGACAGTTAAAACTAATTTATATCCTGCTAATTTTGTTTAAAATTTAAAAACAGTAAATTTCGTTCCAGTTGGGAGCTCATCAACCATGTCATAAAATATTTAGGACGGTTAAAACATTCCTATTGGCCAAGAACCGATCACGTGGCTTAATGTTAACCCTTTGAAAAGAAATCAGGTTAGTATCTAAATATTTATAAACTTAATCTCATGTAATCTACATTGAACTTAAATCTACTTAAAACATATCGTTGATGTCAAGAAAATACATTGATACATAATTGGACTTTTGGTTAAAAGATAAAACAATGCTCGTAACTTCCGTTCATGATAACTCGAACTTTTTTTTCGCTGCAGTAGTTCGTCTTTTTAATTACCATGAGTTGTAATAATAAAACAAAACATTTTTCCAATAGATTGCTTTTAATCCAGTTTCTTCTTGATTGCAAACTTCTGAAGCAAACCCATTCAGTTGAAGCAGCTGAAATTAACTAATAAAACTCACCTTTGAAATGAGCGAAGTCAAATGACATTTACATTTCCCATAAATTGTGTTTTTACAGAAATTGAAATATGTCTTTGACAGACAATCAAATTCAGCTTTCAATTTGACTCCACTTTTTACGTATTTAGACAGTTAAAGACTTTCAGGAAATTGTGTCAAAATTGCTTAGACTCGTTTAAATAATTATAAAGGTATGTAAGTTACTTGAAAATTACCAACACTGTTTTTCTTTTTCATTGAAAGCTTATCCTTGTCATAAAATCCTTACAATACATATACATGTAGCTAACATATTCCTATTTGCCAAGAATATAACACGTGGGCCGAATTTCAACCTTGGAAAAGATCCGGCCATCTAACTTCAGTATTGATTATTTACAAACTGAATTACATGTGTGTCCTGGAAACATATTATCGCAAATGTCGAGAAAATATGTAAATATATTATTGAACTGTCGGTTATTACATCAAACAATTCTTGTGACTTCTTTACATGATCATCAGAGGGTTATATTGGTTTTAATACAATTAACAAATAATATTACTGTTGACAGGAGCTAGACCAGATGATTATTTGTACTAATCAATGTACTTTGTTTCAATGGAATTCCTCTTTCTTCTTGAATATAAACTTCTTAACACAATTCAACCCAATTATTGAGGCAACTGAATTAAACTTAAACAATTCAGTTTTGAAAAAGAGCCAAATCAAATAGAATGAACTTAGAATGATAACATTTTCTAAAACGGCTTATTTACAGGCGGGTTACATAATATTAAAATATGTCCTTAACAGAACGATCAAACGTAGCTTTAAATTTGACTCTACACGTGTCGAAATAGTTTTGCAAATTTGTTGCTGTAGTATGAACCTTTGTGTGTTTTAGGAGTTTCATTGTTTATTTTAGTCACTCAATGAGCGTCTTTTGTGTAAAAACATAATTTAGGATTCATGATATCACATTAGCACCCTCAGTTGTCTTAACCCGTATGTCGTTTGTTGAAATAAGTCTAATTTATCAGAGAATTTAATTTGAAGAAAATTGAAATAATGGTATATCACGTTTTCGCTTGAATAGCTATTTAAGTTATTCATCCTTGCAGTACTTGATCTCAGAACGATAAATGAATTACGAAGGCAGAGAACATCCCATCCATAAAAACTGTAACTTAACTAATTTTGACCGAAAGGAAAACTTTCCATATAATATATGTGTACATAATGAGGGGAAAAGACAAACCAAATTATAACGAGTTCAACGTTCGGAGAAACCCTTCAGCATTATTCCATACCATTTAAAGCGTCCATTTTTTTATAGAATTGCTGTGATGCAATTATCATAATTGGTATAATTTTGTATTAGCCTTTTTGTCTATGTGAAATGTCATAATCATGGGTGAACTGCGGGTAACATTTTTGGTAATAATTGTTTTGTTACCACTGCATCGATGCTCACAGTTGCCAGAATTATTTTAAGCTTTTGTTCAGTTTTCAGGAACTGCATATTGTTTTAGTTGAGAACCAGATTGCAATAAAAAATGTGAATCATAATCCCAAGTTGTATTTACAAATTGAACTGTCAAAAACAAGTGTCATTAAACATTGAAATCTTAACCGCTTTGAAATATCCAATTTACTGGAAATATAAACTGCTTTAAGTTGTAATAAGGGTACATGTATCCTCGGTGCCGTATTAAATATCTTTTAAGAAATTCTGTATTTTTCTCTTTTAATTGGTCAATGTATTATAATAAGGTTTAAACCAATCACCTACAGTTGAAAGCTCCAAATACATATGCATGCATTTGACAAATTGAGACGCCAAATGCTCAACCGACCTCAGTTATGAACAAAATGGATCGTTTGATCATTAAGTTGAAATTTAATCTAATGCCTTATTTGTACATTTTGTAAACATGTATCTCGTGTTGTATCAATATTCTACAACTTGCTGTTTATTGTTGAATCTATTGTTGAATCTATATTGTTTATTAATTTCTCTATGGACATGCAACCGCTGATTTGAAATTGACGACTGATAACATTGTCTTAAAACAATTGTGATTAGAACTGCTCTTTAATAATTTGTCCATAGACATGTCACCACCGATTAGAAATGGACATGACTGATTAGAATGTCGTATCACACCTGGTGATACATTTTGACTGAGAAGTGGTCAGCCACTGCCAGCTGCCCATCAGATGTAAATGTAATACCCCAGGGCGAGCGCAGACCCTGCGCAATGCACTGCAGGAAGCCACCTTGAGGGTCATAGTGATGGATATGACCCGTCATGGTATTGTCACCACTATGCATTGCAACATAGAAACCTGAGCTATCAGTGCATATACCGCAACAGTATGTTACTCTTTGACCATTGGTTGGTTTGATGGTACGTTTTGTAGTATCATTGCCAATGACAATGTCCACTGTCTGTGATAAATAGTCACTGATTATCGCACGGTCATTGTTGTCAAAAGCCAGAAAGTACGGTTTAATCTTGACTGGTATGGTACGTAAGAGCTTACCATCAGTGGGGCTGTGCACTGTCAATACCATCCTCGCCACATCTCCCACTGCAATGGTACCATCATTCTTGACAGCTACGCTCCGGAGGTCAACTGCGGTTTTACCAACCTCACTCGTTGGCACCGTTGGGAACTTGTATGCCAGCGTGTTGTCGCTTTTGAACACCTTCACATGGGGTGCGCCTTCCTGAACAACCATCAAACGATTGTCGCTGCGTGTAGCTGCGTTGCCGCGTGCATCTGTAGGAGTAGCAATGTAAGAACAAACGGAAGTAGTTAATTTCGATTTGGATTACAAAATTAAAAAACAAAACAAAAGGGCATTCTGTCAAAATGGCATATCGTGTCAAGGTTATGAGTATTCAAGGTTATGAGGCGTCGGACTTATGAGTATTGTACATGCTTGAGAAATTACCAGGTAGTTTGGATGTTTATGGTTGTCTTTATATCATTGCCCCATTACAAGGCACAAATGATTGTTCCTCATTAAAACTATCTTCCAGTTAAATGATAAAAAATATAAAACACATTCATGACAACTATACAGAACGTATTAATCGAATTTCAGGAATACCGACTTTTTATGCACATTTTCTTTCTTCAACCATTTTTATCAACTCTACCAATTCAAACGCCTTTTGCATGAGCTTTCCATCTTTTGCACAGAACTTGAAAAAACAAAGCGAACCAAATATAAAAACTATTAGAGCCAAAACTAAAACCACAGTCGAAACTCCCCACCAATATCAACAATCAATGAGTTTTAAAAGAAAAAAAAAGGGGGGGAAAAGATTCTTGACATGAACGATGCATTGATGTTCAAAACATATCCACATTATGAAAGCCAACGTCAATAACATTTTGCATCAAATATGCTGTGATTCCGTTTCTGATCTCGTAGGGAAAATTAAAAACAGTGACAGGCAACAAAAACTGTACGTGTGCACAATTCGGGAGATCGCAATACTATGCACGATAATTTAAACTTACATCCTTCCATTGGGATCGTGCTTTTCTGCTTCCCATCGATGCTGCAGATCACAACTCGTTTGTTGGTGCAGTCAGTCACTGCAACCTCATCAGGTTGACGAGCAGCAACATCCCAAGCCATATTGAATTCTCCTGGACCGCTTCCATTTCTACCAAACTCCCGACACAGCTCCCATTTGTCTTCCACCACCACCTCACCCAGACTGATACCACCAACACCCTCACTCTGCTTGAACTTCAGGAATGCGAGCCTGTTGTCCACTTTAGGCATACTATGATCTGCCAGCAATTTTAAGTCTTTGCTGACTGTGGAATAGAGTGAGAGAAAGTCACTATCTGATGCAGTCCTTGTCACCTCTTTAGCCGTATCGAGTGAATACTGAAATCTCTCCGCTGTCAAGCCCATAGTTTTCTCATACTCTTCCAGTTTTTGTTCACGATCTGTTTGGATGTTTTTGATGTCATCAAGGATGCGATTTTCTTGAGCCGTTACCTCTGCTCGCATCTCAGCTGCTCTGTCCTGCACTTCTGTCATGACCCTCTTAACTGTGACACCCAAATCTTCTTTCGTTCTTGAGACTTTCTCTCGAGATTTCTGGAGTTCTGTTATAGTGTTTTCAAGAGGAGGAAACAGTTGAACCAAAGATTGCTTGTATGTCGATGTTGCCTCGTCCCTCTCAATGTAGGAGTGTTCTGGTTTGCAATGGTTTACGACAGTACAATCTCGGCAGATCAGCATGTCACAAGTGGTACAAAAGAACCGTGCCACTTCGCCCTCATGAATAAGACATTTCGGATGTTGTTTCTGGTGTATCTTTGTCATTGTAACCTTTCCCTCAAGAATTTCCTCCAACGGAACTACATTGTGGTTGGATGAGGAAGGGAATCGAAGATGTATTCTGCTGCAGACTAAGCACGAATTGTGGCCACAATCCAGACATCGCTGCGTTGCCTCATTGCCCCCCTCACATACATCACACAAAAGACAGGTATCACCCGATCCCACTATCTTTTCCTGAAGTTCAAGCTCCTCAACCAGACCAATCAAATGAAAGTTTGTTTTCAGACCTTCCACCCCCACCTCGGGAAGTTTTGTCTCCTGTCGACACACAGGGCAAGGAATCGCTGCAGCGCCCTGATGCTTCTTGCTGCAGTATTTCAGCAGACATTGCTCACAAAAGCTATGCAGGCATTCCAGTATCTTAGGCTGTTGGTATCTCTCTTGGCAGATGCTGCACTCAAAATGATGTCTGCCGATCGTCTCTAAAGCTGAACTTACTGCAGGTCCAGTCGCCATTTTTGTCTAATAAATGTGAAGAAAAATATTTTATTTAAAACATAACACTGATAAAAATATATCACTCGTATGTTTCCCTTTATGGGTAGGGACCACTAGTAATTGACAGAATGTGTTTTTGCATTTGAAATGAATCGACGTGTGCAGGGGTCTCAAGATGTTAATTAAAAGGAAACAAGTGCAAAATCATATCCTTATCCATAAACTGCAACTCCCCTTCAAAACATCACATATTTTATTTTATCTGTGATGCTCCCTTGGATTTCTGGTATTGTTGGTTAATCCGGGAAGGCAGAAATCTGACAGTGACTTTATCATCTAATATTGCACTTGAGCGTTATTTTAAAATTTCTAAATGCAAAACATCAATATACATGTACAAAGTTATGTTGTAAGATGCTCCATAGTGGCCCATGAATATGTTTTTCTCCTGGACTTCCTTCGTATTTAGAGCCACACAGCACTAGGCGTGCATGCTAAGATTTCCTGAAAAGGAAATTCACTCTCGAAGGACTTTGTAATTATCATGGACAGATGGACATTCTTCCCATTATATTTTCTGAGATAACACGAAAAGTCGTGGTATTTCCATCTACATTTACATTATGCACCTATCAAATGTTTCCCCACCCCGCGCTGCCCCAGGTCCAATGTCGGGATTTGGTCACGTTTTTCATGCCCCAGGGTGGGGATTTGGTCACTCAAATTACATTGTTAACATTGGCGCACTCATGGAAAGGCAATCACTAGTGCGCCCCACGTATGTAAGTCTGGGCATGGTCGGGGATTGTCACTTAAATTTTGCCCGAGGGGTGAGGATTTTGTCACTTCAAAAGTGACAATCCCCACGTCTTGGGTGGGGCACCCCGGGAGGGGCCAGGGGAGGGGTTGGGGAAACAATTGATAGGCGCATTATGATTTTCCAGCTCTGTCATTTGTTTTTAAAACAGGTAA
Source organism: Patiria miniata (assembly GCF_015706575.1). Taxonomy (NCBI): domain Eukaryota; kingdom Metazoa; phylum Echinodermata; class Asteroidea; order Valvatida; family Asterinidae; genus Patiria; species Patiria miniata. The sequence continues at coordinate 9,944,291 of NW_024037064.1, read as the reverse complement.
AAATAATAAGAAAAAGTGTCCTATACTTGTACGTCAAACCGATAGTCCTTTGCATCGAGCAATGCCATTACTCAATATATATATTAACAGCCATTAAACGAGTACACGCAGTACGTATTACATGTACATGTACATGTACATTTGTGGTGGTTGTACATGTACATGTAGGTCTATGTATTCCCAAACGTACAGACACGTACATGTACGCAAAATAATTAACACGTTTATCCGACGTTCCCGGTTTGGATGGTAATATAATGTTTCTGTTGAGTCGAAAGAAGCGAATCTTTCGGTTGGTTAAATTTCAGGCTCGAAGCAATCAACGCGGAAGTAGAACTATAAGTCGAAGTGAAATGTAATTTGAAGAGCGCCTCCAAGGGACAGCACGGCAATTTTTCCTATGTATGGTACAGTAGATAGATTGTGTTCGTGACCATCTGTTCGAAACTTTTACTTACTCTGAATCTGGACCAAAAAAATGCATCTAAAATTAATAAAAAACAAAATAAACCAATACCGAGGGCTTCATCAAGCGTCATCGCCAGTGCATTCGAATGTATTTTTAAGCAGTCTGCCCAACTCTCTCTCTTTGTAACCGTTGAGGGGGTAATTTACACGGGTTCACACACTGTTTCCTTGTTTTCCAAAACAAGGGAGTGGCCTTTTTGTTTGGCAGTGCACTCCTACTTTCCCATCTCATTAAAAAAAAAGCTGCATTAGATAGGTATATATGTTTAATTTCCATTTTACATTTTTTTTTTTGTATTTACAACAACAAAAAATCTCCATGCATTCATTGTTTTTGAAGGGGGGGCGGGGCGTTGGAATGGATGGGTTGGGGAGGTTTCAAAAGTACCTACGGCCTTTAAAAAACAAGGACTTTCTATTGAGGACGTCTAAATGAGCCCGATTCCCGATCTGAGGGCGGTATATGATCCGGAGAAGTTTCCATTTTCCCCCATTTTTCTTAAAACTTACCCGCGGTCATTGCCTGAACAATAATTATATCTGAGCCCCTTTTACTTTTTTTCTTCATTTTCTATAAGTTCTAAACTTCATTTATTGCCGCATCTTCCCCAACATATGTCGGGAAACATGCATTTCTCATATGAATCAATGATGTTTTAAAGGGTTTTTTTCTCAGTCATTCTCTATGAAAGTCCATTTGCGATGAATCACCCCCCCCCCCCAAAAAAGAAAAGTGATATCCCCATGAAACCATGCAGTTGCCTTTGACTTTTATTTAATTCACTGTTTGCAGAGCTCCGATGAGACTGACCATCTGGCAAGTGGCTGCATGATGACCTCTCTTGGATTAAAGCTCATAGAAAATTGGACTTGTCAGTTCTTATTATTGTGCAGACTTTGGATATCTCATCATCATTCCGATTCAACTTGTTTGCAACTTGTTTGTTTTATGTTGCCACATCTACAGGGCCGAGAACGTGGACAGAGATTCGGAGGTGATTCACACTCACAATTGCGAATGTACAATTGAAACCCGGCCAGTGATTTTAATAACTTTCTTTTCTTTTCGAAATAGACGACCCTCCACATTTGCTGCTTTTGAGGAGAAACCTAAGCATGTTCACTTGTTTCGTAGTAATTGTTAGTGTATCACACAAATCTTGTCTGAAGTCCAAATTGCTTCATTTATTCAAAACTGAAAGACTGTTTGGCAAGTTTGAGATTTTGCCGTTGCATATTGCTTTTGTTTTGTTTTGGTTTGCCACAAGCAACTTTTTGACTCATGTTTTTCCATGTACTATTATGATCAGTTAGGCTCATGATTAATATAACACTACACGTATTGTTCAGGGATCGACATGACATCGAATACAGAATTAAAATGTAAAATCAAACTTTTAACCTGATTCCAGAAATTTTAATGTATCTAGTCATTTTCTGACCACTCATCTAGTGTTTGTACTCTCCACGCAGTCCATGGCTCCTCCTTCTATAGCAAATACAATTAGGGCGCGGTGCTGTCATAACTGTTTCGTATTGTTTAATCTGCAATTACCTGAATTCTTTGCAATTTCAAACTGTGTTCCCAAAGAGTGTATTTCCTGCTAATCGGTTAAACACAGAAAATGCAGAAATTCAAAAATGACCTGTCAAAATTCAAACGAGGTGAAGCGCCAGAGACACACAGCATTATTCCACACCATTCAAATGGACCGTTTTCATTAGAATATGATTTTTTTTTTAAAAAGTACCTTAACAAATTCATTTAAATTTCCCTCACGTTTCAACACGTTTTTGTTTTGGAAATGGACTCGATTCGAGTTGAACATAGTCCGAATCAGTCACTAGCCAAGTCTAACTCAAACCGAGTCCAAAAGGCAATTAACGAGTCTGATGCCAGTCACGAGTCAAACAAAAAATAAACAAATAAACTGACTCGAATCCTCCAAAATATACCCGCCTTAATCACCTGAGGGGGTAAGGGCGGATCCAGGGGGGGGGGGGGTGGGGGGGGCAAAGGGGACCATATGGCCCCCCCCCCCAAACGAAACCAATTTTTTTTTTTATGTGACATCGTAATAAAGGCAGGCAATGAGTACACCACCATCTTTTCCTCAAAAAAAAACATTGGTTAAAGTGGTCAGAAATTGCCTCAGATCGCACCACAGAGCATCTAGAATCCAAAAAAATTTCGGGGCCCTTAAGCGGGCCCCGAACCCCACGCCGTAATTTTTTCGACCCACTTTTTGGGGGGACCAAATTTTTTTTGGGCCCACCAAAAATTTTTTGGGCCCCCCCAAAAAATTGTGTTCTGGATCCGCCCTTGTGTGACAACAGTGGAACATACAGGTCCAACTCGTTACCCGTTACTACTCGGTCCAACATGTAGGTCCCGTCCGTTACGCAGCCCCGTCGCCAGCTCCGAACATTAAGGGGGCCATAATAGTATACACATATAGACTGGCAATGAGGTCACTAGTGCTCGTCTATGCGCCCCGTGGGACTGTGAGTGACCAGAAGAGGGTCACATTTCCGGAGGCCACAAAAAGGACCTTCTTCTGGTTACTCACAGGCCCGAGGGGGGCAGAGACCAAGGGCAGATGCAGGGGTGGGGGAGCCAAAGGGGGCCATGCCCCCCCCCCCCCCCAAAAAAAAAAACGAAACCAATTTTTTTTTTTTCATAACATCGCAATAAAGGCAGGCAATGCGTACACCACCATCTTTTCCTCAAAAAACATTGGTTAAAGTGGTCACAAATTGCCTCAGATCGCACCACAGAGCATCTAGAATCCAAATTTTTTTCGGGGCCCTTAAGTGGGCCCCGAACCCCACGCCATAATTTTTTTGACCCACTTTTTGGGGGGACCAAAATTTGTTTTGGCCCCCCAAAAATTGTGTTCTGGATCCGCCCTTGTGAGGGGGGTGGGTGATAATTCAAATTACGTTTGCTGAATAATTACTCCTAAACTTTTTATGGGGCAACTTTTCCTCCCATTCCCCATTTTAAATTGGATAAATTTGTATTGCCAAAAATACACAAAATAAATCCAATTAGATAAAAAAAACACTTCTTTGCCATTTAAAAACTCCCCCATCATATTCAAATACGTGTCAATAACAGGACTATTTAATTAGGAATCGAAATACTAAGTGTCATTAAAAAATGTCCAAACAATTAGAGTGTTGTCTGCTAAATGAGTAACGCCTACCTCCTGTAAGTCATTAAAAAAGTTGAACAAAACATACAGTTAGCACATCATTGATTAATTTGAAGAAATCCCCGCTTTATTGAAAATACACAAGTTTTTTAGCCAAAATATACAGACAAACAAGTATACTGTAGTGTAGTGCATTGTAGACGGGTGTACGGTACTCGAGTGCGCGGTCGATCTTTTGGACTTCGTTCAATTGGCACTCAATGGTATTTATTATTAGTATCGTCCCGTGTCAGGCTTGTTTGACTCCTTCTGTTTGCACAAAGTCAATTGCATTCGCGTACTGGTATCGTGAAGCCCTGTGTATCGGCCTCACACATACACAAATGCAAAGTACAAGCCTGCATACAAAACATGCACCACAGTTTAATAAGCTATAACTGTAGCATTTAATTGTTGTAAAACACTGTTTTTCTTTCCAATTGGAAACTTTGTCATGAAATACCTAGCTAGGACAGTAAAAACATTCCTATTGGCCAAGAACCGATCACGTTGCTTGAATGTACTCCTTTGATAGAAATCAGGTTAGCATCTTACGTATATTTCAGTATTCACTTTTAACAAACTTAATCTCATGAAATCCATACGAACTAAATTCTACTTAAAACATATCGTTGATGTCGAGAAAATATTAATGTATAATTGTATATTTGGTTAAAAGATATATACAACAATTCTCGTAACTTCTGTTCATGATAACTCGAGTGTTACATGTATGTTAGCGACAATGCAAATATGAAAACAAGAGCTAAAACTTCCCTAAGCCGTTTTTTGTCACTGTAGGATTTCGTCTATATGATTATCATGAGTCGTGATTATCACATGATTTGTCTTCATGTAATGTTTTTGATCAAGTTTCTTAAAATATACCAACCCATTCATTGAAGCAGCTGAAATCAACTAATAAAACTAAGATTTGAAATGAGCTAAGTCAAATCAACAGAGAATGAACCCATTTCGAGAAATTGTGTATTTACAGGCAGGTTAACCGCAATTTAAAAAATGTCTTTGACAGAACAATCAAATTTAATTTTCAATTTGACTCTACTTGACATATTTCAACAGTTTATAAATTATCTCGAGATTTTTTGGGAAACTGTGTCAATTTGTTTTTGGACAGTTGAAAGAAATGTATGCATGTATCTTGATCACTGAGTTAAAAATGTACCAACACTGTTTTTTTCTTTTCAATTGAAAGCTAATCCTTGTCATAAAGTCCTTAGGAAAGCTTATACATTCCTTTTGGTCAATAACCTATCACGTGGGTTTTATATGAAACCCTGTAACAAATCGGGCCATCTCACTTTCGGTATTCAATATTTACAAACCGAGTCTCATGTAACCTAAAATGTTCTCGCAACATATTATCGTAGATGTCGAGAAAATTCTAAATATATAATTGAACTGTCAGTTACATGTATTACATCAAACATTTCTCGTGACTTCTTATTAATCTGAAGGTTATGCTGGTCTTAATTAAAGAAACAAAACAATATTTTGTTTCATAGGAGCCAGCTCACATGATTAACATCATGAGTTGTAATAATCACTGTATTTGTTTCCATGAAATGCTTTTTTTCATTCCACTTTCTTCTCGAATTTCAATTTCTCTGCATAACTCAACCCATTGAGGCAACTGAAACCAACTAATAAAACCTTGTTTTGAAATAAGCGAAGTCAAAATCAGCATAGGATGATCATATTACTTAAACTGCGTATTTACACTCGGGCTGAATATAAATTAAAATTATGTTTTGTAACAGAACGATCAAGCTTAGCTAAGAGACGCAATTTCTTGGCAAAGGCTTCGATCTGCTGTTGTAAGATGAAAGTTTGTCAGAACTATTGCTAGCTTTCGGGCCGAATTCATTTTTGTTGATGTCTTTCTGGAGTTTCATTGTTTAAATAGTCTCTCACAGTTGGTCAATAAGCGTCTATTGTGCACATAATTTTGCCAATGGGCTACGATTTGTATTCATATCACATTGACACCCTCAGTTGTCAGAACCAGTATGTTGTTTGTTGAAAAACGAAATACATCTAACGTATGAGAGAAATTGATATTGAAACAAAACTGTAATCGTGTTTTCTCAAGTTTTCTTTCGAATAGCGTTTTAATTTGTTTATCCTTACAGTACTTGAGCTGAGGATGAATGTTAATATACATGAATGAAAAACCGTATTTGCTTTTAGAGTTTTTCTTCTTCAATTTGATTCCTAAAGCTTTTTCAAAATTATCACCAGATTGATTCAATGTAAACTTTTTTATCTTATCCTTTTTTCTTTTGAATGAACTGAAAAGGATGACTCATTATAATTATACTTGATGAAATTAAGACAACCGCCCACTTTTGTGGACAAAATCGACCGATTGATCAGAAAGTCAAAATAATACAGGTAACACATGTAATCCAATACCGTACACGTTTTTTGTATACTATGTGATGTATCAATAATCTAAAACTTTTAATTCATTGTTGTGATAGGACCGCTCTTTACTTTTTCTATCAACATGTCTCAAATGATGAGAAATTGACATGACTGATTAGAATGTTGTATCACACCTGGTGATACACTTTGACTGAGGACCAGTCAGCCACTGCCAGCTGCCCACCAGATGTGAATGTGATACCCCACGGGTTGTGCAGACCCTGTGCGATGCACTTGAGAAAGCCACCCTGAGGGTCATAGTGGTGGATATGACCGGTGTTGGCAACATTTTGCATTGCAACATAGATACCTGAGCTATCAGTGCATACACCGAAGCAGTTACGTACTGGTTGACCATTGATGGTGGGTTTGATGGTACGTTTTGTAGTACCATTGCCAACAGCAATATCCACTGTCTGTGATGTATAGTCACTTATTATCGCTCGATCGTTGATGTCAAAAGCCAGGAAATAAGGTTTAATTTTGACTGGTATGGTATGAAGGAGCTCACCATCAGTGGGGCTGTGCACTGTCAATACCATCCTCGCCACATCTCCCACTGCAATGGTACCATCATTCTTGACAGCTACGCTCCAGAGGTCAACCGTGGTCTTACCAACCTCACTCGGTGGCACCGTTGGGAACTTGTATGCCAGCGTGTTGTCGCTGTTGAACACCTTCACATGGGGTGCGCTTTGCTCAACAACCACCAAGCGATTGTCGCTGCGTGTAGCTGCGATGCCGCATGGACCTGTAGGGGGCATGATGTAAAAACAAACAATAGTGGTCAATTTCAATCTTAAATTGCAATTTATAAAAAAAATCCAAAATAAATCGGAGTGATAATTAATGTTTCCCTTGCCAAAACTATGCATTGTCAAATATACATTTGTACGTGTACATCTTAGGGATATCACTGTGTCTTAAGGTATCCTGTACATATTGATGTTTAAGCCATTCAATAATTGCCTTATTTATCTTTCAGTGGGATAATAGGAAAAAACAAACTAAAAGACTCCTGACAACAATTGAGAACTTAACCAGTGAACCAGTGTATCAGGAAAACTTATATTTCTTTCATTTTAAATGGATTTTCCTTGAACTTTCATCCTTTGAAAAAAATGTCACGAAACGAACAAACAAAATTCATGAAAAAACAAGAGCAAACTAATTAAAAATGCGTGGGGACAGGGCAAAAAAACCAATATCAAACATGAGGTTTGATTTACAGTAGTGTTAGTTCAATTTCTGAAAAAAAATAGCAAGGAAATTTAATGTTTGACATGGACGATGTATTTACATGTATATTTAAAAATCTCCATGTTAAGAAAACCAATGTATTCACTAACACATGTTTCGCATGAAATTTACTGTGATTTAGTTCGATCAGATTTCTTGAGGTAAATTACAAACAGATAATGACGGGGAAAGAAATACATGTACGTGTGTATAATTTGAGAGATTGCAATGCACGGTTATAAAAACTTACGTCCTTGCATCGGGATCGTGCTTTTATGGTTGCCATCGATGCTGCAGATCACAACTTGTTTGATATAGTAGTCAGTCACTGCAATCTCATCAGGTTGACGAGCAGCAATGCCCCAAGCCCCATCGAACTTTCCTGGACCGCTTCCCATTTTACCAAACTCCCGACACAGCTCCCATTTGCCTTCCACCACCACCTCACCCAGACTGATGCCACCAACACCCTCACTCTGCTTGAACTTCAGAAATGCAAGCCTGTTGTCAACTCCAGGCATACTCTGATCTGCCAACAATTTCAAATCTTTACTGATTGTGGCATAGAGTGAGAGAAAGTCACAATCCGATGCAGTCTTTGCCACCTCTCTTGCTGTGTCTAGTGAATACTGACATCTCTTCGCTGTCAAGCCCATAGTTTTCTCATACTCTTCCAGTTTTTGTTCACGATCTGTTTGGATGTTTTGGATGTCGTCAAGGATGCGATTTTCTTGCGCCGTTACCTCTGCTCGTATCTCAGCTGCTCTGTCTTGCACTTCTGTCATGACCCTCTTAACTGTGACACCCAAATCTTCTTTTATCTTTGAAACGTTCTCTCGTGACTTCTGGAGTTCCGTCATTGAGTTTTCAAGTGGAGAAAACAGTTCAGCCAATGATTGCTTGTACTTGGATGTGGCCTCATCACTCTCAACGTACAAATGTTCTGGTTTGCAGTGGTTTATGACCGTGCAATCCCGGCAGATCAACACTTGACACGTTGTGCAAAAGAATCGTGTCACTTCGCCTTTATGTTTCGGACATTTTGAATATTGCTTTTGGTTTTCTTGCATTACTTTTATCGTTCCTTGACGAATGTCCTCCAAAGTAGGGATTATGTGGCTTGATGTAGTTGCAAATCTTTTGTGTGAACTTTGACAACGTGAGCAGATATTCTGTGCACAGTCCAAACATCGATGTGTTGCTTCATTGCCATCATCACATGTCTCACATAGCAGCTTTGTGCCACCCGAACACACCAACTTTTCCTGCAGTTCCAATTCCTCTACCAGACCAATCAGATGAAAGTTTGTTTTCAGACCCTGCACCCCAGACTCTGGAAGCTTCGTCTCCTGTCGACACACAGGGCAAGGAATTTCTGCAGCGCCCTGATGCTTCTTGCTGCAGTATTTCAGCAGACATTGCTCACAAAAGTTATGGAGGCATTCCAGTATCTTTGGCTGTTGATATCTCTCTTGACAGATGCAGCACTCAAGATGACGTCTGCTGATCGACTCTAGTGCTGAACTTACTGCAGGACCAGTCGCCATTTCTGTCTAATAAATGTGAAGAAAAATAGTTTATTTAAAACATAAGAGTGATACAAATGCATCATTTGCATGTTTCCCTATATGGCGAGGGCCCAATATTAATTGGCAGGATGTCTTTTTGCATTTAAAATAAATCAACGTTTGCAGGGCTCTTAAGATGTGAATTAAAAAGAAACAAGTGCAAAATCAAACCCTTATCCTTAAACTGCACCGCCTCTTCAAACCATCACATAATTTATTTTATCTGTGATGCTTCCTTGGATTTGTGATATTGTTGGTTAATCCGGGATTGCAAAACATCAACAAATGTGCAAATAAAGATTTATCATGGACAGATATGGATACTCCCATCTTTGGCATTATATTTTCTGAGATAACATGACATGGTTTCCTCTTTATCGTTTTATTTTCATCTCCATTCACATGATTAACAACTGTCATTCCTTTTTAAAACATGTTAAAATAATAACAAAAAGTGTGCTGTATACTTGTACGTCAAATCTATAGTCCTTTGCAACAAGCAATATGCTTGTACATGTATTAGCAATACTCGATAAACAGCCACACATGTACATGTACATGTAACAAGTAATAATAATAATAATAATAATTTGGGAGGCTAATCATCCTTACTCGCAGCTGAATTGCGAAGGACGCGGCTACAACATGGTCGGGCCGCTGGCACATAAAGGCGCCTATGGCTGCCGGCCACATCGACCCATACATGTATATGACCAAGGACCGAGCACAGCCTGAGATCGAAAGTGTGTGATTTTTTCAGAGGGAGGAAAACCGGAAGGCCCGGAGAAAAAGGAGAGGACCAACGCACAACTCTACTCACATGCGATCCGCGGCCAGGATTCAAACCGTGGTCACCTTGGTGAGAGGCGAGCGCTTTACGCACAAGCCACCCATGCCACCCAAGTGTCATGGAGTACACGTACATGTGTACATGTAGCTCTACTGAGTGGAGCGTTGAACTACGGTACCCTACATACAAAAGCTCCACCGATTTGCCATACTTTGGCGACAGGTACACGGTCGACTAGCCCCATAAATGTGGCCTATTTACTGGACTGCCTCCGTAAACATAGACCACACAAACATGTACAAAAATCGTGTCGACTTTGCCAAATTTTGATTTTCACATTTAGGCTTAGTTTGTAGGATTTTTTTGCTTTAGAAGCATACTCACGCTCTTTATAGGCTAGTCAGAAAGTGCTGCCTTTTTCAGATGTCTAATTTTTGTGAAATTTCATGTTGAAATTTTGATACGCAAACGTGTAAAAATGAATCTGGAAATTTCACGAAAAATAAAAAGGCAGCACTTTCTGATTAGCCTATAAAGAGGGTGAGTGTGCTTCTAAAGCAAAAAAACCCTACAAACTAAGCCTAAATGTGAAAATCAAAATTTGGCAAAGTCGACACGATTTCTGTACATGTGGATGTGTGGCCTATGTTTACGGAGGCAGTCCACATTTATAGGCCACATTTATGGGGCTAACGGTCGACATGACGGTATGCATTTTGTGCATGCCCTCGGGAGGACAAAAGGCCCCCAAAAAAAACTGATAAAGAGAATACAAATGAGAAAGACAGTAACCCTGGATAGATCCACACATTCATGACATTCCATAAGACCCCTAAATTGTTCCAACCAACCAGTGATTTTGAAAAAAGAAAAAAATAGTCTGAACTTACCGCTCACAATCATTGTAAATGTGTCTGCCGAGTTGTACAGTCCATCACTGACATAACTTATGCATAATTCATCGCGCGCGTGTGTGACTTCAACATTGAAAAAAACAAGTTGCGCTTACTCAACGACTGTTTTATGTAGTCATATGTGCCCCGCGCCGTCTGACATGACAGTGTGGGCTTTTGGCGCGGGACACATGTGACTACATGAAACAGTCGTTGATTAAGCGCAACTTGTTTTTCTTCGATCGAGCAACGACAGTGACGTCACGTCAGACGCCCTCATTCGGCAAGTCGGAGCAAGGTCTGAGATCACGGCAAACACATTGAGCTGTAAGTTTTCTGACTATTTTGCTAGTTTTTTTCCAAAATGTCCGCTGTTTGGGAACGATATTTAAGGGGTCTTATGGAATGTCATGAATGTGTGGATCTATCCAGGGTTACTGTCTTTCTCATTTGTATTCTCTTTACCGGTTTTTTGGGGGGTCTTTTTGTCCTCGCGTGGGTATGTACACTATTAGACCCATGAACGTGGCTTGTACACTATCAATCATGCTACATTGTACCTCGTCGCCGTCACCAAAGTATGCCATATCGACGGAGCGTTTGTATGGAGGGAACCGTAGTTCAATGCTCCACTCAGTACTCCTAGAACTATGAGGCTCCACTACTTGGAGCCTCATACTTAGTTCTAGGAGTATTCACTCAGTAGAGCTAATGTACACGTAGCCTACATACCAATCATGCCAATTTGTACATTTTGTCACACACGTACAAAATGCCTCATCAGAATTTCACAACAAAATGCTTCTCCAGGATTTAAGGAAGACAAAGATTATTGTGCTCACTTTTATCCGACGTTCCCTGTTTGGATGGTAAAATGATGTTTCCGTTGAGTCGAAAGAAGCGAGTCTTTAGGTTGATAAATTTCAGGCTCCATTAGCACTCATTAGCACACGGAAGTAAAAATCGACGTGAAATGTAATATGAAGAGCGCCTCCAAGGGACAGCACGCCAATTTTTTTTCCTGCGCATCTGGTTGTGTGAGTGACTTCCTGCATGGTACAGTTACTACAGTAGATAGATTGAGTTCGTGACCATCTGTTCGAAAATTTTACTCTGAATATGGACCCAAAAAAAATGAATCTAAAATTAATTCAGAAAAATAATATCGAGGGCGTCATCAAGCGCCATCAGCAGTGCATTCGAATGTCTTTTCCAAGCTGTCTGCCCAACTCTCCCTTTGTATTAGGGGGTAATTGGTTCACATATTGCGCAAGTTTCCTTGTTTATTAAATCAAAAGGGATGGCCTTTTTGCAATGCACTCCTCATTACCCATCTCATTAAAAAAAACTGAATTATATATGTATATGTATATTTTAATTTCCATTTTATTTAATTTTTTTTTTAAATAAATTTAAAAATGCATTCATTGTTTTTGAAAGGGTGGAGGGGCGTTGGGATGGATGGGGTTGGGAGGCTTTGAAAGTACCTACGGCCTTTAAAAAACAAACACCTCCTATTGAAGAAGTTTCCATTTTGTTTTTCATTTTTTTTTTAACTTATACCCGCCCGCGCTCATAAACGGGATATCTGAGCCCCTTTTACCTTTTTCCCCTCATTTTTATAACTTCTAAACTGCATGAATTGCCGCATCTTTCCCAATATATTTGTGTCGGAAAACATGCATTTCTCATATGAATCACGGATGTTTTAAAGTTTGATTCTCCGAGTCATTCTCTATGAAAAGTCTATTAGCGATGAATCACAAAAAAAAAAAGGAAAAGTGATATCCTATGAAACCAGTTGGTGTCATTATGGAGCCTTTGACTTTTATTCAATTAAATTTTTGCAGAGCTCTGATGAACCATCTGGCAAGTGGGTGTATGATGACCTCTCTTGGATTAAAGCTCATAGAAAATTGGACTTGTCAGTTCTTATTATTGTGCAGACTTTGGATATCTCATCATCATTCAGATTCAATTTGTTTGCAACTTGTTTGTTTTTTGTTGCTACATCTATAGGGCAGAACGTGGACGGAGATTCGGAGGTGATTCACACTCACAATTGCAAATGTACAATTGAAACCCGGCCAGTGCTTTTAATAACTTTCTTTTCGAAACTGAAAGAAGACCCTCCACATTTGCTGCTTTTGAGGAGAAACCTATGTTCACTTGTTTCGTAGTTACGTATCACACCACTCTTGTCTGACGTCCAAATTACTTCATTTATTCAAAACTGAAAGACTGTTTGGCAAGTTTGAGATTTTGCCGTTGCATATTAGTTTGTTTTGTTTTGGTTTTGCCAGAAGCAACTTATTGACTCATGTTTTTCCATGTACTATATCGGGCTCATAATTAATATAACACTACATGTATTGTTCAGGGATCGACATGACATCGAATACAGAATTGAAATGTAAAATCAAACTTTTAACCTGATTCCAGAAATTTTAATGTATCTTTTATCATTTTTTGACCGCCCATCTAGTGTTTTTACTTTCCACGCAGTCCATGGCTCCTCCTTCTACAGCACATACAATTAGGGCGCGGTGCTGTCATAACGGTTTCGTATTGTTTAATCTGCAATTACCTGAATTCTTTGTAATTTCAAACTGTGTTCCCAAAGAGTGTATTTCCTGCTAATCAGTTAAACACAGACAATGCAGAAATACAAAAATAACCTGTCAAAATACAAACGAGGTGATCGCTCAGAGACACACAGCATTATTCCACACCATTCAAAGGGACCGTTTTCATTAGAATATGATAAAAAAAATCATTAAAAAAATCATTTAACTTTTTCCTCACGTTTCAACACGTTTTTGTTTTGGAAATGGACTCGATTCGAGTTGAACATAGTCCGAATCAGTCACTAGCCGAGTCTGAGCCAAACCGAGGCCAAAAGGTAACGAGTCTGATGCCAGTCACGAGTCAAACAAAAAATAAAAAAAATCAACTGACTCGAGTCCTCCAAAATATACCCGCCTGAATCACCTGAGGGGGGGGGGGGGTTGATAATTCAAATTACGTTTGCTGAATAATTACTCTTAAACCTATTATGGGACAACTTTTCCTCCAATTCCCCATTTTAAATTGAATAGATTTGTATTGCCAAAAATACACCAAATAAATTCAATTAGATAAAAAAACACGCTTCTTTGCCATTTCAAAACTCCCCCATCAAATTCAAATACAGTTTCAATAACAGGACTATTTAATTAGGAAATGAAATGTTAAATGTCATTAAAAAATGTCCAAACAGTTAGAGTGTTGTCTGCTAAATGCGTAACGCCTACCTCCTGTAAGTCATTTAAAAAGTTGAACACAACATACAGTTAGCACATCATTGATTACTTTGAAGAAATCCCCGCTTTATCGAAAATAAACAAGTTTTTTAGCCAAAATATACAGACAAACAAGTATAGTGTAGTGCATATTGTAGACGAGTGTACGGTACTCGAGTGCGCGGTCGATCTTTTGGACTTCGTTCAATGGGCACTCAAGGGTATTTATTAGCATCTTCCCGTGTCAGGCTTGTGTGACTCCTTCTGTTTGCACAAAGTCAATTGCATTCACGTACTGGTATCGTGAAGCCCTGTGTATCAGCCTTACACATACACAAATGCAAAGTACAAGCCTGCATACAAAACATGCACAACAGTTTAATAAGCTATAGCTGTAGCATTTAATTGCTCTAAAACACTGTTTTTCTTTCCAATTGGGAACTTTGTCATAAAATGCCTAGCTAGGACAGTGAAAAACATTCCTATTGGCCAAGAACCGATCACGTTGCTTGAATTTAACCCTTTGATAAAAATCAGGTTAGAATCTTACGTATATTTCAGTATTCACTATTTACATACTTTATCTCATGAAATCTATATGAACTAAAATCTTGTCAAAACATATCGTTGATGTCGAGAATATACATTAATGTATTTGACTTTTGGTAAAAGATAAGGAGTGTTACATGTATGTTGGCGCTAACGAAAATATCAAAACAAGAGCTGAAACTTCCCTAGGCCGTTTTTTGTCACTGTAGGATTTCGTCTATATGATTATCATGAGTTGTAGTTATCACATAATTTGTTTTTATGTAATGTTTTTGATCAAGTTTCTTAAAATATACCAACCCATTCATTGAAGCAGCTGAAATCAACTAATTAAAACTACATTGTAAGTTTTGAAATGAGCTAAGTCAAATCAACACAAAATGATCATATGTCGTAAAATTGTGTATTTACAGGCAGGTTAACAGCAATTAAACAAAATGTCTTTGACATGTTTGACAGAACAATCAAACTTAATTTTGAATTTGACTCTACTTGACATACTTCAACAGTTTTTAAATTATCTCGAGATTTTTTGGGAAACTGTGTCGATTTTTTTTTCTGACAGTTGAAAGAAATGTATGCATGTATCTTGATAATTGAGTTAAATTTTACCAAGACTGTTTTTTTTTCTTCTTTTGAATTGAAAGCTAATCCTTGTCATAAAATCCTTAGGAAAGCTTATACATTCCTATTGGTTAATAACCCATCACATGGGTTTAATTGACACCCTGTAACAAACCGGGTCTTCTCACTTTCGGTATTCAATATTTACACACTGAGTAGCACGAAACTAAAATGTACTCACAACATCACAAGATTTGTTTTCATATAACGCTTTTAATCAAGTTTCTTCTTGAATTTAAGCTTCTTAAAATATATCAACCCATTCACTGAAGCAGCTGAAATAAACTAAAAAATGTAAGATTTAAAGTGAGCAAAGTCAAATCAACAGAGAACGATCACGTTTCGAGAAATTGAGTAATTACAGGCAGGTTAACAATCAACAATCAACTCTAATTTTGAATTTGACTCTACTTGATATTTAAACATTTTTTGTTCATATTTTCTCGAGATTTTTTGGGAAAACGTGTCAAATTTTCTTGGACAATTAGAAATGTAGTTTATAATTGAGTTTAAAATTTACCAACACTGTTTTTTTTTTCAATTGAAAGCTAATCCTTGTCATAAAATCCCCAGGAAAGCTTATACATTCCTATTGGCCAAGCACCCATCACGTAGGTTAAATTGAAACCCTGTAACAAATCGGGCCTTCTCATTTTCAGTATTCAATATTTACAAACTGAGTCGCATGTAATCTAAAATGTACTCACAACATATAATCGTAGATGTCGAGAAAATTCTAAATATATTATGGAACTGTCAGTTATTACATCAAACATTTTTCGTGACTTCTTTACAGTAAAAATAACCTGAAGGTTATGCTGGTTTTAATTAAAGAAACAAAACAATGTTTCGTTTCATAGGAGCTAGCTCACATGATTAACATCATGAGTTGTAGTAATCACTGCATTTGTTTCCATGAAATGCTTTTTTTCATTCCACTTTCTTCTCGAATTTCAATTTCTCTACATAACTCAAACCATTGAGGCAACTGAAACCAACTAATAAAACCTTGTTTTGAAATAAGCGAAGTCAAAATCAGCATAGGATGATTATATTTCTTAAACTGCGTATTTACAGGCGGGCTGAATATAAATTAAAATTATGTTTTGTAACAGAACGATCAAGCTTAGCTGTACAAGTGTCGCAATTTCTTGGCAAAGGCTATATCTGCTGTTGTAAGATGAACGTTTGCCAGAACTATTGTGGTGTAGGCCTGCTAGGCTTTCGGGCCGAATTCATTTTTGTTGTTGTCATTCTGGAGTTTCATTGTTTATTTAGTCTCTCACAGTTGGTCAATGAGCGTATATTGTGCACATACATAATTTTGCCAATGGGCTACAATTTGTATTCATATCACATTGACACCCTCGGTTGTCAGAACCAGTGTGTTGTTTGTTGAAAACGAAATACATCTAACGTATCAGAAAAATTGATATTGAAACAAAACTGTAATCGTGATATTTCAAGTTTTCTCTCTAATAGCGTTTTAATTTGTTGAGCCTTATATTACTTGAGCTGATGAGGATGAATGTTAATATACATGAATGAAAAAACTTCTTTGCCTTTAGGTTTTTCCTAATTTGATTTTTCAACGCTTTTTAAAAATCATCACCGGATTTGATTCAATGTTTACTTTTTTATTTTCTTTTTTGGTTTCTTTTGAATGAACTGAAAAGGTGACTCATTATAATCATACTTGATAAAATTAAGACAACCGCCCACTTTTGTGGACAAAATTGACCGATTGATCAGAAAGTCAAAATAATACAGGTAACACATGTAATCCAATACTGTATACGTTGTTTTGTATAATACGTGATGTATCAATATTCTTAAACTTTTAATTGTTTTCATTGTTGTGATAGGACCGCTCTTTACTTTTTCTATCAACATGCCTCAAATGATGCGAAATTGACATGACTGATTACAATGTTGTATCACAACGGGCGATACATTTTGACTGAGTTGTAGTCAGCCACTGCCAGCTGCCCATGTGATGAGAATGTGATACCCAGTGGGTAGTACAGACCCTGTGCGATGCACTTGAGAAAGCCACCTTGAGGGTCATAGTGGTGGACATGACCCGTGTTAAAACCATTAGACATTGCAACATAGATACCTGAGCTATCAGTGCATACACCGAAGCAGTATTCCACTGGTTGACCATTGATGGTGGGTTTGATGGTGCGTTTTGTAGCACCATTGCCACCGGCAATATCCACTGTCTTTGATGTATAGTCACTTATTATCGCTTGATCACTGCTGTCAAAAGCCAGAAAATAAGGTTTAATCTTGACTGGTATGGTATGAAGGAGCTCACCATCAGTGGGGCTGTGCACTGTCAATACCATCCTCGCCACATCTCCCACTGCAATGGTACCATTCTTGACAGCTACGCTCTGGAGGTCAACCGCGGTCTTACCAACCTCACTTGGCGGCACCGTTGGGAACTCGTATGCCAGCGTGTTGTCGCTGTTGTACACCTTCACATGGGATGCGCCTTTGTCAACAACCACCAAACGATTGTCGCTGCGTGTAGCTGCGATGCCGCGTGGACCTGTAGGGGGCACGATGTAAAAACAAACAATAGTGGTCAGTTTCAATCTGAATTGCAATTTATAAAAATATAAAAAATGAATTGGAGTGATAATAAATGTGTCCTTGGCAAAAAAATATACATCGTCAAATATACATGTACATTTGTACGTGTACATGTTAGGGATATCACTGTGTCTTAAGGTATCCTGTACATATTGATGTTTAAGCCTTTCTGAATTGCCTTTTGTATCTTTCAGTGGGATAATAGGAAAAAAAACTAAAAGACTCCTGACAACAGTTGAGAAATTAACCAGTGAACCAGTGTATCAGGAAAACTTATATTTCTTTCATTTTAAATGGATTTTTCTTGACCTTTCATCCTTTGAAAAAATGTCGTGAAACGAGCCAACAAATTTCATGAAAAAAAACAAGAGCAATCTAATTAAAAATGCGTGGGGACAGAGCAAAAACCCAATATCAAACATGAGGTTCAATTTACAGTAGTGTTTGTTCAATTTATGAAAAAATAGCAAGAAAAGTTGATTTTTGACATGGACGATTTATTTACATTTAAAAATCTACATGTTATGAACACAAAGGTATTCACTTAAAATGTTTCGCATCAAAGCTAGTGTGATTCCTATTCATCAGATCTCGTGAGGAAAATTAAAAACTAAAATATAATGATGACCAAAGAAAATGTTGTTTGTGTGCATGATACGGCAGATTGCAATGAACGATAATTTAAACTTACATCTTTGCATCGGTATCGTGCTTTTCTGGTTGCCATCGATGCTGCAAATCACAACTCGTTTGTTGATGTTGTCAGTCACTGCAATCCCATCAGGTTGACAAGCAGCTATGCCCCAAGCCCCTCTGAACTCTCCTGGACCGCTTCCCTTTCTACCAAACTCCCGACACAGCTCCCATTTGCCTTCCGCCACCACCTCACCCAGACTGATGCCACCAACACCCTCACTCTGCTTGAACTTCAGAAATGCAAGCCTGTTGTCAACTCTAGGCACACTCTGATCTGCCAACAATTTCAAATCTTTACTGATTGTGGCATAGAGTGAGAGAAAGTCACTATCTGATGCAGTCTTTGTCACCTCTCTAGCTGTGTCAAGTGAATACTGAAATCTCTCCACTGCCAAGCTCATAGTTTTCTCATATTCGTCCAGTTTTTGTCCACGATCTGTTTGGATGTTTTTAATGTCGTCAAGGATGCGATTTTCTTGAGCTGTTACCTGTGCTCGTATCTCAGCTGCTCTGTCTTGCACTTCTGTCATGACCCTCTTAACTGCGACACCCAAATCTTCTTTCATTCTTGAGACTTTCTCTCGTGATTTCTGGAGTTCTGTCATTGTGTTTTCAAGTGGAGAGACCAGTTCAGCCAACAATTGCTTGCACTTCGATGTGGCCAGATTTCTGTCAATGTACGAGTGTTCTGGCTTACAGTGGTCAATGACGGTACAATCTCGGCAGATCAAAGTATCACATGTCTTGCAGAAGAACCTTGCCACTTCGCCCTCATGTACTGGACATTTTGGATGTTGTCTTGGGTTTTCCTTCTTCAGTTTCACCTTTCCCTCACGAACGTCGTCCAAAGGAGCTATTACGTGGCTTGATGTTACAGGAACTCGTTTGTGTGAACTGTGACATCGTGAGCAGATATTAACTGAACAATCCAGACACCGATGTGTTGCCTCATTGCCATCATCACATGTCTCGCAGAGCAGATTTGTGTCACCCGAACACACCAACTTTTCCTGCAGTTCAAACTCCTCAACCAGACCAATCAGATGAAAGTTGGTTTTCAGACCCTGCACCCCCACCTCAGGAAGTTTCGTCTCCTGTCGACACACGGGGCAAGGAATTGCTGTAGAGCCCACGTGCTTCGTGCTGCAGTATTTCAGCAGACATTGCGCACAAAAGCTATGTAGGCATTCCAGTATCTTGGGCTGTTGGTATCTCTCTTGACATATGCTGCACTCAAGATGATGTCTGCTGATCGTCTCTAGAGCTGAACTTACTGCAGGTCCAGTCGCCATTTTTGTCTAATAAATGTGAAGAAAATTATTTTATTTTAAACATAACAGTGATAAAAACGTATCACTCGTATGTTTCCCTTTATGGGTGGGGACCACTAGTAATTGACAGGATGTGTTTTTGCATTTGAAATGAATCGATGTGTGCAGGAATCTCAAGATGTAAATTAAAAAGAAACAAGTGCAAAATCATATCCTTATCCATAAACTGCACCTCCTCTTCAAAACATCACATATTTTATTTTATTTGTGATGCTTCCTTGGATTTGTGTTATTGTTGGTTAATCCGGGAAGGCAGAAATCTGAAAGTGACTTTATCAACTAATGTTGCACTTTATCATTATGTCAAATTTCTGAATGCAAAACATCAATATACATGTACAAAGTTATAGGATGCTCCATAGTGGCCCATGAATATTTTTCCCTGGACTTCCTTTGTATTTAGAGGGCACAGCAATAGGCGTGAATGCTAAGATTTCCTCAAAAGAAAATTCACTCTCGAAGGACTTCGTAATTATCATGGACAGATGGACATTCTTTCCCATTATATTTTCTGAGATAACACGACAAGTTGTAGTATTTCTATCTGCATTTACATTATGTGCCTATCAAATGTTTCCCCACCCCTCCCACCCCGCGCTGCCCCAGGTCCGATGTGCTGCCTTTTTAAGATGTCAAATTTTTGTGAAATTTTATGTTGAAATTTTGATACGCAAACGTGTGCAAATGTGTCTGGAAATTTCACCAAAAAATGGACATCTGAAAAAGGCAGCACTTTCTGATTAGCCTATATAGAGGGCGAGAATGCTTCTAAAGCAAAAAAACAACAAAGTAAGCCTAAATGTGAAAATCAAAATTTGGCAAAATCGACACGTTTTTGTACATGTGGATGTGTGGCCTATGTTTACGGAGGCAGTTCAGTAAATAGGCCTCATTTATGGGGCAAGTATTACATGTACATGTATGTATATATACGTTTGTCTAGTCCGAGTAACTTGGACCCAACTTATCGCCTTTTTAAACATTTGGACATGGTCTGGCGATCGCCAGACCATGTCCAAATGTTTAAAAAGGCGATAAGTTGGGTCCAAGTTACTCGGACTAACGTTTGTCATGGTATGTACATGTATGTATTCCCAAACGTACAGACATGCAAAATAACACATCTGATTTTTACAACAAAATGCTTCTCCAGGATTTAACTTTAAAGAAGACAAAGATTATTGAGCTCACATTTACCCGACGTTCCCGGTTTGGATGGTAAACTGATGTTTCTGTTGAGTCGAAAGAAGCGAATCTTTCGGTTGGTTAAATTTCAGGCTCGAAGCAATCAACGCGGAAGTAGAAGTGGACGTGACGTGAAATGTAATATTAAGAGCGCCTCCAAGGGCCGAGTTCGGGCAGCCTGTTCTTGACACGGGTCGTATTGTTCTCGCGATGCGCGACCGAACGGCGGCAAGAACATACACGACCCACGAACACTGCACTCGGAACAGGATATGTACCTGTCTGGGTTTCGCACGAACCATGGAGTTAATCATTATAGCTCCCTGCACGAACAAAATACCCGTGTCAATTAACAGATCGCCCGAACTCGGCCTATGGTACAAGTTAAGTAGATGTTCGTGATCAGCTGTTCGAATATTTTACTCACTCTGACTCTGGACAAAAAACCTGAATCTAAAATCAATTAAGGATTAATACCGAGGGCGTCATCAAGCGCCATCGGCAGTGCATGTCTTTTTCAAGTTGTCTACCCAAACTCTCCCTTTATTACCGTTGAGGGGGTAATTTGAACGGATTATTGTGTTTCCTTGTTTAGCAAAAACAAGGGATGGCCATTTTGTTTGGCAGTGCACTCCTTATTTCCAACCTCATTACAAAAACTTTATTAGATATGTATATACTTTTTTAATTTCCATTTTCCATTGTTTGTATTTTTAAAATAAAATGTCTCCATGCATTCATTGTTTTTTGAAGGGGGAGGGGTGTGGGGATGAAGGGGTTGGGGAAGATTCAAAAGTACCTACGGCCTTTAAAAAAACAAACACTTGATGACGTCCAAATGAGACTGATTCCCGATCTAAGGGCGATATCATTTTTTCTTCATTTTTCTTAAAAATTAACCCGCGTTCATCGCCTGAAACGGGATATCTAAGTCCCTTTTACTTTTTTTCTTTATTTTTCTTTATAAATTCTAAACTCCATTAAATGCTGCATCTTACCCAATATGATGTCGGAAAACATGCATTTCTCATATGATTTTCAGTTTTATTCTCAAGTCATTCTTTATGAAAAGTCTATTTGCGATCACAAAAAAGTGATATCCCCAAGAAACCATGCAGTTGCTTTTGACTTTTATTCAATTCACTGTTTGCAGAGCTCTGATGAGACTGACCATCTATCTGGCAAGTGGCTGTATATGATGAACGCACTTGGATTAAAGCTCATGGACAAAATACACTTTGTAGTTTTGATTATTGTGTAGAATTTGGATGTCTCGTCATCATTCAGATTGTTTGCAACTTTATGTTGCTACTTCTACGGCATTAACCGATGTGGATGGAGATTTAGAGGTGATTCACACTCACAATTGCAAATGTACAATTTTTTATTATTATTATTCCACACCAATCAAAGGGGCCGTTTCCATTAGAATATGAAAAAAAAAGTAAAACAGTACATTAACAAATTCATTTAACTTTCCCCTCACGTTTCAACACGTTTTTGTTTTTCGAAATGGACTCAATTCGAGTTGAACATAGTCCGAATCAGTCACTAGCCGAGTCTGACTCAAACCGAGTCCAAAAGGTAACGAGTCTGATGCCAGTCACGAGTCAACCAAAAAATAAACAAATAAACTGACTCGAGTCGTCCAAACTATACCCGCCTGAATCACCTCGGGGGGGGGGGGGGGTAATTCAAATTACGTTTGCTGAATAATTACTCCTAAACTTATTAGGGGGACAACTTTTCCTCCCATTCCCCATTTCAAAATGAATAAATTTGTATTGCCAAAAATACACAAAATAAATTCAATTAGATAAAAAAAAACCGCTTCTTTACCATTTAAAAACTCCCCCATCAAATTCAAATATAGTCTCAATAACAGGACTATTTAATTAGGAATCGAAATGTTAAGTGTCATTAAAAAATGTCCAAACAATTAGAGTGTTGTCTGCTAAATGAGTAACGCCTATCTCCTTTAAGTCACTTAAAAATTTGAACAAAACTTCTAAGTAATAGCACATCATTGATTAGTTTGAAGAAATTCCCACTTTATTGAAACTATACATTTTTTTTGCCAAAATATACAGACAAACAAGTACAGTGTAGTGCATTGTAGATGAGTGTACGGTACTCGAGTGCGCGGTCGATCTTTTGGACTTCGTTCAATTGGCACTCAAGGGTATTTATTAGTATCTTCTCGTGTCAGGCTTGTGTGACTGCTTCTGTTTGCACAAAGTCAATTGCATTCGCGTACTGGTATCGTGAAGCCCTGTGTATCGGCCTTACACATACACAAATGCAAAGTACAAGCCTGCATACAAAACATGCACCACAGTTAAAAATAAGCTATAGCTGTAGCATTTGATTTTTTTAAAAACACTATTTTCCTTTCCAATTGGGAACTTTGTCATGAAATACCTAGCTAGGACAGTGAAAACATTCCTATTGGCCAAGAACCGATCACGTTGCTTGAATGTACCCCTTTGATAAAAATCAGGTTAGCATCATACGTATATTTCAGTATTCACTATTTACATACTTTATCTAATGAAATCTATATGAACTAAAATCTTCTCAAAACATATCGTTGATGTCGAGATCATACATAAATGTATTGGATTATTAGTCAAAAGATAAAACAATTCTCGTAACTTCTGTTCATGATAACTCGAGTGTTACATGTATGTTGGCGACAATGCAAATATGAAAACAAGAGCTAAAACTTCCCCAAGCCGTTTTTTGTCACTGTAGGATTTCGTCTGTATGATTATCATGAGTCGTAATTATCACATGATTTGTTTACATGTAATGTTTTTGATCAAGTTTCTTAAAATATACCAACCCATTCATTGAAGCAGCTGAAATCAACTAATAAAACTAAGTTTTGAAATGAGCTAAGTCAAATCAACAGAGAATGATCATATGTCGTAAAATTGTGTATTTACAGGCAGGTTAACAGCAATTTAACAAAATGTCTTTGACAGAACAATCAAACTTAATTTTGAATTTGACTCTACTTGAAATATTTAAACAGTTCTTAAATTATCTCGAGATTTTTTGGGAAACTGTGTCAATTTGTTTTTGGACAGTTGAAAGAAATGTATGCATGTATCTTGATCATTGAGTTAAAAATTTGTTTTTTTTTCTTTTCAATTGAAAGCTAATCCTTGTCATAAAATCCTTAGGAAAGCTTATACATTCCTATTGGTCAAGCACCCATCACGTGTGCTTAATTGAAACACTGTAACAAATCGGGCCATCTCATTTTCAGTATTCAATATTTACAAACTGAGTAGCATGTAATCTAAAATGTACTCACAACATATAATCGTAGATGTCGAGAAAATTCTAAATATATAATTGAACTGTCAGTTATTACATCAAACATTTCTCGTGACTTCTTTACAGTACATAATAACCTGAAGGTTATGCTGGTTTTAATTAAAGAAACAAAACAATGTTTCGTTTCATAGGAGCTAGCTCACATGATTAACATCATGAGTTGTAATAATCACTGCATTTGTTTCAATGGAATGTTTTTTTTTATTCCACCTTCTTCTCGAATTTCAATTTCTCTACATAACTCAACCCATTGAGGCAACTGAAACCAACTAATAAAACCTTGTTTTGAAATAAGCGAAGTCAAAATCAGAATAAGATGATTATTTTCTTAAACTGCGTATTTACAGGCGGGTTGAATATAAATCAAAATATGTTTCTAACAGAACGATCAACCTTAGCTGTACAAGTGACGCAATTTCTTGGGAAAAGCTTCTATCTGCTGTTGTAAGATGAACGTTTGCCTGAACTATTGTGATGTACGCCTGCTAGGCTTTCGGCCCAAATTCATTTTTGTTGTTGTCTTTCTGGAGTTTCATTGTTTAAATAGTCTCTCATAGTCAGCCATGAGCGTCTATTGTGCACAAACATAATTTTGTCAATGGGCTACATATTTGATTCATATCACATATTACCACCCTCGGTTGTCAGAACCAGTATGTTGTTTGTTGAAAAACGAAATACATCTAACGTATGAGAGAAATTGATATTGAAACAAAACTGTTATCGTAGTATCTCAAGTTTTCTCTTGAACAGCGTTTTAATTTGTGTTTCCTTATAGTACTTGAGCAGAGGATGAATGTTAATTAATATACATGAATAAAAAACCTTATTTGCCTTTAGGTTTTTCCTAATTTGATTTTTAAACGCTTTTGAAAAATTATCAACGGATTTGATTCAATGTTTACTTTTTTATTTTATTTGTTTTCTTTTGAATGAACTGAAAAGGTGACTCATTATAATTATACTTGTTGAAATTATGACAACCGCCGACTTTTGTGGACAAAATCGACCGATTGATACATGTAACACATGTAATCCAATACCGTACACGTTTTTTGTATAATACGTGATGTACAATGTATCAATATTCTAAAACTTTTATTTCATTGTTGTGATAGGAGCGCTCTCTACTTTTTCTATCAACATGCCTCAAATGATGCGAAATTGACATGACTGATTACAATGTTGTATCACACCTGGTGATACATTTTGACTGAGTTGTAGTTAGCCACTGCCAGCTGCCCATCAGATGGGAATGTGATACCCTGTGGGTAGTGCAGACCCTGTGCGATGCACTGAAGGAAGCCACCTTGAGGGTCATAGTGGTGGATATGACCCGTGTTGGCACCATTATGCATTGCAACATAGATACCTGAGCTATCAGTGCATACACCGTTGCAGTATTTCACTGGTTGACCATTGATGGTGGGTTTGATGGTCCGTTTTGTAGTACCATTGCCACCGGCAATATCCACTGTCTGTGATGTACAGTCACTTATTATAACTCGATCATTGCTGTCAAAAGCCAGAAAATGAGGTTTAATCTTGACTGGTATGGTATGAAGGAGCTCACCATCAGTGGGGCTGTGCACTGTCAATACCATCCTCCCCACATCTCCCACTGCAATGGTACTATCATTCTTGACAGCTACGCTCCGGAGGTCAACTGTGGTCTTACCAACCTCACTCGGCAGCACCGTTGGGAACTCGTATGCCAGCGTGTTGTCACTGTTGAACACCTTCACACGGGGTGCGCTTTGCTCAACAACCACCAAACGATTGTCGCCGCATGTAGCTGCGATGCTGAGTGTATCTGTAAGAATCACAGAGTAAAAACAAACAGTAGCGGTCGATGCCAATCTGAATTGCAATTTAGAAAAAAAAAATCAACATGAAATCTTAAAAGTGATAATTAGTTGTGTCCCTGGCAAAGACTAGACAATGTCAAGGTTCGAACAAAATGTTTCAGAAATCACTTCGTCTGTAAGTTGGGATGATTAAGCTTGTCTTTATATCTACACACCGATAATGAAGGACGAATTGGTTTTTGTATCTTTCAGTAGGATAATAGGAAAAAACCCGGAAAGACTTCTGACAACAATTGAGAACTTAACTGGTGAACCAGTGTATCAGGAAAACTTATATTTCTTTCATTTTAAATGGATTTTCCTTGAACTTTCATCCTTTGGAAAAATGTCATGAAAAGAGGAAACCAAATTCATGAAAAAAAACAAGAGCAAACTAATTAAAAATGCGTGGGGACGGGGCAAAACCCAATATCAAACATGAGGTTCAATTTACAGTAGTGTTTGTTCAATTTATGAAAAAATAGCAAGAAAATTTGATTTTTGACATGGACGATGCATTTACATTTAAAAATCTACATGTTATGAACACAAAGGTATTCATTAAAACATGTTTCGCATGAAATTTACTGTGATTTAGTTTCATCAGATCTTTTGAGGTAAAGTAAAAACAGATGACGGGGAAAAAAATACATGTACGTGTGCATTATTGGAGAGATTGCAATGCACGGTAATTTAAACTTACGTCCTTGCATTGGGATCGTGTTTTTCTGGTTGCCATCGATGCCGCAGATCACAACTCGGTTGTTGAAGAGGTCAGTCACTGCAATCTCATCAGGTTGACGAGCAGCAATGTCCCAAGCCACATTGAACTCTCCTGCACTGCTTCCCCCTTTACCAAACTCCCGACACAGCTCCCATTTGTCTTCCGCCACCACCACCTGACCCAGACTGATGCCACCAACACCCTCACTCTGCTTGAACTTCAGGAATGCGAGCCTGTTGTCAACCCCAGGTATCCTCTGATCTGCCAACAATTTCAAGTCTTTGCTGATAGTGGGATAGAGTGAGAGAAAGTCACTATCCGATGCAGTCATTGTCACCTCTCTAGCTGTGTCTAGTGAATGCTGAAATCTTTCCGCTGCCAAGCCCATAGTTTTCTCACATTCGCCCAGTTTTTGTTCACGATCTGTTTGAATGTTTTTGATGTCGTCAAGGAGGCGATTTTCCTGAGCCGTTACCTCTGCTCGTATCTCAGCTGCTTTGCCTTGCACTTCTGTCATGACCCTTTTAGCTGTGACACCCAAACCTTCTTTTATTCTGGAAACTTTCTCTCTTGAATTCTGGAGATCCATCATGGTGCTTTCAAGTGGAATAAACAGTTCAGCCAATGACTGCTTGAAAACCGATGTGGCCTCATTTCTCTCAATATATGAGTGTTCTGGCATACGGTGGTTCACAACGGTACAATCTCGGCAGATCAAAGTTTCACAGGTATTGCAGAAGAACCTTGTCACTTCACCGTCATGTATTGGACATTTTGGATGTTGTCTCTGATGTTTCTTTGTCACTGTAACCTTTCCCTCACGAATGTCCTTCAAGGGAGCAACTTTGTGGTCTGATGAGGAAGCGAAGCGAAGATGCATTTTGCTACAGACTGAGCACATATACTGGCCACAATCCAGACATCGCTGCGTGGCCTCGTTGTCCCTCTCACAAATGTCGCACAAAAGACAAGCATCACCTGATCCCACTATCTTTTCCTGAAGTGCAAGCTCCTCAACCAGACCAATCAGATAGAAGTTGGTTTTCAGACCCTTTACCCCAGACTCGGGAAGTTTCGTCTCCTGCCGACACACAGGGCAAGGAATTGCTGTAGAGCCCTCGTGCTTCGTGCTGCAGTATTTCAGTAGACATTGCTCACAGAAGCTATGCAGACATTCCAATATCTTGGGCTGTTGGTATCTCTCTTGACAGATGCAGCACTCAAGGTGATGTCTGCTGATCGTCTCTAGAGCTGAACTTACTGCAGGTCCGGTCGCCATGTTGGTCTAATAAATGTGAAGAAACGTATTTTTATTAAAAACATAAGAATGCTAAAAATGTATCATGACTTTATCATTCGCATGTCTTCTTATATGGGTAGGGACCAATAGTAATTGGCAGGATGTGCTTTGTATTTAAAACGAATCACCAGGTACAGGACTCTCAAGATGTGAATTAAAAAGTCCAATCACACCCATTATCCATAACTGAACATCCTCTTAAAAATATCACAACTTTTATTTCATCTGTGATGCTTCCTTGGCATTTTTAGATGTGGGTTAATGCGGGAAGGCAGAGAAATCTGAAATGGACTTTAATCATCTAATGTTGAAATTCATCATTCGTGTCCAGTTTCTGAATGCAATCTATCAATTTACTTGTGGTACGTTGAGTTGTAAGATGATCCATAGTTGTCCTATAAAAAGTATGTGTCTCAAATACTGGCCTTCCTTGGTATTGAGAGCACAAAGCATTATGGCCTTATGTACATGCTACATTTCCTGAAAAGGACATTCACTATGGAAGCTGCTTGGTTAATAACCAGAAGAAAAATAAAGCGAATCTCATACATCATGCACTTTACAGGGGCAATTTGGAATGTTGAAGACACTTTAAAAAAGAAAAGAAAAAAAGACACAATTATTATTTTTCCAGTGTAAAATATAATTATTTCAGAAAAAAAAGTTAAAGAAGGCACTTTTGTTGTTCATCATATGGAAAGTGGCCTCATAATTATCGGGGTAATCCTTACTTTAGTAGGACCCCGTTCCTATATAGGAAGGGAAAGACTCACCAAAACAGTTGACTAATAAATGACACTCAAAATTGGCATTCTGATATTTCTTGACACATCTGAGCAATTGGCAGTGACACTTTCTTGAATATCAGCAGGTTTAATTTGTGGAAAGAGGGCAGGGCTTTGATTTATGAAGGCAACTAAGGGGTAAAAGACGACAGTGGCAATCAGAAAACGGACTCAAAAACCAAGACGGCAAACATGAAAGTTCGATGCAATGAAAGCTCGATGCTGATTGGCTGATACAAAAATAAACATCTTATTTTATTTTTTTAGCAGCCAATCAGCAGCGAGCTTTCATTATGTAGGGCTTTCAATCGTGTTGTGAGAACTACAACATGCACCTGACTGCAAAAAAAAGGTAGGAAAGTCACATTTTCTTTGAAAGTGCTTTCAAAATTACAACTACATGTAACATGAGTTTAAGAAAAAAGACTGCTTTAGCCTGCAAAAGTCACTGTGGTACTGGAATCATCTGCAAAAATCAGTTTTGAACAGAACTTGTAAAAAATAGAGGTGTCCTAAAGATAAGGATTACCATTATCGGGAGTAGGCCTGTACTGCATTCTGTCTCAATCAATTTTCTGGGGTAACATGACATGGTTTTCTCTTTATGTTTATGTTCTTCTACAAGCTGTCATTCGTTTACATTAAAGGATGTGGATTCAAAAGTTACTTTTGAGGAACATTTCCTTGAGTATCCGATATTTATTACCTCTCAACGGGGCTGCGCCGGCTTTCTTTTAGCGTACGCTAGTTTGCCGGAGGAATCGAGAACCTCCGCTAAATTAACATATTACAAAAAGAAAACGCCGCCGCCCAAATATTCACAGCCTTCTAAAAAGGATAAAGCAATAGCCAGGCCAAGGTAGCATATACATGAGCGCAGACACTCTAATAAAATGTGTCATGTAATTATGTCAATTACAATATCGATATTATGTAGTCATGGTGGCTTAGGACACCTCTTATTATTATTTACAAATTGTGTTCATAAATCAAAACCCTGCCCTCTTTCCACAAAATTAAGCTAGCTGATATGCAACATGGTATGTTAGCCAACTATTTAGATGATTCCAAACACATAAAGGGATCTTTCATGCTACATATCATGTTTGCCAAATGTTTAGGTTTTAATTTATAAATACATGTATAGGCCTAAGTCCCAAAACATGAAAGTGTATTTTGTTTCTCTTATATTGAACGGGCCGGTGCTCCACTTCACGATTAGTTTTGCTTGCACCGGTACTTTGCATCGGGTACTGCCATTACTGACACAGCAAGTAAGCCCAACATTACAGTAACATCACACAAAGTATTGAGAGAGTCCCAAATTTGTGAACTAAACAATAACATGCCTAACGCAGTAACGAACGTTATAATTCCACACGTCGCACACACCCCCCAAAAACCAAGTCCGAGTAACTTGGACCCAACTCGGTAACGGAATCGCACTCGGGATACGGGGACCATCGAATGTACGCTGGGCATGTAGAAGAAATCGCGTCGTTCAAACATTAAACACGATCGGAAATTTAACGTGTTCAAGATCGCGAGGGGAGCTCTCCGAAATGAACGGAAAATTTCACTTTTTTCGGATCGTAAGTAAACTTCAGTACAACCATCTTAATTATCGATGTCTACTTGTACATCAGGTGGCATACATGTATCTAGTAATCTGGAGGCCGTTTTGAAGGTGAAATCTGATGTTTTTTGTTGGAAAATGTTGGCTTTTGGGACTGTGTTGTCTAGGTCGCGGTATTAGCTTGGACCTTACTATCGCCAGACCATGTCCAAATGTTAAAAAAGGCGATAAGTTGGGTCTGTGGGTCCAACATGTCCAAGTTACTCGGACTACCAAAAACCCAACATCATCATTTCACAACAAAATGCTTCTCCAGGATTCACGGTTGACACTGACAGATATATTTTGCTCACATTTATCCCTCTCTTCTGGGTTGCATGGTAAAATCTTGTTGTTCCTGTCGAGTCAAAAGAAGAGAATCTTTCGGTTGGTTTCCTGGACGCAAAAGTGAACGCGGAAGTACTTCGACGTGAAATGTAACATGAAGAGCGCCTCCAAGAGACCGCACGTCATTTTATCCTGTGCTAATTCTATCTATTACTATTAGATTGTGTTCGCGACCAAGTGTTCGAACTTTTTTTGTTACTCTGAGTCGTACCAAACAAAAACAATTCTCAAATTAATTTTTAAATTTAACGTCATCAGGCGTCATCAGGTTCAGTCGACAGTGCGTTCGAATGTCTCTTCCAGTGGTCCCCTCAACTCTCTCTTTGTTACCGTCGAGGGGGTACTTTGCACACATTTTCTTTTCTGTTCCCAGGGCACTTCTCCTTCCCATCTCATTCCACAAAACTGCATTATAAAGACTGTTTTAATTTTGGTCTGAATATTGTATTAGTGTTTGCCTTTTTCATTTTTGTTTATTATTATATGTTTTAGAATCTATTTTCCCCTTGCTTATTTTTCATTGATTTTTTTCGAGGGGGGGGGGGGGGGGGAGGGCGTTGGGATGGATGGGCTCGGTTGGGGGTAGGGAGGTTTCAAAAGTAGCTCCAGCCTTTAAATAATTTAAAATGAACCTTATAAGGAATGTATATAATATATAGAAAAAAGGACATTTTCATTTTTTTCTTCGCGTTTCTTAAAAACCCAGGCTCATATGCGGGAAGTTATTATCCGAGCTGCTGTTACTGTTGAGTTTTTATTTAATGTTTTGTTAAATTCTAAACTGTTTCAATTGCTGCATCTCGTCCAACAGTCGGAAGACGTGCATTCCAATGTGCATGCACATGCTTTGTATTGTTTTGTTTTACCTCAAGCCTTTCTTTTTGTATCCATTTCCGATATTCAAAAGACGGCTGGAAACCTTTCCTCATTAAACCCACTGGTATTTATTCCTGAGGCCTTCATTGACATTTTATACAATTCACTGTTTGCAGAGCTCTGATGAGCTGCCAACAAGTGACTGATTACTGGACTAAAGCCCATGGACAAAATTGGATTGGTCAGTTTTGATCATTGTGGAGGATTGAGACGTCTCATCCGATCATCTAAAATGTTTACAACTTGTTTGTTTCCTCTTCTTTAGGCATTAACCCATGTAGATGGGGATTTGGAGGCGATTCACACTCGCAATTATAAACGTACAATAGTTAAACCCGGCCAGTGTGTTTGATAATTTTCCTTCCGAAATTGGAAGAAAAGACACCCAACCTGTTGCTTTTGTGGAAAATACCCTGAAACCGACCTCTGTTCATATGTTTCTTGATTGTGAGTGTATCACACCTGCAATCTTAAGTGCTTCGATTACAAAGTCAAAGACTCTATCCGAATTGGCAGGTTTGAGATTTTTGCCAATAATTTGCTTCTGTTTTGGTTTTGGTTTTGCCAATAACACATTATTGACTCATGATTTTCTCAACTAAGTTCTGTCTTTACAGATGTAAACTGCAAGCCCAAATTCCCCCCATTATGCGTCTACAACTAACTTTGAGAGATTGACACGACATTGAATACATAATACAAATGTAAATTCAATTTTCTTGATCTTCAATTTCAGAAAGGGAAATGTAAATGCAATTGTTTTGAATCACTTGTTTACCATTCTGTTCCCTTTTTTTTTTACTCTCCTTTGCTCGGTTTATAAAAGTGGTGCTGTCATGAATAAGTGTTTTTATTGTGTATAATGTTCAATTCCATTACTTTTTGTAATTCCACCCTTTGTTTCCAATGTTTGTATTAACTGCTCATCACTTAAAAACAGAAAATAAAAAAAAATCTACCGAAATTCTATAGAGGTGATATTTCATAGAAGCACTTCAGCGATTTCCCATATCATTTAAAGGGTTCGTATTCATATAATTGCAGGGATGCAATTGTTGTATGAGCAGTTTTTGTCTATGCGAAATAACACGATCATAGGAAAAGTGGGTTAACTTTTTGGGGGTAATAATTGATTTGTAAATACTGCGTCAATGCTGGCAGTCACCAGAATTATTTTGAGCTTTTGTTCAGAGTATGTATTTGTCTACGGTGTTTCCTTTCCCAAGTGACCCCTAATTTTCAGGAACTACATATGTTTCTTGAGAACCAAGTTGCACTAAAAACGCGGTGACACATAATAATTAGAAATGGATATTTAAAAAAAATTGGAGATCACAGAACTCTCTAATAAAATATCAAATTTACTGAAAATGTAAACTGCTTAAAGTAAAAAAAAAAAAAAAAAAAAGGTACATGTATTCTCGGTGCCGTACTGAAAGGTGTTTTCAAAGAGTCACCCTGGGTGATTCAAAATCAAGTTTGTAATATAATCACTCCTAAACTTAATACAGTACATTTTTTTCCTTCGATTTCTCAATTAAATTGAATACAATTGTATTAAGAAAAAGGGGGAAAACACAAAAATAAATAAGATACAAACCGCGTAATTACTTTGCTTTTAACGTGCATGGGTTATATTTATTTAGTATTGTGGGGCAAATGTTCTGACTTTACGAAATTCCTACTTTCTGTAATCAAATACAGTGTCGATAAGTGACTATTTAATTAGGAATTTAAAGGATGAATGTCATGGACAAAAAGTCCAAACGATTAGAGAGTTGTCGGCGTAATGAGTAAAACATGCCCCATGTAAGTCACTTTTAACAAAGCTTCATTTGTAGGCAGATGAATAGTAAAGAAATCCTCGCTTTATTGAAATAAAAACAAGGTTGTTTTTTTCCTAAATTTATTCCATGGAAATGGAAAACATTAAGCCAAAATATACAGATAGACAAGTATATCATGAGACGAGTGTAAGGCGCTGAATGCGCGGTCGATCTATTTGAACTTCGTTCAATATTGGCACTCAAGGAGATTTAGTATGGTCCCGTGTCAGGCTGACCCTTTCTGTCTGCGCAACCTGAATCCAACTACAAACACGTACTGTTATCGTGAAGCCCTGTGTATCGGCCTTTCTCATGCAGTAGTTAAATACACGACTCCAAAAGCCTGTATACAAATGATGCACCACAGTTTTAAACTAGATGAAGCATTAAACAAAAATTATTATTGGCCAATAACCGATCACTTGGCTTGAATTTAACCCTTTAAACAAATATTAGGTTATCTTACGTTTATTTCAGTGTTCTCCATTTACAAACTTATCCTCATGTAATCTATATGAACCAAAATCTAGACAAAATATATCGTTGATTTCGAGAAAATTACACACGTAAAATTGGACTTTTGTTAAAAAGATAAAACAATTCTCGTAACTTCTGTTCATGATGCATAAAGGACTGATAATAAAGGACTGCACAAAGGACTGATAATGATATTACAATAATCCTCAGTTGTCAGAGCCAGTGTATTGTTTGTTGACAAATAAAATACATCTAACGTACCTGAACAATTGATATACAAACAAATCGTAATAATGCTATCCCAAACTTTCTCTCCAATAACGATTTCAGTTATTCACCTCTATAGTACTTTATCTTAGGATGAATTTTTATACATGAATTAAAAATCTTATTTGCTTCAACCACGCTTACGGTTAGGCTTTTCCCTTCAATTTCATTAGTAAACAATTTTTTTACAAACTTTCACCGCATTTGATTCAATGTGATATTTTGTTTCTCTTACTTTTTGGGGAATTCAAGTCTATTACTATCAACCAAGCCATTTTTTTTTGTTGAAAAACAGTTGAATTCAGCCAAATTAACTTTTAATTAACAGGAGCAAAGTGAAATCAACATAGAATGATACAATTTCCCAGAATTGCGCATTTACAGGCAAGCTGAACTAGAATTCAAATACCTAACATACTTATACTTAACATAGTTGGCATGTATTGCTTAAACTATGATACATTGTAATTAGTGTATGCGCATCCAACTGGACATCTGGGCTAAACTTCAATGTATTGTTCAACCTTCCTGCTGTCTGATCAGTCACAGACAGTCAACAAACCAACCCTCTTTCTTACCATGCCTCTTATGGCTAGTCACCAAACAGTCAGATCATACATGCATTTCAAGCAAGCACTGTGACTAGTCAAATTAAGTCAACAGTCACAAGCAGATAAGTAGTAGGCACATGTCTTATCTATCACCTACAGTCAAAGCATAGCTGTAGCACGACACATAAATCACAGCCAGTCAATCCTGCTTTATTTTGTCCGAGAGCACTCAATCGTTAAAAACAGTCACTAGACTGATTTTGACTGAAAGGAAAACTTGCACAGAATGTTTGTTTGCATAGGAGGGATGATGACTAGCCAATATTATAACGAGTAGATCGTTGATATCAGCATTATTCCATCCCATTGATCAGTTGGTAGGGTCCATTTTATAGAACTGATTGGATGCAATTGTTCTAATCAATTTAATTTGACGTGACTGATAGGAATGTCGTATCACACTTGGTCATACATCTTCACCGAGGACCGGTCAGCCACTGCCAGCTGTCCGTCTGATGTTAACATGATTCCATATGGCCAATCCAGACCCTGTGCGATGCACTTGAGAAAACCACCTTGAAGGTCATAGTTGTGGATATGACCATTGTGTTCACCATTAGGCATTGCAACATAGATACCTGAGCCATCAGTGCACACACCGTTGCAGTATTTCACTGGTTGACCATTGATGGTGGGTTTGAAGGTGCGTTTCGTAGTACCATTGCAACCGGCAATATCCACTGTCTGTGATTTATAGTCACTTATTATCGCTCGATCATTGCTGTCAAAAGCCAGAAAATAAGGTTTAATCTTGACTGGTATGGTATGAAGGAGCTCACCATCAGTGGGGCTGTGCACTGTCAATACCATCCTCGCCACATCCCCCACTGCAATGGTACCATCATTCTTGACAGCTACACTCTTGAGGTCAACTGCGGTCTTACCGACCTCACTTGGTGGCACCGTTGGGAACTTGTATGCCAGCGTGTTGTCGCTGTTGAACACCTTTACATGGGGTGCGCTTTGCTCAACAACCACCAAACGATTGTCAACGCGTGTAGCTGCGATGCCGAGTGGACCTGTAGGGGGCATGATGTAAAAACAAACAATAGTGGTCAATTTCAATCTGAATTGCAATTTATAAAAATATCAAAAATGAATTGGAGTGATAATTAATGTGCCCCTGGCCAAAATTTTTTACATTGTCAAATGTACGTGTACATGTTAGGGATATCACTGCGTCTTAAGGTATCCTGTACACTGTGATGTTTAAGCCTTTCGATAATTACCTTTTGTATCGCTCAGTGAGATAATAGGAGAAAAACTAAAAGACTTTTGACAACAGTTGAGAAATTAACCAGTGAACCAGTGTATCAGGAAAACTTATATTTCTTTCATTTTAAATGGATTTTCCTTGAACTTTCATCCTTTGGAAAAATGTCATGAAAAGAGAAAACCAAATTCATGAAAAAAACAAGAGCTAACTAATTTAAAATGCGTGGGGACAGGGCAAAAACCCAATATCAAACATGAGGTTTAATTTACAGTAGAGTTTGTTCAATTTATTAACAAAATAGCAAGGAAATTTGATTTTTGACATGGACGATGCATATATATTTAAAAATCTATATGTAATGAATACAAAGGTATTCACCTAAAAAGTTTCGCATCAAAGTTAATGTGATTCCGTTTCATCAGATCTCGTGAGGAAAATTAAAAACAAAAAAGATAATGAAGAGCAAAGAAAATGTTATTTGTGTGCATGATTCGGCAGATTGCAATGCACGGTAATTTAAACTTACGTCCTTGCATCGGGATCGTGCTTTTCTGGTTGCCATCGATGCTGCAAATCACAACACATTTGTTGTTGATGTCAGCCACTGCAATCTCATCAGGTTGACGAGCAGCAATGCCATAAGCCCCTCTGAACACTCCTGAACCTGTTCCTTTTCTACCAAACTCCCGACACAGCTCCCATTTGTCTTCCACCACCACCACACCCAGACTGATGCCACCAACACCCTCACTCTGCTTGAACTTCAGAAATGCAAGCCTGTTGTCAACCCTAGGCAGACTCTGACCTGCCAACAATTTCAAGTCTTTGCTGATTGTGGCATAGAGTGAGAGAAAGTCACTATCCGATTCAGTCTTTGTCACCTCTCTAGCTGTGTCTAGTGAATGCTGACATCTCTCCGCTGCCAAGCCCATAGTTTTCTCATATTCGTCGAGTTTTTGTTCACGATCTGTTTGAATGATTTTAATGTCGTCAAGGATGCGATTTTCTTGAGCCATTACCTCTGCTCGTATCTCAGCTGCTCTGTCTTGCACTTCTGTCATGACCCTCTTAACTGTGACACCCAAATCTTCTTTTATCTTTGAAACGTTCTCTCGTGACTTCTGGAGTTTTGTCATTGAGTTTTCAAGTGGAGGAAACAGTTCAGCTAATGATTGCTTGTACGTTGATATGGCCAGATTTCTGTCAATATACGAGTGTTCTTGCATACGGTGGTCAATGACAGTGCAATCTCGACAGATCAGCACTTCACACGTTGTGCAAAAGAATCGTGTCACTTCGCCTTCATGTTTTGGACATTTTGAATGTTGCTTTGGGTTTTCCTTCGTTGCTTTCACCCTTCCTTCACGAATGTCCTCCAAAGTAGCAATTATGTGGCTTGATGAAGTAGCAAATCTTTTGTGTGAATTTTGACAACGTAAACAAATGTTTTGCGCACAGTCCAAACATCGACAGGTTGCCTCATTGCCATCATCACACGTCTCACAGAGCAGCTTTGTGCCACCCGAACACACCAACTTTTCCTGCAGTTCAAACTCCTCAACCAGACCAATCAGATGAAAGTTTGTTTTCAGACCCTGCACCCCAACTTCAGGAAGCTTTGTCTCCTGCCGACACACAGGGCATGGGATCACCGTAGAGTCCTGGTGCTTCGTGCTACGATATTTCAGCAGACATTGCTCACAAAAGCTATGCAGGCATTCCAGTATCTTGGGCTGTTGGTATCTCTCTTGACATATGCTGCACTCAAGATGATGTCTGCTGATCTTCTCTAGAGCTGAACTTACTGCAGGTCCAGTCGCCATTTTTGTCTAATAAATGTGAAGAAAAATATTTTATTTAAAACATACATGTAACAGTGATAAAAATGTATCACGTTTATGTTTCCCTTTATGGGTAGGGACCACTAGTAATTGACAGGATGTGTTTTTGCATTTGAAATGAATCGATGTGTGCAGGGCTCTCAAGATGTAAATTGAAAAGAAACAAGTGCAAAATCATATCCTTATCAATAAACTGCACCTCCTCTTCAAAACATCACATATTTTATTTTATTTCTGATGCTCCCTTGGATTTGTGATATTGTTCGTTAATTCGTTAACCCGGTAAGGCAGAAATCTGAAAGTGACTCTATCATCTAAATATGTTGCACTTTATCATAATATGTCAAATTTCTGAATGCAAAACATCAACATGTACAAAGTTAAAGTTGTAAGATGCTCCATAGTGGCCCATGAATATTTATCTCCAGGGCTTCCTTTGTATTTAGGAGCCACACAGCAAATATAGTAATTATCATGATGGACAGATATGGATACTCCAATCTTTCGCATTAATTTTTTTTGAGATGACATGACATGGTTTCGTCTTTATCGTTTTATTTTCATCTCCATTATCATGATAGCCGTCATTAATTTTTAAAACATGTTAAAATAATAACAAAATGTGTGCTGTACTTGTACGTTAAATCTATAGTCCTCTGCATCGAGCAATGCCATTAGCATTACTCGATATATAGTCGTGTTCCCTAACGTGGCGCACTTCGAAGCTTACCCGACTTTCCTCGTGTAGTGTTGCCAAGCCTCTTTGTTGACAAACCTCAAATTCATGCAATAAAATACTAGTACTTTTACCTTATCAATGCTTGCTATTTTACCTCTGTGAACAATTTCAGTTTCATAAAATTTAATCTGAAATTCAAAAATGGTGGTGTCCGGAAATTGGGCAAAAATTGGCGGAGTGTTCCCTAACGTGGCGCACTTGAATAAATCTTGGAAAATTCCAAATTAACACTTACGAATTCCTATAAACTTGATAAATTCTGATAAATAATTAATATCTTTACTTACATACCCAGCCAAATGTTTGTCAGAAAATTATTTTCTTATTTTTCAGGGCATTTTCAAAGGGTTCACTTTGCACTTGAAAATAAAATCGGAAAATCACGCCAAAATAGCTTTTCCTTCTTACATTGTTACGGGTAAATAACTAAGGCTCGCGATTTATGAACAGAACCGTTTAGAACTTGATGAAATTTCACTTTCTGTGAAATTTCAGTTTAAAATTTTGCTCTAGCTAGGCGCTACCGGCGAAAAATCCAAGTGCGCCACGTTAGGGGCCGCGCCACGTTAGGGTACATCAACAATATTAACAGCCATACATGTACATGTACATGTAATAACAAGTACATGGAGTACATGTACATACACCCATGAACGTGGTTACAATACAACATGTACATTTAGTCACACACGTAAAAAATGCCTCATCAGAATTTCACAACAAAATGCTTCTCCAGGGTTTAAGGAAGACAAAGATTATTGTGCTCACATTTATCCGACGTTCCCGGTTTGGATGCCAAAATGATGTTTCTGTTGAGTCGAAAGAAGCGAATCTTTCGGTTGATTAAATTTCAGGCTCGAAGCAATCAACGCGGAAGTAGAACTAGAAATCGAAGTGCAATGTAATACGAAGAGCGCCTCCAAGGGACAGCACGGCAATTTTTCCTATGCATGGTACAGTACTATAGATTGTGTTCGTGACCATCTCTTCGAAACTTTTACTGACTTACTCTAAATCTGGACCCCCAAAAAATGCATCTAAAATTAATAAAAAAACAAAATAAGCCAATACCGAGGGCTTCATCAAGCGTCATCGCCAGTGCATTCGAATGTATTTTCAAGTTGTCTGCCCAACTCTCTCTTTGTAACCGTTGAGGGGGTAATTTGCAAGGGTTCACATGTTTCCTTGTTTTCCAATGAAACAAGGGATGGCCTTTTTGTTTGGCAGTGCACTCATGTTTTCCCATCTCATTAAAAAAAAAAGCTGCATTAGATAGGTATATATGTTTAATTTCCATTGTACATTTTTTTTTTGTATTTAAAAAAAAAATTCTCCGATGCATTCATTGTTTTTGAAGGGGGGGGCGGGGCGTTGGGATGGATGGGTTGGGGAGGTTTCGAAAGTACCTACGGCCATTAAAAAACAAACACTTCCTATTTTGGATGTCTAAATGAGCCTGATTCCTGATGTGAGGGCGGTATAGGATCCGGAGAAGCTTCCATTTTCTTTTTCATTTTTCTTAAAAGTTACCGCCGCTCATTGCCGGAAATGGGACATCTGAGCCCCTTCTACTCTTTTTTCTTAATTTTTTATAACTTCTAAACTGCATTAATTGCCGCATCTTTCCCAATATAATTGTGTCGGAAAACATGCAAATCTCATATAAAGCACGGATGTTTTAAAGATTTATTCTCCGAGTCATTCTCTATGAAAAGTCTATTAGCGATGAATCACAAAAAAAGGAAACGTTATATCCTATGAAACTAGTTGGTGTTATTATGGAGCCTTTGACTTTTATTGAGTGGTCGGGCACAACCCGACCACTCTTTGGATCTGTTACGATTAATCTTTCTTTCTTTCTTTCTTTCTTTCTTTCTTTTTTTTTTCCGGACAATACTTCTCCGCGGGTTTTCTCTTAAACGGTATATGGTATGAACTTGTAGCTTTCAATATATATCGACCCTCATCCGAAGTGGTGCATATTACTGTGACGTCATGATTACGTCATCAGGTGTCAAATTACAAGTG
This sequence comes from Patiria miniata, assembly GCF_015706575.1. Taxonomy (NCBI): domain Eukaryota; kingdom Metazoa; phylum Echinodermata; class Asteroidea; order Valvatida; family Asterinidae; genus Patiria; species Patiria miniata. The sequence continues at coordinate 9,903,576 of NW_024037064.1, read as the reverse complement.
ATTTTATCTGAAAAAGTGACCAATTACTTTCACCTATAACTCTTAAACAATCAATGATGTTTGTATTCTGTAAATCAGATAGACCATTAATCGCTTAACAGTTTTTGTCGCATACGTGAACTCGCTTGACCTTTACTTCCGGGTCTACCGGAAGGTCAAAGTTAGGTGAATTCAAAATGAAGACGTTAGCCTGACATCAAAACAAAGCAGCATTTCTTCCGAACGGTTCACGGTATGATCACAAAACCTTGTGTGAACTTGTACCATGTTACAAAGATGTTATAAATTTTGTTACGTCATCATGACGTCATCAGGTATCAAATTACAAGCTATTTAAGGGCAAATTTTGACAAAATAGTTTGCGTTATATCTTTTGAACTAAATAGAGTATCGTGTTCGTTTTTTCGTGAGGTTGTAGACTATGCCGTGAGGAAAATTTCGTGTTCCCGGACGCAAAACCGCTTGACCTTTACTTCCGGTGTTACCGGAAGTGCAATACAAACTGAATATAACTCAAAAGCGGAAGCATTTTACTACAGACATATATATTATGAAAGTGTTTAGTGAGAACGCAAGACGCAAAAAAAAACAGTGTGATGACGTCATCATCCGAAAGGGCGCCCCCTATCGGCACATAAAATAGAGTTTCCCTTCTTTAATTGTAAAACCATCCGTCCAAATTTTACCAAATCGCCCCTTGACATTCTCTGATTAACCACAGATAACTTGGCGAGGTTTCAAATTCATGACGTCATCAGACCGGAAGTTACTTTAATGAGAATTTGAAAAAGATCATAGTTTTAATTTAATTCTATCATCATGTGATCCCTGTCATATCTTCGAAGTCCAAATAATGATCTCCATTACAATGTTCACCTTTGGATCTCTAATATGCTGGGACGTCATCAAACCGGAAGTTAGGTGTTATCAATACGTCATCAAACCGGAAGTTAGGTGTTATTAACACAATTATATTTCCCATTTTTTCATACGTTATTTTAACTTTACAATGAAAAATTATCCTCTCCGAACTTTATCAGTATTCACTAACTATTTTTGACTGATGACGTCATCAAACCAGAAATAACTTTTTGTGCACATAGAATGTTTACTGAAATTGATCACACCGTTAAAGATACCTTTTTGAAACATTGATTGTACTTGAAGGGATTTAATTTCGTGATCCTTTTTTCTACATAAACATATATTCCTAACTTAACTGGGCAGTGTATAATGAAAAGGCTGTCCGCCCGACCACTCTGCGTTTGTAACTCAACAAACGCGAAACTCTAGTTCAATTTAATTTTTGCAGAGCTCTGATAAACCATCTGGGAAGTGGCTGTATGATGACCTCTCTTGGATTAAAGCTCATAGAAAATCGGACTTGTCAGTTCTTGTTATTGTGCAGAATTTGGATATCTCATTATCATTCAGATTCCATTTGTTTGCAACTTGTTTGTTTTATGTTGCCACATCTAGGGCAGAACGTGGGCAGAGATTCGGAGGTAATTCACACTCACAATTGCAAATGTACAATTGAAACCCGGCCAGTGCTTTTAATAACTTTCTTTTCGAAATTGCAAGAAGACCCTCCACATTTGCTGCTTTTGAGGAGAAATCTATGTTCACTTGTTTCGTAGGTACGTATCTCACCAATCCTGTCTGACGTCCAAATTGCTTCATTTATTCAAAACTGAAAGACTGTTTGGCAAGTTTGAGATTTTGCCGTTGCATATTGCTTTTGTTTTGTTTTGGTCTTGCCAGAAGCAACTTCTTGACTCATGTTTTTCCATGTACTATATCAGGCTCATAATTAATATAACACTACACGTATTGTTCAGGGATCGACATGACATCGAATACAGAATCAAAATGTAAAATCAAACCTTTAACCTGATTCCAGACATTTTAATGTATCTTTTATTATTTTTTGAACGCTCATCTATTGTTTTTACTCTCCACGCAGTCCATGGCTCCTCCTTCTTCAACAAATACAATTAGGGCGCGGTGCTGTCATAACTGTTTCGTATTGTTTAATCTGCAATTACCTGAATTCTTTGTAATTTCAAACTGTGTTCCCAAAGAGTGTATTTCCTGCTAATCAGTTAAACACAGAAAATGCAGAAATACACAAATAACCTGTCAAAATTCAAACGAGGTGATCGCTCAGAGACACACAGCATTATTCCACACCATTCAAAGGGACCGTTTTCATTAGAATAATATAAAAAAATGTAAACAAGTACATTAACAAATTCATTTCACTTTCCCCTCACGTTTCAACACGTTTTTGTTGCTCGAAATGGACTCGATTGGAGTTGAACATAGTCCGAATCAGTCACTAGCCGAGTCTGACTCAAACCGAGTCCAAAGGGTAACGAGTCTGATGCCAGTCACGAGTCAAACAAAAAATAAACAAATAAACTGACTCGAGTCCTCCAAAATATACCCGCCTGAATCACCTGAGGGAGGGGGGGGGGTGATAATTCAAATTACGTTTGCTGAATAATTACTCCTAAACCTATTATGGGACAACTTTTCCTCCCATTCCCCATTTAAAATTGAATAAATTTGTATTGCCAAAAATACACAAAATAAATTCAATTAGGTAAAAGAACGCTTCTTTGCCATTTAAAAACTCCCCCATCAAATTCAAAATACAGTCTCAATAACAGGACTATTTAATTAGGAATCGAAATGTTAAGTGTCATTAAAAAAAGTCCAAACAATTAGAGTGTTGTCTGCTAAATGAGTAATGCCTACCTCCTGTAAGTCATTTAAAAAGTTGAACACAACATACAGTTAGCATATCATTGATTAGTTTGAAGAAATCCCCGCTTTATTGAAAACAAACAATTTTTTTTAGCCAAAATATAGACAAACAAGTATAGTGTAGTGCATTGTAGACGAGTGTACGGTACTCGAGTGCGCGGTCGATCTTTTGGACTTCGTTCAATTGGCACTCAAGGGTATTTATTAGTATCATCCCGTGTCAGGCTTGTGTGACTCCCCTTGTTTGCACAAAGTCAATTGCATTCACGTACTGGTATCGTGAAGTCCTGTGTATCGGCCTTACACATACACAAATGCAAAGTACAAGCCTGCATACAAAACATGCACCACAGTTTAATAAGCTATAGCTGTAGCATTTAATTGTTCTAAAAACACTATTTTCCTTTCCAATTGGGAACTTTGTCATGAAATACCCAGCTAGTACAGTGAAAACATTCCTATTGGCCAAGAACCGATCACGTTGCTTGAATTTAACCCTTTGATAAAAATCAGGTTAGCATCTTACGTATATTTGAGTATTTACGATTTACATGCTTTATCTCATGAAATCCATATGAACCAAATTCTACTGAAAACATATCGTTGATGTCGAGAAAAAACATTAGTGTATAATTGGACTTTTGGTTAAAAGATATATATACAACAATTATCATAACTTCTGTTCATGATAACTCCAGTGTTACATGTATGTTGGCGACAATGCAAATACGAAAAGAGCTAAAACTTCCCTAAGCCGTTTTTTTAACTTCAAGATTTCGTCTATATGAATCTCATGAGTCGTAATTACCACATGATGTTTTCTATGTAATGTTTTTGATGAAGTGTCTTCTGGAATTTAAGCTTCTTAAATATACCAAATTACCAACCCATTCATTAAAGCAGCTGAATTCAATTAATAAAACTAAGTTTTGAAATGAGCTAAGTCAAATCAACAGAGATTGATCCCATTTTGAGAAATTGTGTATTTACAGGCAGGTTAACAGCAATTAAACAAAATGTCTTTGACAGAACAATCAAACTTAATTTTGAATTTGACTCTACTTGACATATTTAAACAGTTTTTAAATTATCTCCAGATATTTGGGAAATTGTATCAAATTTCTTGAACAGTTAAAAGAAATGTATACATGTACATGTATCTTGATCATTGAGTTAAAAGTGAACCAACACTGTTTTTTCTTTTCAATTGAAAGCTAATCCTAAGATAAATTCTTAGGAAAGCTTACACATTCCTATTGGTCAAGCACCAATCACGTGGGTTGAATTGAAACCTTGAAGTAAATTCAGCCATCTCAATTTCAGTATTCAATATTTACAAACTGAGTAGCATGTAATATAAAATGTACTCACAACATATAATCGTAGATGTCGAGAAAATTCTAAATATATAATGGAACTGTCAGTTATTACATCAAACATTTCTCGTGACTTCTTTACAGTACATAATAACCTGAAGGTTATGCTGGTTTTAATTAAAGAAACAAAACAATGTTTCGTTTCATAGGAGCTAGCTCACATGATTAACATCATGAGTTGTAATAATCACTGCATTTGTTTCCATGGAATGATTTTTTTATTCCATTTTTCTTCTCGAATTTCAATTTCTCTACATAACTCAACCCATTGAGGCAACTGAAACCAACTAATAAAACCTTGTTTTGCAATAAGCGAAGTCAAAATCAGAATAGGATGATTATATTTCTTAAACTGCGTATTTACAGGCGGGTTAAATATAAATTACAATATGTTTTTAACAGAACGATCAAGCTTAGCTCTACAAGTGTCGCAATTTCTTGGCAAAGGCTTCTATCTGCTGTTGTAAGATGCAAGTTTGCCAGAACTATTGTGATGTAGGCCTGCTAGGCTTTCGGGCCGAATTCATTTTTGTTGATGTCTTTCTGGAGTTTCATTGTTTAAATAGTCTCTCACAGTTGGTCAATGAGCGTATATTGTGCACATAATTTTGCCAATGGGCTACAATTTGTATTCATATCACATTGACACCCTCAGTTGTCAGAACCAGTATGTTGTTTGTTGAAAAACGAAATACATCTAACGTATCAGAAAAATTGATATTGAAACAAAACTGTAATCGTGGTATTTCAAGTTTTCTCTCGAATAGCGTTTTATTTGTTTATCCTAATAGTACTTGAACTGAGGATGAATGTTAATATACATGAATTAAAAAGTTTATTTGCCTTTAGGTTTTTCCTAATTTTATTTTTAAACGCCTTTTAAAAATCATCACCGGATTTGATACAATGTAAATTTTTTATCTTATCTTTTTTTCTTTGAACTGAAAAGGTGACTCATTATAATTATACCTGATGAAGTTAAGACAACCGCCCACTTTTGTGGACAAAATTGACCGATTGATCAGCAAGTCAAAATGATACAGGTAACACATGCAGTCCAACACCGTACACGTTTTTTTTGTATAATACGTGATGTATCAATATTCTAAAACTTTTAATTCATTGTTGTGATAGGACCGCTCTTTACTTTTTCAATATTCCTCAAATGATGCAAAATTGACATGACTGATTACAATGTTGTATCACACCTGGTGATATATTTTGACTGAGGACAAGTCAGCCACTGCCAGCTGCCCATCAGATGGGATTGTGATACCCCGAGGGCTGTACAGACCCTGTGCGATGCACTGGAGGAAGCCACCTTGAGGGTCATAGTGGTGGATATGACCCGTGTTGCCACCATTATCCATTGCAACATAGATACCTGAGCCATCAGTGCATACACCGAAGCAGTATTTCACTGGTTGACCATTGATGGTGGGTTTAATGGTACGTTTTGTAGTACCATTGCCATCGGCAATATCCACTGTCTGTGATTCATAGTTACTTATTATCGCTCGATCATTGCTGTCAAAAGCCAGAAAATAAGGTTTAATCTTGACTGGTATGGTATGAAGGAGCTCACCATCAGTGGGGCTGTGCACTGTCAATACCATCCTCGCCACATCTCCCACTGCAATGGTACCATCATTCTTGACAGCTACGCTCTGGAGGTTAACCGTGGTCTTACCAACCTCACTCGGTGGCACCGTTGGGAACTTGTATGCCAGCGTGTTGTCGCTGTTGAACACCTTCACATGGGGTGCGCTTTGCTCAACAACCACCAAGCGATTGTCGCTGCGTGTAGCTGCGATGCCGCGTGGATCTGTAAGAATCACGATGTAAAAACAAACAATAGTTGTCGATGCCAATCTGAATCGCAATTTATAAAAATAATCAACATGAAACCTTAAGAGTGATAATTAGTTGTGTCCCAGGCAAAGACTAGACATTGTCAAGATTCGATAAAAATGTTTCAGAAATCACTTCGTCTGTAAGTTGGGATGTTTAAAGCTATAGTTCATCATTTGAAGCCATCCGAAAAAGTAACTGGCGTATTATTGTTGAAAAACATACTTGGTTGAAAGATGGTACATGTAGGTGGACTAAACTCCCTGTGAAATTAATCTTTCTGACAAGCTGTCATTTTGAAGTAATCAACGAAAGAAGGCCTTTCCAACTGTGCGTCTTAAGACGCACCGTAGGAAAATTTAAATTAGTAGTTCGTTTTGTTATTCGGCGCAGCGAGCGCAAGCATTAGCACGACGCACAGGCGCGCACGGTTGCTATAATTCGTCGGATCAGTGCGCGACATCGCGTAGCTGCAATCGGCTCAGTGAGAACGTGTCTCAGACGCTGAATTCATCAGGCCCAATCCAAAACATGATTCAGCAACGTTTGATTTGAAATTGAGACCATAGAATGCTGTTTTTCTCGGAATATACAGCTGAAGCTGAGCTGAAACTTCATCAGGTTTAATAGTTGTTCAGTACCCTTCTTTAGATTTTGAGCACTTTTGTTGCTTCAAACGAACAAAATGCACACTTTACAAATGATGGACTATATCTTTAAGCTTGTCTTTATATCTACACCACCGATAATGAAGGACGAATTGGTTTTTGTATCTTTCAGTGGGATAATAGGAAAAAAAACCGAAAAGACTTCTGATAACAATTGAGAACTTACTGGTGAACCAGTGAATCAGGAAAACCTATATTTCTTTAATTTTAAATAGATTTTCCTTGAACTTTCATCCTTTGAAAAAATGTCATGAAACGAGAAAACAAATTTCACGAAAAAAAACAAGAGCAAACTTATTAAAAATGCGTGAGGACGGGGCAAAAACCCAATATCAAACATGAGGTTAAATTTACAGTAGATTTTGTTCAATTTATTAACAAAATAGCAAGGAAATTTGATTTTTGACATGGACGATGCATTTATATTTAAAAATCTCTATGTCATGAAAACCAAGGTAATCACAAAACATGTTTCGCATCAAAGTAACTGTGCTTCCGTTTCATCAGATCTCTTGAGGTAAATTAAAAACAGATAATGACAGGGAAAGAAATACATGTACGTGTGCATAATTTGAGAGATTGCAATGCACAGTAATTAAAACTTACATCCTTGCATCGGTATCGTGCTTTTCTGGTTGCCATCGATGCTGCAGATAACAACTCGTCTGTCATTGTAGTTAGTCACTGCAATCTCATCAGGTTGACGAGCAGCTATGCCCCAAGCCCCGCTGAACTCTCCTGGACCGCTTCCCATTTTACCAAACTCCCGACACAGCTCCCATTTGCCTTCCGCCACCACCTCACCCAGACTGATGCCACCAACACCCTCACTCTGCTTGAACTTCAGAAATGCAAGCCTGTCGTCAACTCTAGGCATACTCTGATCTGCCAACAATTTCAAGTCTTTTCTGATTGTTGGATAGAGTGAGAGAAAGTCACTATCCGATGCAGTCTTTGTCACCTCTCTAGCTGTGTCTAGTGAATACTGAAATCTCTCCGCTGCCAAGCCCATAGTTTTCTCACATTCGTCCAGTTTTTGTTCACGATCTGTTTGGATGTTTTTGATGTCATCCAGGATGCGATTTTCTTGCACCGTTACCTCTGCTCGTATCTCAGCTGCTCTGTCCTGCACTTCTGTCATGGCCCTCCTAACTGTGACACCCAAATCTTCTTTTATTCTTGAAACTATCTCTCGTGATTTCTGGAGATCCATCATGGTGTTTTCAAGTGGAGAAAACAGTTCAGCCAATGATTGCTTGTACTTCGATGTGGCCTCATCACTCTCAACGTACGAATGTTCTGGTTTGCAGTGGTTTATGACCGTACAATCGCGGCAGATCAACATTTGACACGTTGTGCAAAAGAATCGTGTCACTTCGCCTTTATGTTTCGGACATTTTGAATATTGCTTTTGGTTTTCTTTCATTACTTTTATCGTTCCTTGACGAATGTCCTCCAAAGTAGGGATTATGTGGCTTGATGTAGTTGCAAATCTTTTGTGTGAACTTTGACAACGTGAGCAGATATTCTGTGCACAGTCCAAACATCGATGTGTTGCCTCATTGTCATCATCACACGTCTCGCAGAGCAGCTTTGTGCCACCCGAACACACCAACTTTTCCTGCAGTTCCAATTCCTCTACCAGACCAATCAGATGAAAGTTTGTTTTAAGACCCTGCACCCCAACCTCAGGAAGTTCCGTCTCCTGTCGACACACAGGGCAAGGAATCGCTGTAGCACCCTGGTGCTTCGTGCTGCAGTATTTCAGCAGACATTGCTCACAAAAGCTATGCAGGCATTCCAGTATCTTGGGCTGTTGATATCTCCCTTGACAGATGCTGCACTCAAGATGATGTCTGCTGATCTTCTCTAGTGCTGAACTTACTGCACGCCCAGTCGCCATTTCTGTCTAATAAATGTGAAGAAAAATATTTTATTTAAAACATAAGAGTGATACAAATGCATCATTCGCACGTTTCCTTATATGGGGAGGGCCCAATAGTAATTGACAAGATGTCTTTTTGTATTCAATAGAATTGACGTGTGCAGGGCTCTCAAGATGTGAACTAAAAAGAAACACGTGCAAAATCACACCCTTATCCATAAACTGCACCTCTTCAATCTATCACATATTTCATTTTATCTATGATCCTTCCTTGGATTAGTGATATTGTTCGTTAATCTGGGAAGGCAGAAATCTGAAAGTGACTCTATCATCTAATGTTGCACTTTATCATGTCAAATTTCTGAATGCAAAACATCAATATACATGTACAAAGTTAAAGTTGTAAGATGCTCCATTGTGGCCCATGAATATTTTTTCCTGGACATCCTTCGTATTTAGAGCCACACAGCAATGCAAATATAGTAATTATCATGGACAGATATGGATACTCCAATCTTTCGCATTGTATTTTTTGAGATAACATCATAACATGACATGGTTTCGTCTTTATCGTTTTATTTTCATCTCCATTATCATCTCCATTATCATGATAGCCATCATTCGTTTTTAAAACATGTTAAAAAAATAATAACAAAAAGTGTGCTGTACTTGTACGTTAAATCTATAGTCCTCTGCATCGAGCAATGCCATTAGCATTACTCGATATATTAACAGCCATACATGTATATGTACTAACAAGTACATGGAGTACATGTACATAATGAGCGTGGTATTACAACGTAAAAAATGCCTCATCAGAATTTCACAACAAAATGCTTCTCCAGGATTTAAGGAAAACAAAGAATGTTGTGCTCACATTTATCCGACGTTCCCGGTTTGGATGGTAAAATGATATTTCTGTTGAGTCGAAAGGAGCGAATCTTTAGGTTGGTTAATTTTCAGGCTCCAAGCACTCAACGCGGAAGTAGAAGTCGAAGTGAAATGTAATATGAAGAGCGCCTCCAAGAGTAGCCTACAGTAGATAGATTGTGTTCGTGACCATGGAGGTAGGAAACACGTGACCATCTGTTCGAAACTTTGACTTACTCTGAATCTGGACCAAAAAAATTGCATCTAAAATTAATAAATAACAAAATAAACCAATACCGAGGGCTTTTATCAAGCGTCATCGCCAGTGCATCGAATGTATTTTCAAGTTGTCTGCCCAACTCTCTCTTTGTAACCGTTGAGGGGGTAATTGTTTGATTCTCGACTGCTGGACTATCTACAGGGATGGCCTTTTTTGTTTGGCAGTGCACTCCTATTTTCCCATCTCTTTTAAAAAAAGAAGCTGCATTTAGATAGGTACATATATTTGTAATTTTCATTTTACATTTTTTTTTGTATTAAAAAAAAATAAATTCTCCATGCATTCATTGTTTTTGAAGGGGGGGGGAGGCGGGGGGCGTGGGGATGCATGGATGTGCTGGGGAGGTTTCGAAATTAGATATAATGTATTAGATATAATGCATTAGATATAATGTATACATACTTTTAATTTCCATTTTACATTTTTTGAATTTTTAAAATTCATTCATTGTTTTTTGAAGGGGCGGGCGTGGGGATGGATGGGTTGGGGAGGTTTTGAAAGTACCTACGGCCATTAAAAAACAAACACTTCCTATTGAGGATGTCTAAATGAGCCTGATTCCTGATGTGAGGGCGGTATAGGATCCGGAGAAGCTTCCATTTTCTTTTTCATTTTTCTTAAAAGTTACCGCCGCTCATTGCCGGAAATGGGATATCTGAACCCCTTCTTCTTTTTTCATTTTTTATAACTTCTAAACTGCATTAATTGCCGCATCTTCCCAATATAATTGTGTCGGAAAACATGCAAATCTCATATGAATCACGGATGTTTTAAAGATTTATTCTCCGAGTCATTCTCTATGAAAAGTCTATTAGCGATGAATCACACAAAAATGGGAAAAGTGATATCCTTTGAAACCAGTTGGTGTTATTATGGAGCCTTTGACTTTTATTCAATTTAATTTTTGCAGAGCTCTGATGAACCATCTGGCAAGCTAGTGGCTGTATGATGACCTCTCTTGGATTAAACTTATAGAAAATTGACTTGTCAGTTCTTATCATTATTGTGCAGAATTTGGATATCTCATCATTATTCCGATTCCATTTGTTTGCAACTTGTTTGTTTTATGTTGCCACATCTATAGGGCAGAACGTGGGCAGAGATTCGGAGGTGATTCACACTCACAATTGCAAATGTACAATTGAAACCCGGCCAGTGCTTTTAATAACCTTCTTTTCGAAATTGAAAGAAGAGCCTCCACATTTGCTGCTTTCGAGGAGAAACCTATGTTCACTCGTTTCGTATCACACCAATTTTGTACGACGTCCAAATTGCTTCATTTATTCAAAACTGAAAGACTGTTTGGCAAGTTTGAGATTTTGCCGTTGCATATTGCTTTTGTTTTGTTTTGGTTTTGCCAGAAGCAACTTCTTGACTCATGTTTTTCATGTACTATATCAGGCTCATAATTAATATAACACTACATGTATTGTTCAGGGATCGACATGACATCGAAACAGAATTAAAATGTAAAATCAAACTTTCAACCTGATTCCAGACATTTTAATGTATCTTTTATCATTTTTGACCGCCCATCTAGTGTTTTTACTCTCCACGCAGTCTATGACTCCTCCTTCTACAGCAAATACAATTAGGGCGCGGTGCTGTCACAACTGTTTGGTATTGTTTCATCTGCAATTACCTGAATTCTTTGTAATTCCAAACTGTGTTCCCAAAGAGTGCATTTCCTGCTAATTAGTTAAACACAGGGAATGCAGAAATTCAAAAATGACCTGTCAAAATTCAAACGAGGTGATCGCTCAGAGACACACAGCATTATTCCACACCATTCAAAGGGACCGTTTTCATTAGAATATGATAAAAAAAATGTAAACAAGTACATTAACAAATTCATTTCACTTTCCCCTCACGTTTCAACACGTTTTTGTTGCTCGAAATGGACTCGATTGGAGTTGAACATAGTCCGAATCAGTCACTAGCCGAGTCTGACTCAAACCGAGTCCAAAAGGTATGAGTCTGATGCCACTCACGAGTCAAACAAAAAATAAACAAACAAACTGACTCGAGTCCTCCAAAATATACCCGCCTGAATCACCTGGGGGGTGATAATTACGACTGCAGAATAATTACTCCTAAACCTATTATTGGGCAACTTTTCCTCCCATTCCCCATTTCAAATTGAATAAATTTGTATTCAATTAGATAAAAAAACGCTTTTTTGCCATTTAAAAACTCCCCCATCAAATTCAAATACAGTCTCAATAACAGGACTATTTAATTAGGAATCGAAATGTTCAGTGTCATTACAAAATGTCCAAACAATTAGAGTGTTGTCTGCTAAATGAGTAACGCCTACCTCCTGTAAGTCATTTAAAAAGTTGAACAAAACATACAGTTAGCACATCATTGATTACTTTGAAGAAATCCCCGCTTTATTGAAAATAAACAAGTTTTTTTAGCCAAAATATACAGACAAACAAGTATAGTGTACATGTAGTGCATTGTAGACGAGCGTACGGTACTCTAGTGCGCGGTCGATCTTTTGGACCTCGTTCAATTGGCACTCAAGGGTATTTATTATTAGTATCGTCCCGTGTCAGGCTTGTGTGACTCCTTCTGTTTGCACAAATTAAAGTCAATTGCATTCGCGTACTGGTATCGTGAAGCCCTGCGCATCACCCTTACACATGCACAAATGCAAAGTACAAGCCTGCATACAAAACATGCACCACAGTTTAATAAGCTATAGCTGTAGCATTTAATTGTTTTAACAACACTGTTTTTCTTTCCAATTGGGAACTTTGTCATGAAATCATGATACCTAGCTAGGATAGTGAAAACATTCCTATTGGCCAAGAACCGATCACGTTGTTTGAATTTAACCCTTTGATAAAAATCAGGTTAGCATCTTACGTATATAAGATTTGAGGCTTTGCATGGTGGGGTATCGGTATCGTTTCGGTTTGCGGTAACACCATGTGGTAATAACTACTGCTTAGAAGATATTAGTTCTGAGAAGAACTTGTCCTGCTTATTATCAACTTTGCTAAGTAGTTTTTGTTCTGTTAAGAACAGAACTACTTAGCAAAGTTGATAATAAGCAGGACAAGTTCTTCTCAGAACTAATATCTTCTAAGCAGTACGTAGTTATTACCACATGGTGTTACCGCAAACCGAAACGATATCTTACGTATATTTCAGTATTCACTATTTACAAACTTTAGCTCATGAAATCTACATGAACTAATAAAATCTTGTCAAAACCTATCGTTGATGTCGAGAATATACATTAATGTATTGGACTTTTGGTAAAAGATACAATTCTCGTAACTTCTGTTCATGATAACTCGAGTGTTACATGTATGTTGGCGACAATGCAAATATGAAAACAAGAGCTAAAACTTCCCTAAGCCGTTTTTTTGTCACTGTAGGATTTCGTCTATATGACTATCATGAGTCGTAATTATCACATGATTTGTTTTCATGTAATGTTTTTGATCAAGTTTCTTAAAATAAACCAACCCATTCATTGAAGCAGCTGAAAGCAACAAATAAAACTAAGTTTTGAAATGAGCTAAGTCAAATCAACAGAAAATGATCTTATGTCGTAAAATTGTGTATTTACAGGCAGGTTAACAGCAATTAAACAAAATGTCTTTGACAGAACAATCAAACTTAATTTTGAATTTGACTCTACTTTACATATTTTAACAGTTTATAAATTATCTCGAGATTTTTTAGGAAACTGTGTCAATTTTTTTTGGGACAGTTGAAAGAAATGTATGCATGTATCTTGATCATTGAGTTAAAAATTTACCAACACTGTTTTTTTTTTCTTTTCAATTGAAAGCTAATCCTTGTCATAAAGTCCTTAGGAAAGCTTATACATTCCTATTGGTCAATAACCCATCACGTGGGTTTAAATGAAACCCTGTAACAAATCGGGCCATCTCACTTTCGGTATTCAATATTTACACACTGAGTCGCACGTAACTAAAATGTACTCACAACATCACAAGATTTGTTTTCATGCAACGTTTTTGATCAAGTTTCTTCCTGAATTTAAGCTTCTTAAAATATATCAACCCATGCACTGAAGCAGCTGAAATAAACTAAAAAAATGTAAGATTTGAAATGAGCAAAGTCAAATCAACAGAGAATAATCACATTTCGAGAAATTGAGTTTTTACAGGCAGGTTAACAATCAACAATCAACAATCAACTCTAATTTTGAATTTGACTCTACTTGACATATTTGAACATTTTTTGTTTATATTTTCTCGAGATTTTTTTGGGAAAATGTGTCAAATTTTCTTGGACAATTAGAAATGTAGTTGATTATTGAGTTAAATTTTTTTTTGGGGGGGGAAATGTGTCAAATTTTCTTGGACAATTGGAAATGTAGTTGATTATTGAGTTAATTTTTTTTTTTTTAAATTGAAAGCTAATCCTTGTCATAAAGTCCTTAGGAAAGCTTATACATTCCTTTTGGTCAATAACCCATCACGTGGGTTTTATATGAAACCCTGTAACAAATCGGGCCATCTCACTGTATTCAATATTTACAAACTGAGTCTCATGTAACCTAAAATGTTCTCGCAACATATTATTGTAGATGTCGAGAAAATACGTAAATATATAATTGAACTGTCAGTTATTACATCAAACATTTCTCGTGACTTCTCTACAGTACATAATAACCTGAAAGTTATGCTGGTTTTAATTAAAGTAACAAAACAATGTTTTGTTTCATAGGAGCTAGCTCACATGATTAACATCATGAGTTGTAATAATCACTGCATTAGTTTCAATAGAATGTTTTCATCCCACTTCCTTCTCGAATTTAAATTTCTCTAAGCCCTACATAATTCAACCCATGAGGCAACTAATACCAACAAAAAAAACTCAGTTTTAAAATAAGCAAAGTAAAAATCAGCATAGAATGACCAGTTTCCTAACTGCGTATTTACAGGCAGGTTGAATATAAATTACAAAATGTTTTGAACAGTACGATCAACCATAACTCTACAAGTGTCCCAATTTCTTGGCAAAGGCTTCTTTCTGCTGTTGTTAGATGAAAGTTTTCCAGAACTATTGTGATGTAGGCTTGCTAGGCTTTCGGGCCGAATTCATTTTTGTTGTTGTCTTTCCGGAGTTTCATTGTTTATTTAGTCTCTCACAGTTTGTCAATGAGCGTCTATTGTGCACACACATAATTTTGCCATTATCTCCGGATTTGATTCAATGTAAACTTTTTTATCGTATCTTTTTTTCTTTTGAATGAACTGAAAAGATTACTCGTTATAATTAGAAATGGCTATTTTATAACAAAAAATCTTTCGTTAACTAATCATATTGTTAAAAAGAGGTTTAATTCAAAGACCCACAGTTTGCAGCTCCAAATATCACACCTGGTGATACATCTTGACTGAGTTGCGGTCAGCCACTGCCAGCTGCCCATCAGATGAGAATGTGATTCCCAAGGGCCAGTGCAGACTCTGTGCGATGCACTTGAGAAAGCCACCTTGAGGGTCATAGTGGTGGATATGACCCGTGTTATCACCATTAGACATTGCAACATAGATACCTGAGCCATCAGTGCATACACCGTTGCAGTATTTCACTGGTTGACCATTGATGGTGGGTTTGATGGTACGTTTTGTAGTACAATTGCCACCGGCAATATCCACTGTCTGTGATTTATAGTCACTTATTATCGCTCGATCATTGCTGTCAAAAGCCAGAAAATAAGGTTTAATCTTGACTGGTATGGTATGAAGGAGCTCACCATCAGTGGGGCTGTGCACTGTCAATACCATCCTCGCCACATCTCCCACTGCAATGGTACCATCATTCTTGACAGCTACGCTCTGGAGGTTAACCGTGGTCTTACCGACCTCACTCGGTGGAACGGTTGGGAACTTGTCTGCCAGCGTGTTGTCGCTGTTGAACACCTTCACATGGGGTGCGCTTTGCTCAACAACCACCAAGCGATTGTCAACGCGTGTAGCTGCGATGCCGAGGGGACCTGTAGGGGGCGAGATGTAAAAACAAACAATAGTGGTCAATTTCAATCTGAATTGCAATTTATAAAAAAATGACAAATGAATTGGAGTGATGATTAATGTGTCCCTGGCCAAAAAAAAAAACATTGTCAAATATACATGTACATTTGTACGTGTACATGTTAGGGATATCACTGTGTCTTAAGGTATCCTGTACATATTGATGTTTAAGCCTTTCGATAATTGCCTGTTGTATCTTTCAGTGGGATAATAGGAAAAAAACTAAAAGACTCCTGACAACAGTTGAGAAATTAACCAGTGAACCAGTGTATCAGGAAAACTTATATTTCTTTCATTTTAAATGGATTTTTCTTGAACTTTCATCCTTTGAAAAAATGTCATGAAACGAGCAAACAAATTTCATGAAAAAAAAAAACAAGAAAAAACTAATTAAAAATGCGTGGGGACAGGGCAAAAACCCAATATCAAACACGAGGTTCAATTCACAGTAGAGTTTGTTCAATTTATGACAAAAATAGCAAGGGAACTTGATTTTTGACATGGACGATGCTTTTATATTTAAACATCTCTATGTCATAAAAATCAAGGTATTCACTAAAATATGTTTCGCATCAAAGTAACTGTGATTCCGTTTCATTAGATCTCGTGAGGAAAATTAAAAGCAGATAATGAATGTACATGTACATACTTTGAGAGATTGCAATGCACGGTAATTAAAACTTACGTCCTTGCATCGGGATCATGCTTTTCTGGTTACCATCGATGCCGCAGATCACAACTCGTCTGTCGTTGATGTCAGTCACTGCAATCTCATCAGGTTGACGAGCAGCAATGCCCCAAGCCCCATTGAACTTTCCTGGACCACTTCCCTCTCTACCAATCGCCCGACACAGCTCCCATTTGCCTTCCGTCACCACCACACCCAGACTGATGCCACCAACACCCTCACTCTGCTTGAACTTCAGAAATGCGAGCCTGTTGTCAACTCCAGGCATACTCTGACCTGCCAACAATTTCAAGTCTTTGCTGACTGTGGCATAGAGTGAGAGAAAGTCACTATCTGATGCAGTCCTTGTCACCTCTCTAGCTGTGTCTAGTGAAAACTGAAATCTCTCCGCTGCTAAGCCCATAGTTTTCTCATATTTGTTCAGTTTTTGCTCACGATCTGTTTGGATGTTTTTAATGTCGTCAAGGATGCGATTTTCTTGAGCCGTCACCTGTGCTCGTATCTCAGCTGCTCTGTCTTGCACTTCTGTCATGACCCTCTTAACTGTGACACCCAAATCTTCTTTCATTCTTGAGACTTTCTCTCGTGACTCCTGGAGTTTTGTCATTGATTTTCCAAGTGGAGGAAACAGTTCAGCCAATGACTGCTTGTACTTCGATGTGACCTCATCACTCTCAACGTACGAATGTTCTGGTTTGCAGTGGTTAATAACCGTGCAATCCCGGCAGATCAACACTTGACACGTTGTGCAAAAGAATCGTGTCACTTCGCCTTTATGTTTCGGACATTTTGGATGTTGTCTTGGGTTTTCCTTCGTCAGTTTCACCTTTCCCTCACGAACGTCGTCCAGAGTAGCTATTACGTGGCTTGATGTTACAGGAACTCGTTTGTGGGAACTATGACATCGTGAGCAGATATTAAGTGAACAATCCAGACACCGATGTATTGCCTCATTTCCATCATCACATGTCTCACAGAGCAGCTTTTTGTCACCCGAACAAACGAACTTTTCCTGCAGTTCAAACTCCTCAACCAGACCAATCAGATAAAAGTTTGTTTTCAGACCCTTTACCCCAGACTCTGGAAGTTTCGTCTCTTGTCGACACACGGGGCAAGGAATAGCTGTAGAGCCCTCATGCTTCGTGCTGCAGTATTTCAGCAGACATTGCTCACAAAAGCTATGTAGGCATTCCAGTATCTTGGGCTTTTGGTACCTCTCTTGGCAGATGGAGCACTCAAGATGATGTCTGCTGATCGTCTCCAGAGCTGAACTTACCGCAGGTCCAGTCGCCATTTCTGCGAGGAACAAAAATATAGCAGCCGCTAGTAAACATAATAAAGAAGCGGATCACTTCAGTTTTTATTTTATTTTTGAATTGTTGATCCGTGCCGTCATTATTATTAATCTCCAACTTCTTTAATAATTGAAGCAATGCACCGGCTCTTGCCTGAGTTTAGTGTACTATAACCAGAGCAGTTTTTCAATTAGTTCAGATTTGCCAGCATGGTGCATCACTCACCCTAATTTCAAGCTTCACCTGTATCTTGCATCCGCTGTGTGTTACCTGGTCGTCTTGTGGCGTCAATAGAGTTTTTTGGTCGTACGTACTGCTCTTAATTGAACAACTGTCTTCCAGGCTTGTAATACTGCACTACTGGGATGATCCAAGGATAAATTGGCGGACAACAGTATAGTGTAGTGCACTATAAACGAGTCTATGTGTACGGCACTGAGTAGACCTACGCAGTTGATATCTTGACTTTGTTCAGTTTGCATTCAAGTATCTTAAGTATCCCGTGTCAGGCTTATTTAACCCATTCTGTTTGCGCAACCTAAAGTCAGCTATACAATCGCATAATGGTATCGTAATGCCTAGTGCATGTATCGGTTGTACACATGCAGTGGTTAAACGCACGACTCCAAAGTACAAGCCTGCGTATAAATGATGCACCAGGACATTGTGTCAAATTCGCTTTGACAATTAAAATAATTTAATATCATGCTAATTTTGTTTAAATTTAACAACACTATATTTTGTTCCGGTTGGGAGTCAACCATGTCATAAAATATTTAGGACGGTTAAAACATTCCTATTGGCCAAGAACCGATCATGAAAAAAGACGAACTAGACAGAAGGTTTAGACAAAATATTCTTTTTCTCTTCCTAAATAGGATCTTGTGTCAACACGGAGAAATCTTGGCGATAGGATGCAGTTTCAGTCCAAAGAGCCCCATACCCCCCAGATTGTGCTCGGAAACGATAGTCCTTGTCGACAAACTATCTCGAAAATTAAGTAATGCATTAAACTGAACGGTGGCCAGGTGATTTATCATGAATAATAGACAAACTAGACAGATGATTCGGACAAAATTCAGTTTTTCTCTTCCTCAACAGTGTCCTGTGTCAACACGGAGTAAACTTGGTGATAAGATGCAGTCAAAGTCCAAACAGACCATTTCCCCCTTATTTTGCTCGGAAACGATAGTCCTGGTGGACAAACTATCTAAAAAATTATGTAATGCATTAAATTGATCATGAACAGTGGCCAGGTGATTTATCATGAATAATAGACAAACTAGACAGAAGATTTAGACAAAATATTATGTTTCTCTTCCTCAATAGTGTCTTGTGTCAACACGGAGAAAACTTGGCGATAGGATGCAGTCCCAGTCCAAACAGACCATTTTCCCCAGTATTTGCTCGGAAACGATATATAGTCCTTGTCTACCAACTATCTCAAAAATTAAGTCATGCATTAAATTGAACGGTGGCCAGGTGATCTATCATGAAAAATAGACAAACTAGACAGAAGATTTAGACAAAATATTATTTTGCTCTTCCTCAACAGTGTCTTGTGTCAACACGGAGAAAACTACGCGATAAGAGGCAGTCCCAGTCCAAACAAACCATTTCCCCCTGATTTTGCTCGGAAACGATAGTCGTTGTCTACCAACTATCTCAAAAATTAAGTAATGCATTAAATTGAACTGTAGCCAGGTGATTTATCATGAAAAATAGACAAACTAGACAGAAGATTTAGACAGGTGATTTATCATGAAAAATAGACAAATTAGACAGAAGATTTAGACAAAATATTGTTTTTCTCTTCTTCAACAGTGTATTGTGTCAATACGGAGAAAACTTGGCGATGAGATGCAGTCCCAGTCCAAACAGACCAATTTAATGTCATTTTTCTCCGAAAGGATAGTCCTTGTCTACACACCATCTCAAAAATTAAGTAATGCATTAAATTGAACTGTAGCCAGGTGATTTATCATGAAAAATAGACAAACTAGACAGAAGATTTAGACAGGTGATTTATCATGAAAAATAGACAAATTAGACAGAAGATTTAGACGAAATATTGTTTTTCTCTTCCTCAACAGTGTCTTGTGTCAACACGGAGAAAACTTGGCGTAAAGATGCTGTCCCATTCTAAACAGACCTTTTCCCCCTTATTTTGCTCGGAAACGATAGTCCTGGTGGACAAAC
The DNA here is from genome assembly GCF_015706575.1 of Patiria miniata. NCBI lineage: Eukaryota > Metazoa > Echinodermata > Asteroidea > Valvatida > Asterinidae > Patiria > Patiria miniata. The sequence continues at coordinate 9,883,666 of NW_024037064.1, read as the reverse complement.
TATCTAAAAAATTATGTAATGCATTAAATTGATCATGAACAGTGGCCAGGTGATTTATCATGAATAATAGACAAACTAGACAGAAGATTTAGACAAAATATTATGTTTCTCTTCCTCAATAGTGTCTTGTGTCAACACGGAGAAAACTTGGCGATAGGATGCAGTCCCAGTCCAAACAGACCATTTTCCCCAGTATTTGCTCGGAAACGATATATAGTCCTTGTCTACCAACTATCTCAAAAATTAAGTCATGCATTAAATTGAACGGTGGCCAGGTGATCTATCATGAAAAATAGACAAACTAGACAGAAGATTTAGACAAAATATTATTTTGCTCTTCCTCAACAGTGTCTTGTGTCAACACGGAGAAAACTACGCGATAAGAGGCAGTCCCAGTCCAAACAGACCATTTCCCCCTGATTTTGCTCGGAAACGATAGTCGTTGTCTACCAACTATCTCAAAAATTAAGTAATGCATTAAATTGAACTGTAGCCAGGTGATTTATCATGAAAAATAGACAAACTAGACAGAAGATTTAGACAGGTGATTTATCATGAAAAATAGACAAATTAGACAGAAGATTTAGACAAAATATTGTTTTTCTCTTCTTCAACAGTGTATTGTGTCAATACGGAGAAAACTTGGCGATGAGATGCAGTCCCAGTCCAAACAGACCAATTTAATGTCATTTTTCTCCGAAAGGATAGTCCTTGTCTACACACCATCTCAAAAATTAAGTAATGCATTAAATTGAACTGTAGCCAGGTGATTTATCATGAAAAATAGACAAACTAGACAGAAGATTTAGACAGGTGATTTATCATGAAAAATAGACAAATTAGACAGAAGATTTAGACGAAATATTGTTTTTCTCTTCCTCAACAGTGTCTTGTGTCAACACGGAGAAAACTTGGCGTAAAGATGCTGTCCCATTCTAAACAGACCTTTTCCCCCAGATTTAGCTCGGAAACAGTGTCTTGTGTCAACACGGAGAAAAACTTGGCGATAAGATGAAGGCCACGTCCAAACAGACCATTTTTCAAAGATTTTGCTCGGAAACATAAGTCCTTGTCTACAAACTATCTTAAAAATTAAGTAATGCATTAAATTGAACGGTGGCCAGGTGATTTATCATGAAAAATAGACAAACTAGACAGAAGATTTAGACAAAATATTGTTTTTTCTCTTCTTCAACAGTGTCTTGTGTCAACGCGAAAAAAATTTGGCGATAAGATGCAGTTCCACTCCAAAAAGACCATTTTTCTAAGATTTTTCTCGGAAACGATAGTCCTTGTCTACAAACTATCTCAAAAATTAAGTAATGCATTGCATTGAACGGTGGCCAGGTGATTTATCATGAAAAATAGACAAACTAGATAGAAGATTTAGACAAAATATTCTTGTTCTCTTCCTCAACAGTGTCTTGTGTCAGCACGGAGAAAACTTGGCGATAAGATGCAGTCCCAGTCCAAACAGACCATTTTCCCCAGATTATGGACAAACTTTATACTGTTGGGAAGCGGATGAATGGGCCAACCAACATGCAAAAGAGCAAGGCTGTAGACATAAAACTTTTGGAGAAAACTGCAGATGTAGTACCTAATGCCACTTGCTTCGTTTCTGTGCAGTAAATCCCATAGCAAGGCCTGTCGGCGGCAACCCCATGGCTCTCATGTATCGCCTCCTAAAGGTACCTTAACATTAACCGTTCTGGACAAACTTTATACCGTTGGGAAGCGGATGAATGGGCCAACAAGCATGCAAAAGGGCAAGGCTGTAGACCTAAAACTTTTGGAGAAAAATGAAGATGTAGTCACCGATGCTACTTGTTTTGTTTTTGTGCAGAACATCCCATAGCAAGGCCTGTTAGCGCCAACCCGCATGGCTCTCATGTATCGCCATCTAAAGGTACCTTAACATGGGCCCTTCTGGACAACTTTATACTGTTGGGAAGCGCATGAATGGGCCAACCAACATGCAAATCGGCAAGGCTGTACATCTAACACTTTTGAAGAAAACTGCAGATGCATTACCTGATGCCACTTGTTTCGTTTTTGTGCAGTAAATCCCATAGCAAGGCTAGTCAGCGCCAACCCGTATGGCTCTCATGTATCGCAGTCTAAAGGTACCTTAACATGTACTGTTCTGGACAAACTTTATACCATTGAAAAGCAGATGAATGGGCCAACCGCAACCAAATTTTCAAGGGTCTAAACCTGAAACTTTTGGAGAAAATCGCAGATGTAGTAACTGATGCCACTACTTGCGTTTTTGTGCAGTAAATCACATAGGAAGGCCTGTCAGCGCCCACCCGCATGGCTCTGATGTATTGCAGGCTAAAGGTACCTTTTCTGGACAAACTTATACCGTTGTAAAGCAGATGAATGGGCTAACCAGCATGCAAAACGGCAAGACCTCATATCTAGACCAGAAACTTTTGGAGAAAACCGCAGAGGTAGTAGCTGATTCCACTAGTTTCGTTTTTGTGCAGTGGGTAAAATAACAATGCCTGTCAGCGCCAACCCGCATGGCTCTCATGTATTGCATTCTAAAGGTACCTTAACACGGACGGTTCTGGACAAACTTTATACCGTTGGAAAGCGGATGAATGGGCGAATTCGCCTGCAAATCGGCAAGGCAAACTTTTGGAGAAAACAGATGACAGATGCAGTACATGATGCACTCAGTTTCCACTTAGTGCAGTAAACCCCACAGGAAGGCCTGTCAGCGCCGCAGCATACTGGCTCTCTATATCGCAGTCAAAAGGTACCTTAACATTTTCAGCAAACTATGCATTGTTCGAAAGCTGATGCATAGGCCAACAAACTGACAAAGAAGCAAACCTTTAGACTCAAGGCTTGAGGAGAAAATGCAAGATGTACTACATGATGTACAGAGTTTTCACTTCGTGCAGTAAATCCCATAGGAAGGCCTGTCAGCGCCGCAGCATACTGGCTCTCTATATCGCAGTAAGTCAAAAGGTACCTTAACAATTCCAGTTTTAGACAAACTATGTATTGTTCGAAAGCTGATGAATAGGCCAACAAACTGACAAAGAAGCAAACCTTTAGATCTAAGGCTTGAGGAGAAAAAGCAAGATGTACTACATGATGCACAGAGTTTTCACTTCGTGCAGTAAATCCCAGAGGAAGGCCTGTCAGCGCCGCAGCATACTGGCTCTCTATATCGCAGTAAGTCAAAAGGTACCTTAGCAATTCCAGTTTTAGACAAACTATACATTGTTCGAAAGCTGATGAATAGGCCAACAAACTGACAAAGAAGCAAACCTTTAGATCCAAGGCTTGACGAGAACATGCAAGATGTACCACATGATGTACAGAGTTTTCACTTTGTGCAGTAAATCCCATAGGAAGCTTGGCCTGTCAGCGCTCTAGCATACTGGGTCTTTATATCGCAGTCTCCTTGTGAAGGAAGTGGCCTATGACCTATGTATAAAGCATCTGGCTGCAGCTGTTCAAGACCGCAGTTAGACAATATGCACAAATAATGTGCGCAAATGCTATCCGAAAACTTCCCATAGAAATGTGCGCACGTTCGATTCATACCGGATGTGATTTCTGTTTCATTGCGGACGATGTGCACAACATTTTGAGCGTTGCATGATGCATTCCGACCTTTCGTGATTCGAATCGGAACCAGAGCAAGTGATGGGAATTGTAAATTATATACAAAACATGAGTTTTACACAATTTCCTTATTAAGTTTTTCAACGAGAAAAAACATCTCTAAGGCCAAAAAAAAGTCTCCGGTTTCTGGTATGGAGCTTGCCCAAAAGGTGGTGCAGTGACGCGGCTTTTTTTTTTTTACCGGATTTGTTTTGCTTCAAATGTCGGCTGCTGACTGCAAATGGTGCCCGACTAAACTTAGTGCAAATATATGAGAGCCTGAGAGGCCACATAAAGCTTATTCTCGACCATAACCCCATCTAAAAACACGTTAAAATTGTGCAGCAGCAGGATTCCAGTCAAACCAGTGAGTTTGGCCGTTTTGAGTCTTTCATTGAAAAAAATCATCGTTTTTCTGACGCGCATATGGCTACGGCGACGCGCACGCATACCAGACTACCGTAGACTTATTTTGTTTGGCCTAAACTGGAATAAAAAAGTAATGAATTAGTCTTAACGACCATTTCAAACCTTGCACTTGCAGAGTCATGACCTTGATGACACTCAGGTGCTTGATGCTTGATGTTTGATGTGTTGACTCCGAAGAAGCACATTGCTTGTCCATGGAGAAGCAGTCGAGGTGACTCAGTTGTGCAGTTGTGCAGGTGTGGTATAGATACAGATACAGTGCAAGTAAAAACATTCTCACTTCTTCAGTAGAGTTGCTGGTGGGTGGTGGTGGGATATGTCTCTCACCGCCGGAAGGGCCACTGCCTGAAAAGCTGACACTGATTCCAGCTGGCATAGGCCTATTGGTATGGTGTAGACGAAGAATGAGAATTTGAATGCCTGGACTGGTTCAATAGTAAAGATGATGTTGGGATCTGCTTAATGCTGGGTGAAGTTGGATACAAGATGGAAAGTTGACATTGACGAAGTTCACTGGTCAAGCAAAATCCAACCAATCAGAGGGTGAATTCTTCAAAGTATTCCAGCGTCCTGTTTGCAGGGCGGGGGTACGAGCGAAAAAGTTATTCATGCCGTTAATTGAGAAGGGCGCCCTCAATAGGTAAGAATTTTATGTCCAACCACATGTCAGAGGGCGCGCCGTATATATACCGCGCAAGTCAAGGTCTCTTCGAAAGGAAACCATGCAAAATCAGTGCACAAAACTTATGAGAGTCCAGCAGAAAGTGAAAGTATTGTCGTCGGTTAAGTCTGTGATACTTCCAGAGGAAGAAGGTATTCTACGGGCCGTACACGAGTTGTTATCGCTTTCGATAAGGTCCCCCATAGACGTCTTATTGATAAGCTGCAATACTACGGTTTTCAAGGGCCAATTCTAAAGTGGATTGAGGCCTTTCTCAGTAATAGGAAACAACGAGTCGCAGTAAACGGTGCATACTCCGAATGGTACGATGTCCTGAGTGGAATACATGTACCCCAGGGGTCGGTTTTAGGGCCAATCTTGTTTGTCATATACATCAACTCTCTACCAAGTGTGATAGAAGAATCAGCAGTCTACCTATTTGCAGACGACACCAAGATATTTAAATGTATCTTAACCGAGGAGGATTGCGACAAACTCCAGGATGACATAAACCGCCTGGTGGGATGGACAAAGGACTCACTGCTTAAATTCAACCCAGATAAATGTAGCACTATGAGGATCGGAAAGACCAAAGTAGAAGATCAACATTATACCATGGGAGAGAACAGACACCCACTGAAGCAAGTTAAGGAAGAAAAGGACATTGGGGTCATCATCATCGACAATAAACTATCCTTTGGAAGTCACATGTCTACAAAGATAAATAAAGCAAATTCAATCATGGGTCTAATTAGAAGAACGTACGACCATTTGGATGAGGATAGTTTCCTGTTGTTGTATAAAGCTCTGGTAAGACCTCATCTCGAGTATGCCAACCAAGTCTGGGCACCACGTCACAAGAAACATATAACCGAAATGGAGAATGTACAGCAACGAGCAACCAAACTTATCCCAGGTCTCAAGGACATGTCATATGAGGGAAGGCTAAAACATCTCAAACTACCAACCTAGGCCTATCGGCGCATACGAGGAGATATGATAGAAATGTACAAAATACTTAGTGGAAAGTATGACAACGACGTCTCCAATTTCATCCCCCTAAGCTCCAGTGTGACCAGAGGCCATCAGTATAAGATAAACAAGGTCCGGACAAGGTTGGATGTCAGAAAGTACTCCTTTGTGCATCGATGTACTGACACATGGAATAGCCTACCAGAAGTTGTGGTTTCAGCTCCTAGTACAAAGTCCTTTGAGGGCAGATTGGATAAGATGTGGGCTTCACACCCCTTTAAATATGACAGACACCCCAGTATCCACCTCCACACTAGGCTTGCGCACAACAGAACTCAAATCTAGTATTTATGAAGATCTGATCCTAGAGGCCGGCCTTTCATCAGAAGAGGACCTGTAAGTACCTGTAAGTACCTGTAAGTGTTGGTAAGAAGTTTTGTGGCCGTGGACGAACACGTGTATACATGTAACTAGCTGGAGTTACCCAGCCCTGAGTTTTATCATTGGGTTGTCTATTACTGAGTATTAGGGCTGGAGCTAGTTTTTCTCGTAAACGATAGTATAGGCAAAAACTTTTTGAAAATGTTCAATTTTGTCCCCGTTACACACTAATTGCAACTGCAACTCACCCCAAACTTGCCTGGAATAACCATTACACAGGTCCTTGAAGTAAAAAACGATCCACGATGAAGATTCAGCCTACAATTACAGTGAAAACAGGAGGAATAAAACTAACCTGACAACCTTGCTGGCATGGCCAGGACCGCAATTGGTTTGTGCACAAAAAAAAAATTGTGTACAATAAATGGCGGTCGATTATCAGGCACAGAGCGCTGTCAACTACTCGTTTTTGCCGGCTGCGCTGGCTGTTGGCGCATGACGTCACACGGAAGCAT